>NC_064639.1:821864901-822170651 GCF_023864345.2 Schistocerca serialis cubense | reverse complement strand
ATTTAGGCCCATTTGTATTATTGGCAAATATTGATTTTAACTGTCCAGTTACTGAGCACCCACTTAACCTCAAAATATAGCACTTTGAATTTATTTTTTATAATTAGAAAATTTATTTATCTATTACTTTATGTACATAGTATACAAAACAAGCAACAATGTTTACCAAAATGGGAAAATTTACCATTAAAATTACTTGTGAAATGGTTATTATCTTAGTACGGGGTAGCAGTAAACAACACTGACAGCTGTGTCACACAGTCCACTTCTTTCTACTGCTGAGGTTGCCTGATGTGCAGGTGCAGTCAGCTGCCAGCTAGCTACCCACTTGCCGGTAGAAGATGACTGAAATCACCAGACACAATGGAGGGCTTTTTAAAAGTTAATTTTTAAATTTATGTCTCACTTGTTCATTCACTGGTACCTGTTCATATACTGGACTATTTACTCTAGATGATTATAGTAATGTGTTAAGATACTTTGTGGAATATTATGCCTGTTGATAATGGGATGATAATGTGATGCTGAGAAGATTATGAAGTGATATTGTGTTATTGAAGTGTTATGAAAAATATGATGACGAGACTAAGGTTTTTTAAATTTTATTTCAGGTTGCATGGATCCTTGATGCGAGTGTATCACTAGGATGTAGTACATGTCAGGTTATTACAGTAATAACAATATGTAAATGGTCATGAGGTTACAAGTTAAATCATATGTAAATAGATACGTAATGATCAAGTATTCAAATAAAAACACAGATTATGGTAGTAATTTATTTATTTTGATCCATCTTTGAGCAATTTTATACAATTGGTGTCTTTATATGGAGTTTACATACTTTGTACAAATACATTTTGTTGACACAATTACAGTGCACATACTAACAATAACATAAACATAAACTATACATTAGAGAATAATTTCTTAATTTTACGGTACATAGAAAATAATACACACAAATATCAAATAAACTATTCACATACTAAGATAAATACAAAATAGTTTACAGTTAGAAATTATTTTGTATCTCAGGCCATTCTTAGAACAGTTTTGAAAGTCTGAAATATTGTAGAAAGCCTTTTCTTTCAACCATTTTTCATTTTTGTATTAAAGTCATTATCCAAGACATGATGTGCCTGTAAAGGTATAGTATTAAATATAATTTTAATTCATAACTAGACTATGTTTTCTTTAATCTGGCTGTGGGCATAGCTATCTGTTTCATTTGCCTAGTTTTATGTTGGTGTACATCTTCCCTCAAGATGTAGTTATTTAACTTTTCTTTAATCTATAGTAGGCAGCAGTATATACAAAGTGATATAAGTCTTTAAAAAGAAGTCTCCAGGATGTTTTAGAGTTTTTAACTCTTGAAATAATCCTGATAGCCTTTTTTTGTCAGATGATTTTTTTTCCAGAATTACCCCATAAAATGAGACCACACTGCAGGTGGCAGTGAAAGATGGCATAGTAGGAGTTAAGTAATAGAGATGTTGTTACGCATGTCTGTAGTTTACTCAGTAAAAAGGTAATGTGAGAGCTTTCTGTTTATGTACTTGTCCCAGGTTAATTTGGAATCAAATTTCTACAAAGTAGCTGATTAGTTGAGTACTCAGTTTCATTGCTCGATAAGCTGAAAATGAAGTTCACTGTCTTTTCATAGTTGATAGACAGCTCATTGGCTTTGAAACATGTATTAGACAAGTTAAGGTACATTTTGTTTTCCAGTTACAATCTGTTGATGTCTTTTTCAGAGCTAACGAATGTTGTGTCATCAGCATAAAGTACTGATTTACATGGCGTGTTACCTGGAAGATCATTCACAAATATTATAAACAATAAAGGACCATGCACAGAACCCTGAGGAACACCTGAGGTTGCCTTGAGAGTTTTGGTTTATATAAACTACAATTTGTTTCCTCTCACTGAGACAGTAGCTTATGAAGGAGAGATCTAAGTCTCTGACTCTGTAACACCAAGGTTACCCCAGTAGTAGCATATGGTTCACTGAATCAGGTGCCTTGCTTAGGTTTACTAGAATGGCTTTAGTGGATAACTTTGATTCAAATGAGGTTTGTATAAAAGAAATGGTTTCTTCAGCTGCTTCCACTGTTCATAATTTGGACCTAAAACCATACTGAGATTTAGTCAGAATATTGTTTTCAGATAAATGCCTGCAAATATCCTGTTGTACACAGTATTATATTATTTTGAGGAGTGTAATAAGCAGTGAAATTAGACGATAATTATTTGTGAATTATTTGTTATCCTTTTTGTGGATAGGGACGACAACTGTTCTTTTTAGACGCTCTGAAAAATGGCCACTAGCATACTTCCAGTTTATTAGTGTACAAAGAGGGTTTGATATAAGATCCACTGTTTTTATTGCAAAATTTGATAAGCCACAAATGTCCTCAGAATTAGAATTTCATAGATTTAACCACATCGTATACTCGTCTTTGTGTCCACTTGAAAGTTAGCACAGTGTTTGCACAGTTTTGAAGAAACTCATTGCCAGAAATGGGATACCTACATTACGAGCATACACTGAATTGGAAATAAGCTGGCCAGAAGTTGGTGTGGTAGTGGGGTTTACTGCCATGACAAAAAAATTGATTAAATTCATCTGTTGTGATATTGACAGCACTTGTGGTTTCTTTACAATTTATATCTGCACCCAGCTCTGCTTTTATACTCCTCCATGATGCCTTCATCCATTATTTGAGTGTTCAGTGTAGTGTTCATTTGCCCTTACATTTGGCGATCCTAATTCCACATTTAATTTCTCAGTAATTAATTTCACCCATATATCTTTATGGTCTCACAGGTGATCAGCATTAAAAAACCCTAGTTCAAATTCAGTTTTATGTACATTTGTTATGAAGTTATCAAGGCAGGATTGAAGTCTTGTAGGACTTTTATTTGGAAAGAAAAGATTATATGATCTTAATGTATTTACTAAGTGAATATTTTAAACTGTATTTTTTCTAACATCAAAGTTTAAGTCTCAAAAATTAGTACATTGTACTCAGTATACAAATAAATTATGAGGTTTACATTCTAATTCATATAAAATCATTCGGTCAGCTTTTAATATGCCAGCGCTACATAATCATTTCTTATAGGAATACTTGAAATTAAACACATTTCACAAAATATTATACATTGTCAAAAAAATCCAGGAATGAAGAGGAAGAACTATTCAAAAGATAAAGTCTTAGCTGTTTTTTTAATTTATTCTTATCCGTAACAACTGTGATGAAAAATATTATTTTAAAGGCAAGAAAACATTTTATTAACTTTATAATTACACCCTGGATACGAAAAAAACACATTTATTGAAAAAACACAGAAGTTACACAAAAGCCAAGAATAAAGGTATTGACAGCAGAGTCATGGAGCAGCACATAAGCATAAACCTCAACGAATTTTTTCTTTTCTTTTAACGCTTCCTCTAAAAGAAAAAAATCATGAAATTATTGCTTTTTCTCTTGCATGCCTATTTCTGAACATAGAAAATTAAATCTAACTCATCCAAGGGGTTTCGTCAAAATATCTGCCAACTGGTTGTGTCCATCAATGTGTTCCAAGAAAATCTCACCGTTCAGATATCTTTCACGAACATAGAAATGTCGGACCTCTATATGTTTAGAACGTCGATGATATTCTGGTTTTTTTGCTAACTTCAATGCACTGGCATTGTCAATGTAAAGGACTGGAGGCTGCCCCGACATTTCCACTAATTCTGATAACAGAAGACGTAACCAAACTAACTCTTTCGCTCCTTCACTAGCTGCAATTATTTCCGCCTCGGTTGTAGATGTGGCCACTACTTTCTGCAACTGACTTGTCCATGACACTGCACCACCTGAGTACTTTGCAAGAATTCCAGTTGTTGAGCGCCTTGTCCGGTTATCACCTGCGAAATCTGCATCAGCGTAAATCTTTAACTCTTCTTTTTTATTATATAATATTCCAAAACTTAAGATCCCTTTCAAATACCGGAAAATGCGCTTTACTCTATTCCAGTCTTCAGTGGTTGGTTTCTCTATAGCTCGAGCAGCTTTATTGACTGCAAAAGTGATGCCTGGACGAGTTACTGTTGAAAGGTACATGAGACAACCAATTGCTTCACGGTAGGGTACAGATGACGAAACTTATTCGTTTTGATTATTGTACTCATGTCCAATAGGAGTCGAGATTGTATTGCATTCTGCCATTCGAAATCTTAGCAGAATTTCTTCTGTGTATTTCTCTTGACTTATCATTATTGCTCCATCTTCATATTGCTTTATTTTTATGCCAAGAAAATTGTCAAGACTGCCAGTTGTTATTTCGAATTCATGTTGTAAAACATCCATAAAAACAGCAATTTCTTTCTTGTTACTGCCGACAATCAGGCGATCATCAACGTAGATTGCCATTTTGTCTACGATAAAATAGGCATGGATCTGCATCACTGTTTGAAAAACCAGCTTTCTTCATGAACTCAACAAAACATTTGTTCCAGCAACGTGGCGCTTGCTTAAACCCATAAAGACTCTTTTTTAAGAAACACACTCGACCTGTACCATCTTCGAAACCTTCTGGTTGTTCCTTATATACTTCAAGTATTCCATTCAAAAAAGCTGTCTTTACATCGAATTGTTGTAGCAGCATTTTCTTTGAAGCAGCTACAGCCAACAGAGTTCGTATGGTGTCATAACGTGCCACAGGACTAAAGGCGTCGTCATAATCAATTCCTGCTTCCTGAATACAGCCTTTTGCAACCAATCTGGCTTTAAAGCGAGTACCTCCACTGACTGCGAGCTTTCGCCGTAGAACCCAGCGCTTTTGCAATACTTTGGCAACCAGCACCCAGGTATTGTTTTTCTTTAGTGATTGAAGTTCTTCACTGATAGCTTGCATCCATTCTTCCTTCTCATTTGACTGCAGTATTTCTGAAAAACGGTTTGGATCTTTGTGTTCAAGTGCATCAACTTTTGTTGCCATACAAAATACACCACTTTCCATCCAGGTTGGTTTTCTTCATTGTCTTTTATTCTTCTGTTTCTCTTCATTAGAAGATTCAGCAGCTTCTGCTTTTAGAAATTCTGTTAATTCTTTATTTTCATCAGATTCACTCGACTCTTGACTTTCTCTAGAATCGAGAGTGCCAGTTTTTTCTTGAGTTTGACTTCCTCCAGAAGTGTACAGTCTAGGAGATTTACGTTGGTCATCTTTAGATGAATTCGTATCATTAAATTCTTCCTGAGCAAATTCAACATGATCACTTTGTAAATCACAAACAATTTCTGGCTTAAATTTCACATCGTGACTCAACACCACTTTTCTTTTAGATGGAATCCAAACTCTAAGCGCATACTTGTCATCTACATATCCAACAAGTCGTCCAAAAACTGCCTTATCATCAAACTTGGAACGGGATTGTTTGTTAATGTGAACATAGCAGCCTGTGCCAAAAATTCTGAGATGATCAAGTCGTCCTACTGGTCGATTAAACCATATTTCATAAGGGGTTTTATTTTCAACTGAAGATTTTCCAGTACGATTTATTAGGTAGACTGCTGTGTTACATGCCTCTGCCCACAACCCTTTAGGTAATTTACTCGGGTTTAGCATTGACCAGGCAGCTTCAACAATGGTGCTATTTTCCCGTTCAACCACACCATTTTGTTCAGGAGTGTAAGGAGGAGGAATCAGAAGCTCTATTCCCCTGTCTGCAAGCAGTGCACTGACATTCTTATTGTTAAATTCTTTGCCACCATTGACAACATGTCCATTAGTTTGTGCTTCATTTAAAAACTGCTTAAGCACAGTACACACTTCACTTTTGTGTCTTAAAAAGAAAATTCAACGAAATTTACTAAAATCGTCTGTGAAACATACATAATACTGCTTACCTCCAAAAGATTTCGTGCTCATTGGTCCACTGACATCCACGTGGATTAATTCAGCAGTACTGGTAGAGTGTATTGTTCGTGTTTTGAATGGCAGCCTATGCATCTTTCCAACCGCACAGCCATCACAAAATTCACTCTTGGCATCTTTCACATTAATGTTCATTCCTTTTAAAATATTCTTCACATGTTGTTTATTTTGATGACTAAATCTTTCATGGTACACTTGAAATGTTTCGGATGAAATCATCAAGTTCACATGATTCATTTTTGCATTTCTAACAACACATAAAGTCCATTTTTCACATAACCTGTGATAACAATATTGCCATTGACTTGTTTTCGAACACAGACATTATTATAACTAAAATTAGTACTGTAGCCTCTGCAGGCAATGGCTCTCACAGATAACAGATTAACACTTGCATCAGAGACGTACAAAACATTGTTCATTCTAGCATTGTACCATTTATTGCTTCGTCGAATTTGGATGTAAACTGTTCCTTGACCGTACACACACATTTTGACATCTTGTTTTCCCAATGAAATTACTTGAGCAGCATCACATTCACTATCCAAAACAAAATACTTTTTGTTGGGAGTGATATGATTTGTAGCGCCACTGTGATTACTGGTACACACACCCATAGCGTATGAAGTAAATGCAGCGTGTTCACTTTCTTGCTTCTTCTCTTTTCTTTTATTACTGTTACGAGTGTTCTGTGGACACTCTGCTGCCCAGTGACCTAATTGTTTGCATATATTAAATGGAAACTTCTGTTTTAATCGTGTCTTCATCATCTTTACTTGCTGATTAATTGTTTGCCATTTTCTTGTTTTAGAAGCGACGAAAGCTGCACTTCCATTAATGTCTTGTTCACGCAGTTCAATAGTACAGAGTTTTTCAGTTAATAAATTCAAGCTTTGCTTTTCTGTCGGTATCGTATCCCAGAGATCCTTAAAATTGTCGGTCTTTTCCCAGTGTGGACAAAATTCGACCATTTAAAATTCTTTCAGATGGCGTATTTTCTTCATGTTTTGCTAATCCATCGTTCAGGTCGACAAATAACTTTCGCAGTGTGGCCACATGTGCACTAATATCTTCCGTTTCAACACGTTTAACACGGAAAAATTTTTCAATCAACATATTCAAACGCTTAGTACTGCTACGTTCAAATCGGGCGTGTAATTTGTCCCAGATTTCTTTAGCATTCTTGCACGTTACGAGGAGTTCTGCAACAGGTTTACTTAGCGCACTTGCTATAAGACTTGCTGCCTTTGCGTCGTCCTTGTGCCATTCCACATACGCTTCTTTTTGTGCACTTGTCGCATCTTGCGGCAACTCTACACGTTCACGCGTACCGTCAATAATATCTCCTAGTCCATATGAACGCAGCACCATAGAAATATGCCATTTCCATTTCGCCCAGTCCTCAGGTCCTTCAAGCTTATCAATGCTGACCTTATAATCGCCGCTAGCGGTTATGTATCTCTACAGACATAGGCTCATTTCAAATATTGTTTTAATTAAACTATGTTGTTTGCCTTTACACATGTACTGGGCCCATAACCTGATGAAAAATATTATTTTAAAGGCAAGAAAACATTTTATTAACTTTATAATTACACCCTGGATACGAAAAAAACACGTTTACTGAAAAAAACACAGAAATTACACAAAAGCCAAGAATAAAGGTATTGACAGCAGAGTCATGGAGCAGCACATAAGCATAAACCTCAAGGAATTTTTTCTTTTCTTTTAACAGGCTGATTTAACATGAACTGGAAGTTGTATATTTTTACACTTGAATAATGTACAGCGAACATTATAATTCTGTATACATTACATATTGTACATCCTTCTGCATATGTCATTGATTACCATATGATAATATTTCAAATAAATAATATACCATGTACTAAAACCATCTTTTTCAAAGCACTTCATTTTTGCATATTAATATGATATTCTTCTGATATGTAGAAAGGGTTTTGTAAAAATAATTTCTTAAGCTGAAACTTACACTACATTGTGGGAAAAGTGATAACTATACTTAGCAGTTCAGTGGCTAATTTTTATCGTGCTTATTATGGAACCCTTTAAGAAATTTCTGTTTTGTGGTTGGCGGCACAATAGTTTTCTTTGTTTCTAGTATTCTACTGATGCAATTATACTGATGCAGTATATGCTAGGGTGCAACGATATCTGCGATCTGTTTGTTTTGTGAATAAGAAAGGGTAGTAACGCTGGGCTTAATCTGTAGTCTTTATAATGAGAGTGAGTATATGGAATAATGATTTAATGACAATTAACTGAATTGTTTTTGAAGATAAGATGTTTGTTTCTACATATAATGAGTACCATTCCAGTATAAAGTAAAACCCAGTTCTGACAGACAATGGCATTACAAGTAATGAAAAATTTTAAAAAGAAACTGAAGGCTTACCTTCACTGCATTTGTGGAAAATTCTGACCATTATGGAATAATACATAAATATAATTGCACTGTATCAATTAACATATTTCGTGTAGCATGTATTGTGAAGTCATGTTTCTGAATTAGATTATGAGTTGCTTCCATACTTTGCAAACATTAGCACATACTGTCATTGCTAGGATTAATTCTGCTTAACCATGTTTCAATTTGAAACTTCCTGACAGATTAAAACTCTGTGCTGGATCGACACTCGAACTCTAAACATTTACATTTAGTGGTCAAGTGCTTTGCTTAGTTACTCAAGCGTGACTCATGACCCAACCTCACAGCTTCACTTCTGCCAGTCCACTCCTCTACCTTCTAAACTTCACAGAAACTCTCCCGTGAAACTTGCAAGACTAGCATTCCAGGAAGAAAGGATACTGTGGACACATGGCTTAGCCACAGCCTGGGATATTTTTACAGAATAAAACTGAACACTGCAAAGTGAAAACTTCATTCTGGAAACATCCCCAAGGCCACCTTTCCTTCCAGCAGTGTTAGTCTTGCAAGTTTAGCAGAAGGGCTTCTACCTGTGAAGTTCAGAAGATAAGAGATGAGATACTGGTGGAAATAATGCTGTGAGGATGGCTTCTGAGTCATGTTAGGGTACCTCAATTCTAGAGCACTTGTCCACAAAATGCAAAGATAATGAGTTCAAATCTCAATCCTGCACACAGTTTTAATATTGCATTAAGTTTCATATCAGCATACACTGATCTGCAGAGCAAAAATTTCATTATGTTTCGATTTATTGCTACATGTAAATTTTGATACTATGTTTTAACAGGTCATTGAAAACACTTTGTTGACTAATGGTAGCATGTTGAAGAACTAGTCTGTATATATGATAATGGATATGAGAATGTTTCTGAGAGTCTGTTACTAAAGTAATACGGGTAATCAACTATCACAAAGAGAAATGAGTAAAATAATGACCATTGTTCTTTTTCTGTTGCTATAGAACATGTTAATCAATCATTTTATTTCACCAGGATGATTTATATATGAACATTTTTGTAGTTTTTATTGTAATTATGAATGTTTTTAGCATCGTAATGTCTTGTAGATAATGTACTTATCTTTCTTGAACAGTGTAATTGGTTTGCTCAGATTCTCAGTATTTTACACTCATGGTACCTACAGAACAGTCTGGGATTCCCTATAGGAGCACATGATACAGGTTTTTACCGTATCACTTTATACACTGTACTGAGTATTATGTTAGTATATGACTACACTTCACATTTGCTGCTCGTTATTTAATATTATTTGAACAGTTGATGATTATATGTGTGCTGATGATAAATACATTATGTAATTAATAAAAATAATTAATGTCAATAATCTGAAATATATAACTTTACATTCAGTTAAATCAATACTGTCGAATTTAAGGGAATAATAACTCAGTTATGTATCAGTTTCAGATTCAGATTTATATTCTTTATTAGTCATTCAGCATTATAACATTCTGGTTCACTTAATCTATTAATTTTGTAAAATACATTTTCACATATTTAATTTTATATTGAGCATTTCTAAAAATTCTTCTAATTATTAGAATGGGTTAGTTAACTAGAAGTTGTGTAACTTTTCCTTAAATACTTTGACTGGCATGCTTGAAGCATTTTTAGACAACTTGTGATATATTTCAATTGCCATGTACTTATGATGTTTGCTAGTTGTTCGTAATCTATTTTCTGGCAACAGCAGAGAAGTAACATTTCTTGTATTGTAGTCATGCTTTTGATTCATTACACCTAAATTTGGTGGTTAGGTTTGTATGTAGTTAAAACTATCTGGAAAGTATAGTTTAATAACTGTTAATTTTCTATATTTAATGAACAGTGGGTTACAATATGTTCTATTATTTGGCTTTGCCTTTATTCTGATTGCTTTCTTCTGGACCACAAGAATTTCACTTATTTTTTTGCTGTTTCCCCAGAGCATTAATCCATACCGTCAAACAGATTGAAAAAAAGCAAAGTACATTGTCCTTATATATTCAAATGTCACATGGCACGTAAGTATCTTCAGCAGACAGCCTAACCACTATGTGTTCAACATGACAGTTCCATGTTAGCTTATTGTCAAGTATGACATCTAAAAATATTGCATTTTCTTTTTGTATTTTTGTAGTCTTCGATAGACTGAACCACATATTTTGGATCGTTTTCTCATTTAATAGTTGACCATTCACATTAAACCATGATACTGCATTTTCTTTTGCCATATTCATACTACTAACAAGGTTTTCAAGAAAAAGTTGTATCATCTGCATACATATACGTCTTTACATCTATGTGTCCTGGTAAGTCATTTATATGTACAAGGAATAGAAGTGCTCCTAATTTAGATTCCTGTGGCACTCCATGAACAACCTCAAGTGTGTTTGTCAAATAACGTCCTGAAATCACTTGCTTCCTTTTATTGAGGTATGCTTTTGTCACATATCCCGTAGTACTCAAGTTCAGAGAGAAAAACAGAGTGGTCAACACAGTTAAAGACCTTGCTCAGATCACATACCTGTACATGAGCATGGTCCATGAATGGTTCTAAAAGTCTTTCACTGAGAGTTCTGTGGCATGTATAGTTCACTTTTCCTTTCTATGACCAAACTGTGATGTACTTAACATATCATTTAGTTCTAGGTACTCATACATCTACTGATGAAGTATGCGTTCAAAGACTCTGGCTAGTACTGGAATTATTTAAATTGGCCTGTAGTTTGCTGGATCAAATTTTCTACCCTTCTTAAGGACTTGATTTATTGATCCATTTCATCTATAGCTGCATACTGTGCAAGAGATATTGGGATTTGTATGTTAATATTAAAGATTTTTTATATAATTATACCTTTGTACATAAAATAAGACACATTAATGTATCAATTAATGATGAATACTTGAATAAATGTTGTTATGTATATTCAGAGAGGTAATATACAAATGTTCTCCTGTATAAGACTACATTGGGTTAACATAGAAAATTTTATTTCTGTAGACATTCATTTCATGTGTAAAAGCATTGACCAACCAAGTGTGACTTCAATTTAGATTTGCAGTGACCAATGATCAGTGTGTTTTTAATGGTATCTGGTAATACATTGTATAGTTTGATACTAGGATGGATAAATAACTTTGTGTTGACACTTTGGACATGAACATCCAATTTTTGTCTTGTTATCATTGGTGTGTATTGTGTAACATTCATTGATGAGTGATCTTTTTGTGTGTACGTTCTGTTTTAAATACATTATATTTTCAAGTACATATATACTAGGAAGAGGCAGGATCATCCTTTTTTGAGACAATGCTCTACATTTGTGATTATCTACCCCTTCCATTATTCTTATATATATATATATATATATATATATATATATATATATATATATTAATTTCATCGAAGGTTGTTTTGACTTTCCTATACGCTGAGTTTCTTTTCCGATTTCTTCGCATTTTTCATGCAGCCATTTCGTCTTAGCTTCCCTGCACTTCCTATTTATATCATTTCTCAGCTACCTGTATTTCTGTATTCCAGAATTTCCCTGAGCATTTTAGTATTCTCTTCTGTCATCGATCAACTGAAGTGCTTCTGTTACCTATGGTTTCTTCACAGTTACCTTCTTTGTACCTATGTTTTTCTTTCCAGCTTCTGTGGTTGCCCTTTTTAGAGATGTCCATTCATCTTCAACTGTACTGCCTACTGAGCTATTGCTTATTACTGTATTTACAGTCTTAGACAACTTCAAGCATATCTCATCACTCCTTAGTACTTCTCTATCCCAGTTCCTTGTGTGTTGATTCTTCCTGACTAATCTCTTAAGCTTCAGCCTACTCTTCATCACTGCTAGATTGTGATTTGCATCTATATCCATTCCTGGGTGCCTTATAATCCAGTACCCGATTTCGGAATTTCTGATGGACTATGATGTAGTCTAACTGAATTCTTCCCATATTACCCAACCTTTTCCAAGTATACCTCCTCCTCTTATACTTCTTGAACAGAGTATTCGCTATTACTAACTGAAATTTATTACAGAACTCAGTTAGTCTCCCTTCTCTCTCATTCCTTCTCTCAAGCCCATTTTCTCCTATAACCTTTTCTACTGCTCTTTCCCCTACTACTGCATTCCAGTCCCCCATGACTATTAGATTGTCATCTCCCTTTATGTTCTGTATTGCCCCTTCAGTATCCTCATACACTTTCTCTAGCTCTTCATCTTCAACTTGCAACATTGCCATGTATACCTGGCCTATCACTGTTAGTATTGGTTTGCTGTTGATTCTGATACACTATGTGATCAAAAGTATCCGGGCACCTGGCTGAAAATGACTTACAAGTTCATGGCGCCTTCTATCGGTAATGCTGGAATTCAGTATGGTGTTGGCCCACCCTTAGTCTTGATGAGAGCTTCCATTCTCGCAGGCATACGTTCAATCAGGTACTGAAAGGTTTGTTGGGCAATGGCAGCCCATTCTTCATGGAGTGCTGCACTGAAGAGAGGTATCGATGTCGCTCAGTGAGGCCTGGTATGAAGTCGGCATTCCAAAACATCCCATAGGTGTTCTGTAGGATTCAAGTCAGGACTCTGTTCAGGCCAGTCTATTACAGCAATGTTATTCTCATGTAACCACTCCGCCACAAGCTGTGAATTATGAACAGGTACTCGATCATGTTGAAAGATGCAATCACCACTCCTGAATTGCTCTTCACCAGTGGGAAGCAAGAAGATGCTTAGAACATCAATGTAGGCCGGTGCTGTGACAGTGCCACACAAAACAACAAGGGGTGCATGCCCCCTCCATGAAAAACACGACCACACCATAACACCACCACCTCCAAATTTTACTGTTGGCACTACACACACTGACAGATGACGCTCAGCGGGCACTCGCCATACCCACACCCTGCCGTTAGATCTACAAATTGTATACTGTGATTCATCACTCCATACAAAGTTTTTCCACTGTTCAGTTGTCCAATGTTTATGCTACTTACACCAAGCGAGGCGTCGTTTGGCATTTACTGGAGTGATGTGTGGCTTACGAGCAGCCACTCGACCATGAAATCCAAGTTTTCTCATCTCTCACCTAGACGACAATCCCTCCACCAGCAGTCAGACAGAACCCACACCCACAGTGATGCACATCTGGAGCCAGCTGTCACATATCTCTGGTCAAGCTCTGGACACCACCTCCTGTGTCAGAGGGTATTTGTCCATCATAGCTCCTGGACCTGCATTTATGTCTTTGTGCCTTCACTGCATTGGGTGTTGAGCTGTGGTCGGCTCGTGTTAATGCCGTTTTTCCTTTTGGGTATTTTGTCACCATTGAGTGGCGTCTTATCCCTCCCTCAGTTATTATTTGAACGAGTTGCTCAATTGCCTCCGTCAGTGTCAGCAGCAGCATTTATCGGTACTAGTAGCACTGCAACTTCATTGGTGTTGCAGTTATATTTCTGTGTCATGGTGTGTGTGGCAGTTGGTCGGTTGCAGCGGAGCAACCGATGTCTCTGCAGCGAGTGATCAGGCCGGGGTCGGTGGCGGCGTGCACATGCCGTCGGAGTTGTGTTGCGCTAGCTGCAAGAACTGTTAAGTTCGTCGCCCATCGCGCCTGCATGCTGGATTTAGTAATCAGTGAACCTGTCACGAAAGCTCAACCATTGTGACATCTCTTCGTTGCATCCTGGGCTGTCGCCGCAAACAGCAACATGATGGTGTGTTGGAGTCGGCAAAATTTTGCAGCCATCTCCCTGTATGGTGTTTAACCTTTGAAATGATTATAATTTATTAGTGAAGTGCTCCAGCAGTATCTTCTGCCTTGTGGCCATTAACGTTCCGGTTACCTGCCCCGGTCATTGGCGTAGTTTTGCGGCAGTGTGTTTTCCTTGGCGTGTTGATGCTGTCCAGCACGGTGTGTAGTTCGACAGCTTGGTGTTGTTCTCTTTTCTCTTTGAGTGTTTATTGCGCTTTGAGTGTGTTTATACGCCAATTATTAAGACATAATCCTGCTGTGATCCTCATCTTCATTGGTACTTTTGGTTGTCGTGCTGTTGGTCGGGTAGAAGGGAATTGATTGGGCAGTCGGTTGGTTTGTCAGCCGTCCGTAGGTCGCTCTGCAACCCGATTGTTTAGTGCTGCGCTTGGCTGTCTGTCTCACCTAAATTGTGGTTAGAGTTTCCTCCCCAGGCCGACCCTTGGAACACTTATGAGCACCACTGTTTGTTGTTTGTGATTGTCATTTTATTTGGTCGCAGGTACTGTGCCAGGCCTTCAGCCATATATTAATATTGTCTGTTTTATGTTTAGTATATGGCCTTCAGCTGAATTTCATAGCATCTTTAAGATTAGGCCTTCAACCGTGTTTCATTTAAAATTCTTGTTGCTCTGTATTTACGCCTTTAGCCGTGTTTGTTTCAGAATCTGTGGCTTTAATATGTAAAACCTTATATACAAGGTTTCTCTTTAATTATCTTGAATTCTCGAAATGGCCTTCAGCCATGTTCGGTAAATGTTTATCTTAAGGTTGTCTTTAATTATTCTTGAGTAATTGTTGGGGCCTTCAGCTGACAAGATACACCAAGTTTTTTTAAGATGTTTTTCTGTTGTAGTGCGTAAAGGCTTATTTTTAAAGTCTCTCTTTTTATGTAAAAAAATAGTTTTTTTTTTTAAATTGGGCTTCCAGCCGAAGAATTAACTTGAATTTTCCTTAATATGGCCTTTTATCCAGAATTTGTAAATGCATGGCTTTTAAAGAATTTCCTTAGCTGATGTGAAATATTATTTCTGCCTTTAGCCGAGAAGATATTGTAATTTTACTTAAGTAAGGCCTTCAGTCGTTATTCTAAATCCTGGTGTGTTAAAAGCAATCCTTTAAACTTATTCTGGAGAAGTTACTTGGGCCCTCAGCCATGAATTGATCTTTGTTGTTTTAAAGAGGAAACTGTGCATCAGTTACAGGAACAGAGTTGTGTGTGTTCCTGTATAACTAACAGTAATTGACCCTGGCCCCTTTCCACAACCTGATCCGGTCTGTCCTGCAAACTCAGATTTCGGATTTTGAGGTTGGATAGGTGCCCACGCCAGTTATCATATTCACATTACTGTAAAGCTCTGGACATTGCCTCCGTGCTGCTGCCAGGCTTGTCCGTCACTTCTCTCGGACTCACATTCGACTCACAGTGCCACTGTACTTGTACAAGTTTATACTTACCATGCAATCTCCGTGCCTCTACTGTCTCCAGTGTTGAAGGTTGATCGAGTGTTGCGTCATGCTTCTGCGATTGAGTTCGTCAGCAAACGTGTAGGGCAGTGCAACTCATGAACTTTGGAATTGAACTTTGGATGTCTTTTTGAACAATTCAAATAGTGAACTTCATTCTGTTGTAATGCATTAACTGTAGCACTAGTGAACACTGTGTCATTATTAAGCTACCAGTGCATGAGCCTTCAAGACGTCTTTCCAAGTGATTCACAGGCAGGCGCCTATGCAGCGAAATCGCTACGGACAGTTTATAGGTGGCGCCAGCTGCCTCTGCTGTCACTAGCTGACCGCATGAGGATACTCTTGCCAACCTCATGTGCTGACATCCTGGGCCACCGCCCTTCCACTGCTGACTGACCTGCCGCCATCACACTCCCACTGATGTCACCAGACAGTGTGCAAATCTAAATAGATGCGCGCCACAGACTCATCACTGTGCTTTCCCATAGTCACGGAGCTCCGCTCCCCAAGGGGCGATCTGTGTGGTGGGTGTACTGCAGAAACATGCAAACGGCAGAACTGCAGGCAAACAGTGCCCAGCATTCACTGGCCCACACGAGTGGATTTACTGTTACACCAAATTTTGGCAATGGTGCGACGTGCAGCAGCTTGCATGAGACAGAAGGTGATGGTCAGTGCAAGCTGGACAATATGACATGACACAGATCTTTCTCACTGTGGGCTATGTGGGTCGAGTTAACACAACTTCCCACAAATGCGTACGCAAAGTCTCACTAACTCGTATGTTTTGTGGTGTCTTCCATCCATTCACAAAAGACGCGATGCTCCTTGGCTCGCACCAGAAACCGACTGTTCAGCGACGCTATCTTGGTTTCACTCAGTTCACACTGTCGTGCAATGTGTTTATCATCAGAGTGTGTACCCTCCAGGATTAGTGATACAGCTGCACCACTAGTGCAACATGCCAGATCGTACATTGAAGACACGAGTTTGTTTGTAACGTCTAGCCAGGTGCGGTAAAACAAAATAATGTCACTGACAAAACAACTCTCGTCCATTCCCATTACCAAGCCTCTTCCTTTTCTATAGTGTGTGGGTGCGGCAGTAAAGCCAGTTTGCTGCACATTTAGAACCATAAGCAGTGATAACAGTAGGTCTCTGCTTCAAGCTGATGATGGAAAGCCAAAATGAGATAATAAATCAAGCCTGGCTCACGAGTCATACTCCTCTAGCGAATTCTCTTCCCCCCCCCCCCCCCCCCCACCTTCCAATTCGTTTTATGTAGTGTCATAATGGCCTCGACCAAAGAGATTCATAATCAGCATAGAGAGACTATCTATGTGTTAACATCGCTCTGGGTGGCAGCATCAAGCAGCACTGGCCGCCATATCTTGTTACAGCACATTCCGCACACAACGACCTATATAAACATTACTAGTACATATATCTTTGATGGAACAGAATCTTTGTTTAGTTCTCGAAATCTTACGTGAAAGTGTTTTTTCTAATCATAAATTGTGCACAGTGTATGTTAAAAGTCGCAGAAAGGGTATTAAGGAATTACCAAACGTCAGTAGTATAGAATAATTTTCTCTTAAGTTTATAC
Source organism: Schistocerca serialis cubense (assembly GCF_023864345.2). Taxonomy (NCBI): domain Eukaryota; kingdom Metazoa; phylum Arthropoda; class Insecta; order Orthoptera; family Acrididae; genus Schistocerca; species Schistocerca serialis. The sequence goes on along the minus strand of NC_064639.1, from coordinate 822,153,436 downwards.
CGGGTGATCAAAAAGTCAGTATAAATTTGAAAACTAAATAAATCACGGAATAATGTAGATAGAGAGGTACAAATTGACACACACGCTTGGAATGACATGGGGTTTTATTAGAACCGAAAAATACAAACGTTCAAAAAATGTCCGACAGATGGCGCTTCATCTGATCAGAATAGCAATAATTAGCATAACAAAGTAAGACAAAGCAAAGATGATGTTCTTTACAGGAAATGCTCATTATGTCCACCATCATTCCTCAACAATAGCTGTAGTCGAGGAATAATGTTGTGAACAGCACTGCAAACCATGTCTGGAGTTATGGTGAGGCATTGGCGTCGGATGTTGTCTTTCAGCATCCCTAGAGATGTCGGTCGATCACAATACACTTGCGACTTCAGGTAACCCCAAAGCCAATAATCGCACATACTGAGGTCTGGGGACCTGGGTGGCCAAGCATGACGAAAGTGGCGGCTGAGCACACGATCATCACCAAACGACGCGCGCAAGAGATCTTTCACGCGTCTAGCAATATGGGGTGTTTTTTTTTTTGCTCTAATAAAACCTCATGTGATTCCAAGTATGTGTGTCAATTTTTACCTCTCTATCTAAATTATTCCGTGGTTTATTAAGTTTTCAAATTTATACTGACTTTTTGATCACACAGTATATTGATGCATTCAGATTGTTGGGACAGAGACCGAGTTCATTTGCTGGGCTTGATCACCTAACGGTTTCCTCTGAATCTGGAGAGGAATGTTATTAGACTATTCTGAAAAGCTGTTCTTAAAATATTACAGTACTTCATTTTTAGATTACATCATTTATGCAAAACTAGGTAATTTCCAAGAATGATTGCCTATCGAACGCGTGGGCTCCTAACGATATATATCGAACGTGCGACTCGATGTCGACCATAGGATTCTAGTGGCGCGAATTATGGTAAACGTGTAGTGCGTTGCCAGGGGAACGTATTTCATCGTTTTCGGTGTGAACAGCAATAAACGAAAGCATTGCAGTTTCGAGTGCCGAGAGCCTCAGATGACGAAATCTATTTCCTCGTTTATATAGCGTGGAAAGTTATACCTCTTGCGATATCTATATTTCTACAACTTGAGGTTGCCTGGAAAAATTGACCCTACTGATACTCTCCTGCTATCTCTGACTGACATAGCAAGAGAGTACACAGCTTATGGGAAAAAGAATTGCTGCTGGCAGCTTACAGAACACGAGTAATAGTGCACAAATAAGACGTGGCTGGCGAGTAAAGTAAGTAACGTTACTACTCGTACTTTTCATTTGTTATTAACTATAAATTAATAATTGTTCATCTTTTGTCATTGCTCTAGTGAATATCCATAACTCACGCCACCAGAATCGTATGGTCGACATCGAATCGCACGTTCAACGTTTATCGTTAGGAGCCCACGCGTTCGATAGGCAATCATTCTTGGAAATTACCCAAAACTAAATCAGTTAAAGACAGACGGAAACAGATATGACAAGTGCACACACTTATTATTGTTTATAGGGCAATGATGGCATTTCTTGTTAATTGGTCTGCTTAATGTAGATGCTTAGTCTCAGCTACATTTTACTGTCAAATAACTGTAGGTCTAGGTAACAGAGCACTATTCAGTATTAAACTTGTCAATTAGTGTGTATGATAAACGCATTTTGGCTCAAAATGGCTCTGAGCACTATGGGACTCAACTGCTGAGGTCATTAGTCCCCTAGAACTTAGAACAAGTTAAACCTAACTAACCTAAGGACATCACAAACATCCATGCCCGAGGCAGGATTCGAACCTGCGACCGTAGCGGTCTTGCTAAACGCATTTTATTTCCTTCCTCTTTATTCCTATTAACTTTAGAACAGAAATATTAAATTGTCAGTAGAGATTTGTTTTTTTAGCCCAGTGCACAACGTTTATTTTTATCCATTGTCAAACTGTCCTTGAAAGCCTGTAACTTTCACATTAAGGGTTTTGCTTGTTGAACAGTAATACTGGCTTTTATACAATCACAGTAGGAGGTTGACATCGGATTTATGGTGAAATGTCGTGTGGCGAGGACCTCCTGCCAGGTAGACCTGATCCCCTGGTGGAAGCCTTTTGAGATGACGCCACTTTGGTGACTTGTGCGTCGATGAGGATGAAATGATGATGTTGAAGACGACACAAGCACCCAGTCCCTGAACGGAAAACAATATCCAACCCACCTGGGAATCGAGCCATGGTCCCCCCGGCATGACAAGCTGGTGCGCTGTTCACTCAGCTACGGTGTTGAATCATGCACCAGGATACACCCTTGTATTAATATTCAACCTGAATGAATTGATCGTACAGTATTTTCCAATTGCTCTTTTCCGAAAAACAAATATCCTAACGCAAAATGTCATAAAACATGAGTCCTGGCTTTCATTACTACTGCTCTAAGCCCCAGAAAGCGGCATAACGCTACAACAGAAATTCTGGCTACGTAAATGTAATTCCCCTTAATAACGACGACAATTAATTGTTACAAGCACGTTTGTTTACACATAATTTGCTTTTACTATATATACAAATGATGTGTTGAATGTACCTCTGTTAAATAAGCAACGCAGTATTTCAAAGCATGAAATGTCATTCAAGTGAGAAGTAGAATAACCGCATATAAAAGTAATAAACGAATTCGATTTTATCTAAACGGGAAGATACATCCGTAATTACAAAAGTACGCCTGTTGACAACACAGTGAAGTCACGAAAATAATGCAGAATCTCGCACATCGCAAATATCACGCTTAGGATGACTCACTACATGGCAAACGCACTTTACTATCGCAATCTTTTCCCGAAGTGCGTTGTTTCTTTGAGTGGCAGCAGCAAACGTTATTGTACAACAAAAACATACATACGATCCGTTGCTCGCAGAATACTAGTATTTCGCAACCTGACATTGTGAAAAATAACGACTACGAGTTGGCTTCAAATATGGTGGCACCTTGGCCAGCCTATATTGGCCCTGACACAGCAGTGCCGGCTAAATGCAGAGATGATTGTCACTATGTTTACATGCGTCTTTCGAAAGACGAAAAGCGAATTTTCAGAAGCAAAATTGATGGCGAACGTTGGGTGTGGCTACTAGGCGGGTAAAGGCACAATGAACACAAGGGCTTGTTATAATTATGTTCACCGATATTGAGATGTGAAGACATGAGTTATAATAGTGTTTACATGTTAAGGTTCAAAATGGTTCAAATTGCTCTGAGCACTATGGGACTTAACTTCTAAGGTCATCAGTCCCCTAGAACTTTTATTTTTGGTCATCAGTCTACTGACTGGTTTGATGCGGCCCACCACGAATTCCTTTCCTGTGCTAACTAACCTCTTCATCTCAGAGTAGCACTTGCAACCTACGTCCTCAATTATTTGCTTGACGTATTCCAATCTCTGTCTTCCTCCACAGTTTTTGCCCTCTACAGCTCCCTCTGGCACCATGGAAGTCATTCCCTCATGTCTTAGCAGATGTCCTATCATCCTGTCCCTTCTCCTTATCAGTGTTTTCCACATATTCCTTTCCTCTCCGATTCTGCGTAGAACCTCCTCATTCCTTACCTTAACAGTCCACCTAATTTTCAACATTCGTCTATAGCACCACATCTCGAATGCTTCGATTCTCTTCTGTTCCGGTTTTCCCACAGTCCATGTTTCACTACTATACAATGCCGTACTCCAGACGAACATCCTCAGAAATTTCTGCCTCAAGTTAAGGCCGGTATTTGATATTAGTAGACTTCTCTTGGCCAGAAATGGCTTTTTTGCCATAGCGAGTCTGCTTTTGATGTCCTCCTTGCTCCGTCCGTCATTGGTTAATTTACTGCCTAGGTAGCAGAATTCCTTAACTTCATTGACTTGGTGACCATCAATCCTGATGTTAAGTTTCTCGCTGTTCTCATTTCTACTACTTCTCATTACCTTCGTCTTTCTCCGATTTACTCTCAAACCATACTGTGTACTCATTAGACTGTTCATTCCGTTCAGCAGATCATTTAATTCTTCTTCACTTTCACTCAGGATAGCAATGTCATCAGCGAATCGTATCATTGATATCCTTTCACCTTGTATTTTAATTCCACTCCTGAACCTTTCTTTTATTTCCATCATTGCTTCCTCGATGTACAGATTCAAGAGTAGGGGCGAAAGGCTACAGCCTTGTCTTACACCCTTCTTAATACGAGCACTTCGTTCTTGATCGTCCCTCTTGGTTGTTGTACCTATTGTATATGACCCGTCTCTCCCTATAGCTTACCCCTACTTTTTTCAGAATCTCGAACAGCTTGCACCATTTTATATTGTCGAACGCTTTTTCCAGGTCCACAAATCCTATGAAAGTGACTTGATTTTTCTTTAGCCTTGCTTCCATTATTAGCTGTAACGTCAGAATTGCCTCTCTCGTCCCTTTACTTTTCCTAAAGCCAAACTGATCGACACCTAGCGCATTCTCAATTTTCTTTTCCATTCTTCTGTATATTATTCTTGTTAGCAGCTTCGATGCATGAGCTGTTAAGCTGATTGTGCGATAATTCTCGCACTTATCAGCTCTTGCCGTCTTCGGAATTGTGTGGATGATGCTTTTCCGAAAGTCAGATGGTATATCGCCAGACTCATATATTCTACACACCAAAGTGAATAGTCGTTTTGTTGTTACTTCCCCCAACGATTTTAGAAATTCTGATGGAATGTTATCTATCCCTTCTGCCTTATTTGACCGTAGGTCCTCCAAAGCTCTTTTAAATTCCGATTCTAATACTGGATCCCCTATCTCTTCTAAATCGACTCCTGTTTCTTCTTCTATCACATCAGACAAATCTTCACCCTCATAGAGGCTTTCAATGTATTCTTTCCACCTATCTGCTCTCTCCTCTGCATTTAACAGTGGAATTCCCGTTGCACTCTTACTGTTACCACCGTTGCTTTTAATGTCACCAAAGGTTGTTTTGAATTTCCTGTATGCTGAGTCTGTCCTTCCGACAATCATATCTTTTTCGATGTCTTCACATTTTTCCTGCAGCCATTTCGTCTTAGCTTCCCTGCGCATCCTATTTATTTCATTCCTCAGCGACTTGTATTTCTGTATTCCTGATTTTCCCGGAACATGTTTGTACTTCCTCCTTTCATCAATCAACTGAAGTATTTCTTCTGTTACCCATGGTTTCTTCGCAGCTACCTTCTTTGTACCTATGTTTTCCTTCCCAACTTCTGTGATGGCCCTTTTTAGAGATGTCCATTCCTCTTCAACTGTACTGCCTACTGCGCTATTCCCTATTGCTGTATCTATAGCGTTAGAGAACTTCAAACGTATCTTGTCATTCCTTAGTATTTCCGTATCCCACTTCTTTGCGTATTGATTCTTCCTGACTAATGTCTAGAACTTCAGCCTACTCTTCATCACTACTATATTGTGATCTGAGTCTATATCTGCTCCTGGGTACGCCTTACAATCCATCATCTGATTTCGGAATCTCTGTCTGACCATGATGTAATCTAATTGAAATCTTCCCCCATCTCCCGGCCTTTTCCAAGTATACCTCCTCCTCTTGTGATTCTTGAACAGGGTATTCGCTATTACTAGCTGAAACTTGTTACAGAACTCAATTAGTCTTTCTCCTCTTTCATTCCTTGTCCCAAGCCGATATTCTCCTGTAACCTTTTCTTCTACTCCTTCCCCTACAACTGCATTCCAGTCGTCCATGACTATTACATTTTCGTCCCCCTTTACATACTGCATTACCCTTTCAATATCCTCATACACTTTCTCTATCTGTTCATCTTCAGCTTGCGATGTCGGCATGTATACTTGAACTATCGTTGTCGGTGTTGGTCTGGTGTCGATTCTGATTAGAGCAACCCGGTCACTGAACTGTTCACAGTAACACACCCTCTGCCCTACCTTCCTATTCACAACGAATCCTACACCTGTTATACCATTTTCTGCTGCTGTTGATATTACCTGATACTCATCTTACCAGAAATCCTAGTCTTCCTTCCACTTCACTTCACTGACCCCTACTATATCTAGATTGAGCCTTTGCATTTCCCTTTTCAGATTTTCTAGTTTCCCTACCACGTTCAAGCTTCTGAACTTAGAACTAATTAAACCTAGCTATCCTAAGGACATCACACACATCCATGCCCAAGGCAGGATTCGAACTTGCGACCGTAGCGGTCGCGCGGTTCGAGACTGTAGCGCCTAGAACCGCTCGGCCACCCCGGCAGGCTTACATGTTAAGGTCTGAAGCAGATTTGCTAGCCCAGTTCATATGTGCCTGAAAAAAGCGGTTATATTTTCTGGTTTAGTCAGCGCATGATGGCTCCGTTTTCAGTTGGCTTCAAATATGGCGGTGCCTTGGCCCTGACACAGCAGTGTGGCTACATGCAGAGATGATTGTCACTATGTTTACATGCGACTTAAAGCGAATTTCGGAAATATTTTTTCATTGTGTTAAGGTCTGAAGGAGATTTACTAGCCCAGTTCATGTGCGCCTGAAAAAAGCAATTACAGTTCCTGGTTTAGTCAGCACAATCGCTATTTCTCTTCAATTAGACGAGGTGTAATCAAATTCAGTTTAATATTTTAACTTATCCTTTACTGTGTAAAAAGCCGCTCTGTCCATATCAGCCGAAAATTTTTAAAAACAAGACGGAACCTAACGGCCGTGCACCTTTGCATGGGGGCGAGAATCTATTGCGGAATTGGAAAACTGACAAATAGAAATAAATTTCCAAAATCAATTTTGATGTGTTTACCAGACCAACCAAAGCGGTATTGGGAAATGGGTTTGGGATATACGGTTGTGGGAGCCCCATGTCAGTCGTCATTAATCGTGAGACTTACCTGATCCCTATATGTAAGTGTCATGAGACATAAACTACTAAAACTTTCGTTTTTATTTAGTTACTTATCTCAAACTCTTGTATTTATATTAATGAGGTATTTAAATATTTAGGATAGTTTTTTTTTAGTTTGGTCTTCACAAGTTCTGCAATATCGATTTCAGTTTGCACTGTAGCGCAACGAAGTTTGTGCTCCAACGATTCATTGGTCACTGCATCACACTGATGAGGTTTGATGTACTTCGTTGAAGAAATATATTCACAAATGTTACTGATCCAAAAAAAAGAATATTTTCGCAGGTACATCTGCGAGTTTTGGGTAGCGATCTTGTGGCATAACTTCAAAATTTGCAGCACCTTTCTTGGTCTGGACAGCATGAAGGGATCATTTTGTAAACTGCACTCTTCTTCTTTAAGATCATTTTGTAACATAACCTAAATTTATATTCGAAACTTTTCATATATTATGAGCAAATTCTGTGAGAAATTTCTCATACCAATAGTACATTCGTATTCAGGGGAAACCATGATATTTAGAAAGCGATGCCATACAACTTATCTGAATGAAAGTCTGTAATGCAATAAATGTTAATAGTTTCATTAACTGTTAACCTGTAAAAGAAACTGCTTGACGCCATCTCAGGTTTAATAGTTTTCGATCAGCAAGGTAATGTAAACGCACTTAAGAAAGAAAGCCACTTTGGGTTCTCCTTTCATTGGACACATTGATCTTGGAACGTGAAGCCGTATGCAAATAGTGAAAAAGACAGATGCAGATAGGTGGGCAGAAGGTGCAAATTAGAGTCGAGTTCCTTCTTCTCATTAGTAATGTTGGGAATTCAGAATTAGTGCAACCGTCCCTAGTATTAGAAATGACAGCAGCAGATGATGGGAAAAATTCATCTCCATTACGTAAGTTGGGGCATGTAAGGTTTTCCAAAGCAAAATTGATGACAAAGTTGGGTGTGGCTACCAGGCTGGTAATAGCATCAATCAGCACAAGGTCTTGTTATAATTATGTTAACCGATGTTGAGATGTGAAGACATGAGTTATAATAGCACTAAAGAATTTTGACTATTTTTGTTTGTGTGATAAAAAGTCGTTTCCCCTGAATACACGAACTTAATACAAAGAAGTTTGTCTGAATGTTGCGTACCACAAGTTATGGTGAACGTATGAATTCTGACTGCGAGAGATGGAACTTTATGGACCTGATGTTTTACACTGGGCGTGAGGGGAGGGAAAAAGAGAACAAAGGTGTATTTTGGGGAGGATTAAGATTAGACTTGGAGGTAAGTACACATATTAGGAGAGAAATTAAATCTTGGAGAGACATTGTTGAGTTGCTATTGGCGAAATAATGTATTGTTCAGGAAGTTAGAAATTATTTCCTCAGATTATATTGTCAGTGTTAGTGGTTTTCTACGTAAAAAGTTCCAAAATATAGATCAATTACCAAAGGTCCATCATGACAATTTTAATGTACTTCTGTGTTGCAGTTCGCAAGTCATGTGGATCGATTGTTTCTGGATGCTAGTAAAGAACCTACATCACATGTTTCTGTTCCGATTTTCAGAACATTTGTTTTTTCCGTTTTAAGTTAGAAGGAAAGCAGTATTTTATTGGGTAACTATCTTCCATAGCCCATATTCATCATTGCATGCAGATGGTTCTGTACTGTGTTGAACAGAAGAAGTAATTTCAGAGATAATTACAGATAAGCTGCTGCATCATCGTAACTGAGCTCGTACTAGCCTCTGCCAAGAAGACCAGCAGTGCAAATTTTCTGATTATCTTGAGTGAAGACAGGTTTAATTATTTTACACTAAGCTGTACACACATGTGCGTTTCTCAACTCACAGACATTACTCATGAGGTTTATGTAGCTAGGTGCTCTGTCTGATTCATGTCTATTCTAATAGGATTACTAAAGTTTAGAATTCTGTTCTAGTAGTAATGAAAGATGACTGCTTAATTACACCACTTTCTAATTGTCAGATACGAACAAAATTTACATGCTTCACCCTTAGAAGAAACAAATTCTCAGAAGTAGTTTATTAGCTCTTAGTTGCTGGAAAAGTGACAGGGCCTATGTAGTGTTTTTATTACACTAATAATAATTTCTATTGTATTATAGATTTGTTATAAGATAATTTTGTAATTTTTGTTTCGTGAACTACCTTTGTGGAGCTGACTTGCCAAAAGACACTTTTTCTGTTCCTCACATGAGCGTTTCATACTGCTGCGACACTAAATTTAAGCAGGCTCACACAGTATTTTTCTTCATGCCCCCTGTGCTGCTTGACTAGTTTACTCTCTTTTTCTCTACATCAAGTGGCACTAGAATCAATGTTTAAACTTTTTGGGTGTAGATTAGTCTATACTGTCCAGGTGCTTAAGTAATTCCTACAGGTAGTAATAGTAGTTAATGTTGTGTTTCTTATAAGAGCTTTCAGTGTGTAAAATATTTGTGTGTGTGTGTGTGTGTGATTCCTATGTGCAGTTAAGATAGGAATTTGTTATAATTGTAAGATCTTGTTCCAATAATTTAAGAAGGTCAAGCAGGGAATGGCTAACACAAGGGCGAAATTCTACATGTTTTCAGAACAGTAAATTAATATGTAGTTTGGCTCTGAAGATAGTGTACAGCCAGTACTTGAGGACATGGCACAGTCTATATCATGAGAAAATGTACAGTATGTCCTGGAGGATGTTGTACAGAACTTTCAACAAGACAAGGTACAATCGGTAACACTCACGGAAATTGTAGTTAATCTGCATGTTTGTAGTCAAGCAAAAGCAGATCCATTAGTAGCTATTAGGCAACATTTAAGCTTATTGGTACAAGGACATCCTGATTAGTCAAGGCTCAGTCTGAAATGGGAAAGCAGGCAGCAAATACTGCTCAGCAACAAATGTGATGGATCAGGCACAGGCAAGCATGAAAACTCAAACTGAAGAGTTAACTTGGAAGCAAGGTCATCTTGTGAAGGAACTTTCTAACGTAAGGAAGACTCAGGAAAAATTCTCTGATATTATTGAAAAGCTTGAAACCAAAATGACTTGTCTGAATACGAAATAAAGTGTTACAGAAGAAATGGCTGCTAAGTTATCTAAAACAGCAGATAAGGTAAAGTCAGGGAACACTTCCAAGAACATAAAATGTATTTTTCAAAAGAAATCGATAAATGGGCGAGGACAAAGGAAGAACAGGTTACTTGGCATGTAGATGAAACAGTGAGGGACGCGCTAGAGAATACTTCAGCTGACAACCTACCTGATAGGAGTCTGATTAAAAACCAAATGAGATCAAACTTTGTCTGGTGACGATCTACAACCAAGGAATCTGTAGAGGTTACTAGGAAGGCTGCAGGAGAATGCTGGGAGGCTGTTAACAATTATCAACCCGTATTCAGAAAGCAAGATACACTACAAACCTCTGGCACAGGGTCATAACACAGTAAAGCAAGTAAGTACCCACAACATGAGTGTAACATCAGATCAGGACATGGGTCTCTTCCGCCTACCAGTTTGTATATAGAAATGTTGATGGAGGAGGAACTCTTCAGCCATAGACAATTTCAAACCTTTGTATCAGAGAAGAAATCTGTTAACCCAGTGGTATTCATATGTGGCTTTACAGGTGCATTGCCTGGGTCTTGGATAGAATCTCAGAAGATTAGTTTTGTCTCTGTGTATACACAAGGAGATGGAGCGCCCTGAACGTTAGATATAAGACGTTTTTAAACACATTTTGGTCTTGTGGAATAAAAGAAAGGTTAAGAAAGGACGTTTTCAGTCTAGAGCTTTTTTTGTACAAGAATGGTAGCCTACGTCGCTACTTTGAAAAATATTTCAATAAATAAAGGTACTGGGATGAGCATATGACTTACAAAGACATTTTGAGAATTTTCAAGACAAAGTTGTCTGTGGCCATCAGAGAAAAAAATAATACATCTTTCAGAAGAGTTCATAGCATTTCTCGATTCCAAAGACGTTTTACAATATAATATGAGATTGAGGCCTAGACCAAGTCATGTGTATATCGATAGTAACAATGCGATCTATGGTTGTGAAAATCATTTAGCAGGGCATGATAATCATCTCAATTGACCAGTGCCTTATAGTTCTAACAACAATCCAGCATGGAAATGGATTTAGAAAAAACTCGTTTTGTAATGGAAATAATTTCCTATCAAGCAGGAATAGTCTGAGCAGAAATGACCAGACATTCCATCCTTATTACTCGACATACCAGAATAAACAGACATTGTTTGATTGCAACAATGTGCAGTGACAAGCACAGGCCGAGGCAGAAACTCTTACATCAAGTCACAATATACGGTAGTTGCAGCTACCTGTAATTACACATATGACAGATAAAGCCACAATGATTGGCAGTCACAGGCCCTGTAGTTACAGATATGACAGATGAGGTTAATCGACATGGTGATACGACACACACTGGAGAAGTGGCTGTAAAAGAGAGTAGGGGCTATGACCATGATGTAAATAGATTAAGATATAATGAGGGAAAAGATATGAGAGAAGAGCTCTGCCAAGATATTGAGAATTTGACCAGTAATACCTGTTAATACCCATGTCTGAAATTTATACAGTAGTTGAAGGTATTCCAGTCCCTATTGTTTTGGATGCTGGACATCAGCGAATGATACATCAAGAAATCTTTTGCACATGACGTTTAAGTCCCAGCTTTCTTTGTACATAACAGCGAGATAATTGGAAAAGTAGGCACAAGATCAAGGAAGCAAGTTCAGTTAGATGTCACACTAAGAAAAACAGCCAAAAGAAGTGTATTCTTATTTGTTGAAGGATTGACAGTAGAATGTATTTTGGGCATAGTAGCTATCTGGGAGATGAGTGGATGTATCGACTTCTCCATAGGAAAATTGTTGTTCCATATCAACAGAGCTGAATTCCAGATATACTTAGTACAGAAGGAAGAAATACGTGGCTGATATTGCCAAAAGACGAAGGTTCAGTAGATTGCAAAGAATAAAATTGGACACAGATATTAATTCCAAATTGAAACAATAGATGTACTGGATGTGGCCCAAAAGATAGAGCAGAATTTGATGGAGTCAGAGCAACTGGCAGCAGATCAAACCCATCATCTGCCAAATATTCTCCTTCAGTATTCACAAATTTTCGAAGAGAAATCAGGCAGCATGAAGGATAATATTCGTCATTTAGAAGTAACAAAGCATCACTGCGTTCCATCCTACCTAACAGACCACTGGACCTAGTGTCAGTCGATGTTTGCAGTCTGTTGCCCCACTGTAGGGATGGATGTAGAATCATTGTAGGATTTATAGATGTGTTTACCAAACATCTTAAAATTTATTCCATCAAAACAGATACTAGTGTAGTCATCATCGATAAACAGTTCACTGGTTACATCCTGAGTGTGAGAAACCCATGAGCAAACTTATCAGACCATGCTTCAAATTTCATCTGTTAACAGAAATCAAAATCATCACATTACCATCCTGAAGCAAGCCCAATTGAATAAGTGTTTCAGGAGCTCAATAGATTTATGTACAGCTACTCATGCAAGACAAACAACATGGATAGATCATATAAAGCATTTTGAGGAAACAATGAATGATGTGCCACATAAAACCACTATTCACTCCTGTTGAATTAATGTCCAGAAAGGAAGAGAAAATTGAATGGGCTGACAAGTTTGCTAAAGATAAAGAATGAAGGAATTCTGTGGAAGGACAAGGTGCTGAAGGCCTTGGTGAATGTGACTGTTTGCATCATTAGGAGGAAGGCAGAATATGATCGATATTGTATTTGGCCTCAGAGATTCACAGTCAGAGAGAAGGTCCTAATCCATATCCATCCAAGATTGTCAGTATTAAATAAAAGTAATTGAAAATTGCGAATATTATATGCTTGACCATTTGAGATCCTTCTTATCCTAGGCTCACAGAATAAGAGGGCTATTCCCATACCAGGATATAAAGAAATATTAGGAATAATTGTATTTAAATAACATGAAAAGCCTATAATTTGTTAAGGACAATAGTTAAATAATATTTGTGTGGATATTATGCAGCAAATGCACTTAGGCTAGACTAATGTTGTTTTTTAAATTTTTTAGTTTAAATGATAGTTGTATGTAGTATGTATAGTTAAGAGTTTTCTTTCATTAAAATAAAATTTATTTAATCTTCATTAATAATTTTGCTTTAAAGGGGGATGAATTCATGAGTGGATTTATTTTCCGAAATGGTTTAATATAAATGACATAGCTGAGTTTGATATTTAGTTTTGAAAATATGAACATGTCCACTTGTAACCTCAAATACTTTCTAGATAAATTAAGCCAGTGTCGGTGGCAGGGTGAAGGCCATGATGTGAGATCCATCCTTGAACTATATGGTTATGCATGGTGTATTCACAGTAAATGTTAAAGAAATCAAACTGATCTGGGCTCCAGAGATTCGGAGGTGGTAGTTAATATAAGTTAAGGATAGGTAACAAAATGTGAAACTTTATCAGAGAAGTCCACATGAATAAGTAAAGAAAATAAAAACATCAGTGAACTTCCAATGAAGCTGCTGAATGTGGTACTTGTATAACACAAAGTGTAACATGAACTCAATGCAGTGTCATGTAAATTAATTCAGAAATATGAGCACATAGACTGAAGGGATTCCTGTGAGTTGGTGAAATGTTCTCTTCATAAAACAATGTGTAACTGCATATATTACGAGAAGTAAAACAGTGTGATTTCCATGGTTCTGACAAGTGAAGTGGCTGTGATTGTTCCATGGACAACAAATTCCAGTTAGCGTGGATATGAATAATTGCTAAGATAAACAAAATTTTGAACAGTAAGATTGGTGTATAGTTAAACAGTTTCCCTAATGTCTCAGTTGGTATTAGCAGACATACCATTTCCAAATCTTTATTACCAAGTTTGCAATAATACGTAATATGTAAAATAAATGCAGGATTGCAGTTTGAACTGTTGTATTAAAATGGATACTGTAAGGCGAAAATAATTAAATAGTCGATACCAGAACTTGTTACTATTACTATTATTAAGTCAACAGCGTTCACTGGCCATAGCCAACAGATTGTGACACATCTTAGCTATTATACTGTGTATTAACACCACTACTAAAGCTACTACAGCAGACAAGAAGCATTACATAGCACTGGTGTTATAAACAGTCGTTGTAAACAACTATTTTCAGCCCTTAAATGTTCCCAGTTAATGGCTTCACATGTGATGGTATCATGTTTGTAGCGGAACTGAAATGATGGTGGGCTGACAGTAATCTGGAGCCCGCGCGTCGGAAACGGGCGCGCTGGTGTGAGACTGCCAGGGAGTGCACCCTGTTGCCATCTATTGGCGAAACTGGGAATTAGCGCTGCCTGTCAGACAATGCATTAAGCTCTCGGAGTCAAATGTATTCTTTTTCTTGGTAATTATAAGTTATTACTGTATGATTTAATGTTATAAGGCGCTAGTAGTAAATTATTATGACTGGTATGAACTCCAGGGTAATAAATATAAATATTCTTAAATACTAAATGATTTCGGTGAAAAGGTGGTAGGGGAACGCCCCCACTCTTGGTGATACGAGCGTAGCTAGAGGTAGCTGGAGACACAGGGACGGAACAATGGAATGGCCTGGGGAGTGTTGATGTGATCGGACGTGCATAACTGTGCTCACGCAAAAGTGATTGTGCAACAGCGAAGAGGAGAATATCGTCGCCGTTTGTGGAGTAGAACGCGACGAATGGTTGTCGAAGCCGTCACTATGCCACTGGGGCTGATTGTAAGAGTTCCTGCGCCCAGATTTTATGGCGCACGTGCAGTAGCTTATACGAGTGGTACAGCTCGTAGTTCCAGCCGCCATTGAGGGCATGAGGCGTGAAGAGCTGCGTTAGCCACATGCATCTCACCACCAGCACCGATATGTCTACCCAAGGCAAGACTGCTTGCAATTGTTAAGTCGAACTTTGTATACATGTAAAAGGAGAATACCAGTTTTCTTTTGTGCAAGTGCAGAGGACAGAATATAGTAATGAGTAAAATTACGACGCATGTTGTTCATTGTAAAGTGTAGTAACCTGAAACATAGTGTAGTGAAATCAGACTGAGGCCACCACCACCTTTTTCATTTACAATTCTTTTGGTTGTAGAATACTTTAGCGTATAAGAATGTTGAAAAGAGCAATGGTCACACCAGAATGAGTCGCCTATTTATAGTTACTTAAAATTTTCTGAGTAACCTTTCAAGTAAAGTCACTTAACTAATTCTATATCAATTGTCCAAAGAGTAATATCCAAAATCATTAAATAAGTTGAAGGATAGAATTTTGTTAACCTAAGTTGCATAAGTTGTCTTGGTGGTAATTACCAAGCCAACTCACAGAAATTGAGAGAGTATTTGCTTTGTAGAATCACCTACAATGATCAGAAATAGTAATATTCAGAATTAAGTTTAAATTCAACTCAAGCCGTTTCACTTTGAAACGAGCCAAAAAACTGATTTATTCTTTTGCTCCTTCAGAGCTGGCGACCGTAGTTATAAGTATTTTCAGGAGGATTCGACGGTAAGTCTGCTGCTCTCGTCGTGCTGATAGGATTATCCACTGCTGCTAGCAGTGGTGATTGGATACATAAGCTCACTACCAAGTTAAGTGGGTCAGGTAGGCAGTGTTACTGTGTGAACTGTAGGGCACTGTAGGCCGTGGATCGAACCCGTTCAATCATCACAGCTCTTTGGGAAATAGTCCGGTTAGGAGTGTACTAATCATTAGGTAAATACTGGCGAGTAACGGTCAAAAATGTATACGCAAGTGAATTTAGCAAGGTCCATGTAGCACCTAGTTAATGTGGTGCAATGGCGAGGGTAGGAGTGGAGTAAAAGTGAGCTGAGCTTGTGGCAGCTGTGCTGTCTTCAAAGATTAATAACGTGAATTCACTACTACCTCTTACCATTAGGGCTGAGCTATTTACGGTTAAAATACGTAGCAGTAAGCGCAAAGGCGTGACAGCTACAAGTCCGTATTGGCTTTATACATACGGAAGTAGGAAGCGGGTCATTCCGTCAGTGGAGGGGTTAAAACAACTGAGTCAGTTGAGAACATACCCCATTTACTGATGGAAAGATTCGGCGGTTCGGTCACATGATGACCAGTCCACAACGTCATTAATGGAGAAAAATTCATTTACAGAATTTCATAGCTGAAGCCTTCACTCATGCATCAGTCTAGCTCTGAATATCTTCAGTTGCAATGTTGGAACATCTGGTGATAGGTGGCTGAACATCTTCAGGGCTGCTGATGGAAAATGGTCCAATGTCTTATTTAAGCGACATCTTGGGCTATCAAGGTCAGTCTTATTTCATGTGTTGTTGTTGCGAATATCTAGGCTCTTGCAGAAGGTTCCTTGATCTTCTTTTACACAAACAAGAGAGTTGAAAACATGCTGAGTAAACACTGTCATTATTCCCAACTGCTTGAAAAAGTGTCTACAGAAGTCCTTGAAAAAGTGTCTACAGAAGTCTAATTTCTTGCTGGAAGATATTATTCTTTCAGCCTTCTTCTGTTGGAGTAACTCGTTATTACTTTCATCCCCATAGAAGCAGTCCATCTGTGATGTGACAGTGGAATATCGTATGATATATTCTGATTTAGTACTGAGCTGTTATCATACATTTGAGCTTCTTGAGGCGATAAATTGTCCTTTAGAGCTTAGGACACACATGTGCAGTTTATTTGGTTCACGTCAGCTCATTGTCAATTGTGATTCCTAGGAGTGTGGCACTATCAACATTGGCTATGAGTCCACAGTCACCAAGGCTGCATAGTATTTTCTGTGTTCTACCTTCACTTAATTTCATTTTGTTTACTTTAAACCACTTTTCGTCTACTTCAAACAAAATATCAGTGTCCTCTAGTGCCTCAGCTGAATTTATGCCCTGTCGCCCATGCTGCATTATCAACAAGGAGCAGAGTATAACCATCACAACTCCAATCATTGACAAAGATTAAACAGAACAGACGGCCAAGTACAGAGCCTTGTGGTACATTGTGTTCAAGTGCTATTTCATGAGACATCACTCTCTGCATACAAACACTCTGTTGCCTGCCTCTTAGGTAAAATGACAGAGTCTCAAAAACGACAACACTTATAACATAAGATTTTAATTTTTCTAACAGTATCTTATGATAGATGTAATAGATTGTTGAATGCTGTCCTTAGATCACAAAGAATTAAAGCCATGCAGTTCTTTTCTCCAAATGCTTACATTACTTTTGTTATTACATCAAGTATTGCAAAAAATGTAGATTTCCCTCTTCTACATGCATGTTAATTATACAGTAAGAGGTTGTTGTCGTTGAAATAACATAATAGTTGGCTTTTCACTATGCACTGGCACTGTCTTTGGCTGTTTTAAGAAGCCTGGGAAAACACCAGCCTCATGTCATTGGCTAATAACAGCAGCTAAATATTAAGCAATACCAGATGCAGTACCCTTTAGAACAGCATACACCATGCCATATGTATCTGTTCACTATGACCTCTAGAAGCAACTTCCTCCATTTACTCAAGGTGCAACTGTTGCTAATGCTTATAATGTTTGTAATATTAGTTTCTAAATCTGGTACTTCAACTACATTATTCCTAACAACATGAAGAGAACATCTGTTAACATTATCTGGGCTACAAGCGTTTATTGGAGCAATCAGTCTTTTATTGTGTTTGTTAACCAGTTTCCAGGTTGCTTTGCATTAATTTGTGGTTTCAGAAATGAGCCTAACATTATATGCCTCCTTGGCTGCTCCTGCTTCCTTACCGTAGATACTTTTAGCTTTCATATAATAACAATAAAACATGTATTTGGCCCAGGCATCTGTTGCTGTCTTCACTCACCCATTTAACACTAAAACAATGCATTTTTTTCCAGCTTGGAAGTGGACCATGCTTTGTCACTGCAATTTTTCTTCTATTTTGTAATTTATCTAAGGGAACCTTTAGAGTTACCAATGGGTAACAGTTCTCAAAATGAGCTGGTAAATACATTTAAAAGCATCACTTGTACCACTCCTACAACTTCAGACTGTCAATCTGCAGGGTTCAGAACAAATTCAGAATATTGAACAATGTTTGAGCTAACCCCTTTCTTTTTCTGGCTGTGCTTATTTGGCAGATACCTACTCTTTTCACGCTATGTTTCATGTCCATAATCCACCACTGTAGAAGAGGCCATATGAAGGGTCCTTCCTGTTCTTGTATCCCAACAATCCAATCAAGTACCAAGAGATGAGCATACTGCCTTAATCCTCAACAGACATTAACATCCTTGAGACATCATGCTGTGTCATCATCCATACCTCTTTATTATTAAATCGATGTGTTTGTATTAAGAGGAGTAGTATGTTGCTCCACCAAGATAGTTTCCATACAAAGTAGTGAAGCATGTTTTAGCCTCAGAAATCCACATTTGATGCAAGAACATTAATCTGAATTGATTAAAGTCATGTCAGTTATTTAACAAAATTTTTGAAAAATATTTTGACTGTGTTAGTAACGTATTATATGTTTATCTAACAAACATGTAACTAGGAATCAAGGTTAGGGAATCTATATGCAGCAAGTTTCCTTGTTTTCCAGCTGATAAAAGTACACTAATGGAGAGATTTCTTAAATACAACGTCCATGCACATGGTGCATCAATGTAAACAACCTTAGAATAAAGCAAGTAACAGTTGAAGATATTCTGCTGAGATATACTAAACAAATGCAAATCATCTTCAATACTGTATAGAGATAATCATCAGAAACACGTGCTTTCTTAGATCCATATTACGAGTATCAATCCGTGTAATCAATGTACTGAACTACCTTAAATTTTAATAGTTATGAAATCTGAAAATGTGAAGAGTTTGGTAAAAAATTCATATAAAAACTAAAACTTTGCTCCTATATGGCAGGGCAGTATAGCATATCATAGATGTTACTAAGCAATGCAACCATTTTTGTTTGTGTGGTAGCTGAATCAATTCCAAGCCTGAGGGCATGAATTTAAGATAATGAGATTCGTTTGAACATGGCAGTCTGCAGTTATACAACAAGTGTGTGAATTACAACTGCAAGAGCATGAGATTCTGTGGACCTGATTTTTTACTCAATGCATGAGTGGAGAGAAAAAAGACAAAGATAAATTTTGGGAGGGATTGTGATTCGATTTGGAGGAAAGTAGATGTGTAATCTTGTAGAGATATTGTTGAACCACTTTGGCTAAATCTTGTATCATTTGGAAAGTTAAATTAGATTGTATTGTCAGTGTTAGTGCTTTTATATGTTAATAGTTTCAAAATGTAGATCGACAATTACCTAAGGTCCATCATGTCAATTTTCATTCAATGGTACCCATGTACATTTTAGTGGTGTAGTTCGTAAGTCATGTTGATTGATGGTTTCTGGATGCTACTATGGAATTTCCATCATACGGTCCTGTTTGAACTTGCAGAACAGTATTTTTCTTCCGTTTTCCAGATCTGTATAAAGCACTATTTTATTGGATGACTATCATCCATAGTCCTTGGAAATACTCATCACTGCATGCATGATTACATGCAGCATGTCAACATAAGAAATAATTTCTGAGATAATTCTAGGTAAACCACTGCATCATCGTAACTGAGCTAAAACTGGAAACCAACAGTGGAAATATTCTGATTACTTGAGTAAAGACAGTTTTAATAATTTTACATTACACTACACACATGTGTGCCCACCTAAGTCACAATTGATAAACATTATTCAGAAGGCTTACGTAGCTAGTTATTTTGTCTGATTCTTGATCATTCTAACAGGATTAGGTTGGTTAGTTTGGGGAAGAAGACCAGACAGCAAGGTCATCAGTCTCATCGGATTAGGGAAGGACGGGGAAGGAAGTCGACCGTGCCCTTTGAAAGGAACCATCCCGGCATTTGCCTGGAGCGATTTAGGGAAATCACGGAAAACCTAAATCAGGATGGCTGGACGCGGGATTGAACCATCGTCCTCCCAAATATTCTAACAGGATTACTAAAGTTTACATTTCTCTTCAATATTACTGAAATATTGTTGCTTAATTACAGCACTTACATCCTCCCATACTGCACTGCACCCATGGGAGTAACAGCTAATGAAATACACAGACTCTCAGAAATAATTTATTAGCTCTCAATTGCTAGATAGGGAAAGATAGTTCTAGTTTACAATCATCCTCCACCATCTCAACAACAGCATCACAACGTGTACATACTCAAGTTAAGGCAGTTGTTAGGTTTGTTAACCGTTTTCAGAATTGTCAGAAAGCTCATTCAGTATTTCTAATTGTGTGATGCAGTCTTGGAAAATACAAGTAAATTTATATGATAAGTTTGAGTATACAAATGTATTTCAGAACTACACAATTATGAAAAAAACTTATCATAAACATCTTTACAATATGTTGATGTTCCCTCAGAGCTACAGAATTGTTAGTAAATTCTATGGTCTTTTTCCTTATTTAAATCTGCTGAGAATATGGTGTTTCAGTTAAAGTAAATTTTCTTGTTCACATTTCCTAAGGTCTTTATGAACAAGATAACTTTTTTACTCACATTGTGCAATAGAGTTTTCATTAGTAGTGAATTTGTTACAATTAAATTCAAGACAAGTTATCAGTCTTGTGTTTAAGTTTTCAGAAAGAAGTAATGTAGAATACATAAATATTCAGGTTTAAAAATTAAAGTCATTTTTAAACAAAAATTTCAGATAAATTCAAGTTCCAAAATTTAACTGCAGTCTTTTCCTACCAAGCTGTAGAATAAAGTTTGCTCCCTCAGAGTTGGCAGCCAATCTTCATTTGAATTATCAGGAGAAATCTTACGGTATGTGACCACATGTCTCATTGAGTCCCACTGTGGCTAACTGCTGTTGTGAAAACTATCTGGACTCACAAACATATAAAAGTTGTGTGTAAGGTGTCAATTATTTGTTTCATGTGATAACTGGAGCATTGTTCCATCATATATTGAACCATACAGTCAATTCTGCATTGATAAAGTTTGCTGCTATAAAGTGCCTTACTAAATTAGGAAATTACACTGGGAAACAATGGTTAAAAGTGCAACAAATATTTTGTAACATGAAAGGCGTGTAACATTGAGTTATGTCAAGTGTATAAACATGTAGAGACGGAATCGGGCGAATGCAAGTGAATACACATGGAGTAATGACACACAGAAGGCAAGGCAGTGATTAAGGATTGGATGGCCAGCCTCTGCTGCTAAAACAACAAGATGCATGGGCAAAGTTTGCAGTGACAGCCGCACATACTTTTAACTTCCCCTAGGCAGAGCAAATTCTTCATTTAGTACATTCCAAACATTTAATGTGACAATAAGTGCTCAGATGTGTTACCCACTGTTTATCGTAGTTAAATTACAGGGCTACGAAAATATGTGGTGTGCCGCACTGCCATGAACATAAATTTTTAACCTTTCTGGTACAAGGTCATGCAGGATTTTAGTGAAACCTGCAACGAGCAGGCTGGTAACAGTTCTAATACTTCCAAGAGTGATGTTCATTGTATTATTAAAGTAAATATCTGATCTAGAGACCTAAAATCTTTAACATGACTACAAAACTCACTGAAGACTTCTACAGTACTGGATATAAATCCTGAAAATTTTACTTCTCTGTATTCCTGTTTCAACTAAATTGTTTAGATTCTTTTTAATGCTATATCCCATATCAATAATTCGACGTTTTTAAGTGTTACATGCAAAACAGCTGTTTTAAAATGTTCAGCGACTTTTCGTAACCAAATGCTTTGGCCACTGCTGTTGTCGCTGCTGCCATGAGTATGGCATTACTAAAGAATTTCTGAGCTTTTGCTTATTTTAAGTATGCCACATACGATGCAGTTAAATTCTTCTTAAATGCTTGATGTTTCAGGCGAATTTTGTACCCCTTAATTCAACACATCCACTGAATTGCATCATTCGTCTCCCTTTGTTTTAACTCAGGCATTTTTTACATATTTGATATTGGCGTATCTCTTCAGAATTATGTACGAAAAAACACTAAATTTTCCACTCCTAACGAAAAACACATCTTTCATCTTCTTTCCTCTAGATATTCTTGAGAACTGTACTCAAAAAATAGCCTCAGTAACAACAAGAAATAAAATCAGAATAATAACTGCAGTAGCAACCAATCCAATCGATAGCACAATAATAAGGAGAGTAAATCTGAAAGGTATGAGACCCTGTGGTTTGTGGAAACAATCAAATAGAGGTTGTGCCCCTCAATTGCCACTAAACAAGTGCACCATAGGCTGCAGTGAGGCCATGATAACACTGTGAAGCAAAACAAGCGCTATATCATGTGTGAGATACAAGGTGAGCGAGTGTGCTTGGACTTACCCCAGTTCGCTGCTAGTAGGGCCACATCACTTTATAGCGTCTGCGTGTAGTGTGCAAGTATTGCGCCACAATTAAGTATGAAATTAAAAGTTAAAATTTATGTTGAAAACTTTGCTAACATATAGTTTACTACAATAATGTTGCAAATATGAAGTCTTTATGTACCTATACTTGATAGTTTATGTAAAAATTCCATTTTAAGAGAAAAATAAGTGGCACTAAATAACAAAGCTAGAAAGCCAGAATTTGGTAAGAAGGTGCCTATGGAGCTCATAAATAAGTGGTGCAAGATTCAACGCTAAAAACCAAAATTACGACCATAATCCATGTTTTTAGGACAAATGAAAGGCCCTAACAATTGGATTTAGAAATGTAAAATTTGTTTTATGCTTCAGTTCACCCTAAAAATCTAACTAAGAGACCACATTAAGCTACCTCTTACAGTTTTTTAGTATTTTAATAAAAACATTTGTAACTAAAATATACCCATTTGTAGTAGATTAAGTATCTGTAATTTTAGTAATAGAGAATTTTGGTTACAGCGGATGATAAAACCTACTAAATAATAGACCTATACCAAATTTTAAGCCGTAGTATTAATAACAGCCAATAAAAGTTGTAGTAAAGATATGATTCAGATGTGACGAAGCTCCACTATAAAAATTACAGAAGGCGAAGTTTTAATCAAGAAAGCTGAAATTTTTTCTGTGTTTTCAAACAACTTATCTAAATACATAAAAAATTGAGAGAGTCTGAATTAATTCTTAACCATGTTATTAAAGATTACGTGTCTGAGAAATCAGTCGTTCTGAGGCTGCTGCCGTGTCTTAAGACAGTAGACAGCAGATGTTCCCTTGGACGTCCGCTGCGACACCTATATAAATACAGCCTGAGAGGTTGGGAAGAGGTTCACTTCGCACTCAGCCACTGTGAGATCCACGTCTGTTAAACGTTGAATTGCGCTCTGCCTTGGATGAACTCAGAGACGGACTGTGACAAATCACTTATTTGCAGTTAAAACAGATAGTGAACTCGCGGGGACTGTACAGCATTCTGGGTCGCTTAGAATCCTCTAAAGTAACTGCTAGTGTGCCGTCCTTGATAATTACAAATCCGGGTGGCAGGAGGAATATTATTTCCACATTTGTGGAGAGCGTTTCTTTTGAATCTTTATAGAATACTATCAGTCAGGGCGAAAGACAAGTTTGAAGGAACTACAGTAGAGGTCGCCTCTGAACTGATAAAAGTGCTATTTAGGATAGAAAGACTTACTGTCAATTGAACATAGTGAATTTCAAAGTGTTGTACGTGAGAGATTTTACTCAATATATGTTTGAACTAAAACTTTATACCTTCAATTATAATAGTCCTGATCACGCTAAATAGAAAGAGAATAGGAACATTTCTTTCAGTGGGCTGGACGAAAATGTGACCGTGCAGACTTGAAAATAAGGTCAGTAAGTTCTCCATCGTTCTCTGGCTGACCACAAAATTAGTTGCCAGGCTCATGTGAGAAAGATGGCAAACTGTAATAACCATCATCGTCACTAATAATTCAAACCTGTCGCCCGCAACTACACTAGTATAGATAGACGGGGAAGTGCTCATTGGATGGAAATGGCTTGTGAGCCAGGCTTCACAAGACCTGTTATCAATAATGACATTTATTAAGCAACCTATGTGGTTTTATTCACAATGATTGTGGACTTATAATGAAAATTCATCCCCTTTATTTATAAATTTGCAGCCATCATCACGGCTATGTCAATTTTTTTGCTTATATCTTTCCTGAAATTGACATTTCTTAGGAGTAGATGTTATTTATTTTCTTATCTAATTTCGCTGTACTGTTTGTTTCTTTACGTTTACTGCAACTTTTAACATCTTCTTTTATTTAATATGTTACATGACACAACTGAAAATTTAATACCTTTTAGCATTTCGATTTACACATATCTTAGAAGCAGAACTTCTTCCAAATTTATCTATCATGTACATTATGTTACTTTTACAACCAGTTTTATGACCTTTTACTTTCTTTCATCTGAACTACATGCTTTCTTGTTATAGCTTCAAGAGTTCGTATTTATAAATTTCATACAAATATCTTTTAGTTCTTCATAACTTTTAATGAATTCAACCTACCCTTTGTAATTTACATTTAGCACTATTTTCCATTCATTGATTTATGATGAAAACATTTAATATAGTGCTGCTCTTAACTCTGTAACAAACTGAAATACAGATTTTAACTAAAAATCGATTAATTTCATCAGAAAAACTAAGTTTTGTCTAATAAACTGCTTATAAATAAAAATCTCATCTTTGATTTTGTGATAAATTGAAACAGAGTTTTAACTAATATTAGTGAATTTTACCTAAAAAATTAATTTATATTTAATAAATAGATTATAATTAAGGATATTATCATTATCAACTTCATATACTCTGTAGTAAAAAGGTGCTCATATTTTCAGTGTTGTGCTTTCACATAAACATTGAATATAAGGGATAATTGTAGGCCAAGGAAAGAGTATTTAATTGGAACTATTTCCAGACCTGTATATAATTTTTAAAAAACGAAATAAAATGTTGAATTTCTACCATTTGTTGGTGTGAATATAGAAAGAGAATATGATCCAGAGAGAAATAATTGAAATATTTATTTATCTTTTCTCCAGCGACATTTGAAAATAGTCATTCTGTACTAATAAGGGAAGCTTTGTTGTTGAGACAATTTTTGTAAAGTTGAGTTCAATTAATAAACATCAAAAATTACAGGTGCTTGACATATGCTATATATTTTTGAAATTCTGTGGAATGTAACAGAATCTAATTTTGAGATTCATAACAGTTGACAGTTGATAAAACTTCCATCAAAATTTTAAATTACTCAATAATGACACAAGAAAATCACTTCTATTCAGGGACTGATACAACCACTCTGAACACAGGGATTAAAGGACTTACAAAATTTCTAACGATTTCCATGATGAATAAATTTTTAAGAGAACTGTGAATTAAATTGAATTCTCCAAATATTTTGGCATATCAGACAACAGAAGAAAGATTTTAAAATTTTATTTCATTGAACATTTAATGGGGAAAGCTCTAGCTAGCATGGTTATGTAGTTCAGGTTCCATTTCAGCTTGATTGATCTGAAACCCACTGCAACATATTTCATATGAAGAGGAACAACAATAAATAAAATATTTTTGCCTTTTTTGCATATGTAACTCATCTTGTAATAGTGACTCACACTATATTGCCCTCCTGTTTCGGCATGATCAGACCAAAAGAGCCTCTGTCAGAGATATCCAAAATTTGAGAAAACCTATACTGCCCTTTTCGACAGTCTGGTTTGTCATGGCAATGCTCTGTGTAAAGAAACTAGCAATTGACAACAACAAATCTTTGAAATGCAGTAAACATTGATGAAACACCACTTATATTAGAATCCTGTAACTGATAATGAACCAAATCTGATCTTCTGATGAACTTGCATGTAGCAAAGCTATAGTGCATCCAAGTTTTACCATAAAAAAGTACAAAAAGCAGTGATGGAGCAATCACACAACTGTATCCATACTGGGGTAAAGTTATGCAGTAAACACCTACACCACACAAACATGCTAGTACAGATTCAACGCAGAATTACCATCCACAGACATGGGATTAAACTCATGCACTCCTTTCCAGACAGCCATACCAAGCAGATGGCCAGAACAAGTGAATTAACATAATTACAAGCTACTGACACGTTGGCAGTGTAGTGCTTTCATCATCGCAAAACACATATCCTTGTGCTATGACCTTCTAGCAACAACTGGCGCTGCATTACCGTACTTAGTGCAGAACATGCACAAACATTGCTGGTCGGTTTAAAGCTAGCAGGATATTCAGTAAAGCAAAAAAAAAAAAAATTCAAAAAGTCTGTACATTGGTGATATCAGTTATAAAGAGTTTGAAGGAGTAATAACAACAAAATTAACAAAACTTCAAACTAGATCTTTAGGATGGATTGTAGATAGATTACTCATCTACAGCCACCTACAGCCCCTATAGAGGACAATCATAGATTGAACAGAGGATAAAGGCAAAAGAAGCATGCATTAGTGTAAAGCATAAAGATAATAAATGTTTCATTTGGGCCCCAAAATCAGCATTATTTATGGAACTAGTTAACACGAATACTCAGAGAATGAGCAAATATAAAAAGTTTGTGTTATGTATTGATGAAACATTAAGAAGATTTTAATATCCATTTAAAACGGATGACATTCTTAAATGAGTATGGTGTGACAGGGGTATATAAAAATGCACGTATATGACACAATATCATGTCAAAATTTCAAAGGAACTGGAAAAGAATTTGATAAAATCTAAGACTGTAAAGAAAGAAATGAGATTTCAGCTAAATTTGTATGCCCTTTGTACATTATATGTATGTTTATATACACCATATGGGCCTCCAGTAGGGTTACAAAAACATTTGTGTATTTGATTGTAATGTTGTGTCAAAGATTCAAAGCATTCAGTGAAGAAATTTTGGAGGTTTAAGAGTTTGAACAAACAATGATTAACATGTATATAAATGAACATGTAAATGTCCATTTGTTCAAAATCTTAAAATTCTGTAAGTTCTGCACTGACTGCTTTGAAATTTTGACACAACATTGCATTTCAATACATGCTTGTATTTATGTACCAACTAGAGGGTGACATTTAATATACAGGGTATAATGGGTATAAGTGGAGACAATTCTTCTGGTGTCAGAGAATGGAATACTGAACAACATTACATCAGTATTTACATCATTTACATCAATTTAGTATCAGTACATATTGCAAGAGCAAAATCATTAGCACTTACTTTCCCCTGAGGAGAAGATCAGGTGCTGAAATGCGGAAACAAGGATACAAAATGGTTAGTCCATCCTGACAGGCATAGTCCACTTAGTAGTGCAGTTACAACCATGCAGAAAGCATCCTGAAGTGTTTTAAGGAAGACTGTTCCGACACACAGAAAAAATAACCAACATGCTGATGTGTGTACATATGAACCTACAACATACAAAAATATCTGCATTCATATCTCTTAAATCTTGTTTAAATATATAAGTAACATTTATAGGGGTAATGCATGTTTGTTTGCTCAAAATCTTAAATTTCCAAAAGTTCTTCACTGACTGCTTCCAAACTTTGATGCAACTTTGTATTTCAATACTCATGTGTAATATATAAATAAATATCCTTAGTAAATTAGCGATACTCTGACGTGAAGAGGTTAGCACAGGAGTGCGTTTATATATATATATATATATATATATATGGACAGAGAGAGGGGAGGAGCAGGTTGTAGGGGGAGATGGAGAGAGCGTGTAGGAAAAGATTGACAGAGAAAGAGGGTAGTAGATGATGGACAGAGGCAGGGAAGGGGAGGGAGGGAACAGGAGGAGATGGAGACAAAGGGGGAGGAGACGACGGAGTGGGAGAGGGAGGAGGTGATGAACAGAGAGAGTGGAAAGAGGTGCATCTGGGAATAGAGAGGGGGAGAGGAGATGGACAGACAGAGGAGGAGGAGGAGATTATGAGAGATTATGATGTGTATCCAGTCAGAAATGTGCATGTTCTCTTTCCTTTTTTTTCATTTAACCAGACAGTACCACAGCAACTTGTGGCTGGGACAGCTAGTATAAAATCAAGGCACACTTTAAAATAGATGTTGACCTCAAAAATTTATTGGGAAATATACGGTAGATATTAAATTATTTAAAGAGGTCAAAACAGCTAATCATTTATAGTGAGATATCAAAACGTGAACTGATTGGCTTCTGTTACAATGCAAAATATCTTCATGGGGACTAAGGCAACTAAAAACTTCACAAAAACCAATAGAAAGGAAGTAAATGAAATTAGAGAAACTGGTGATGAAAGGAGAAAATATATATTCTGAAGCTATCTAGCTACCTTTTATTTCTGATCCAGATTTAAATGATTGGTATCACTCATTAGTAACAATGAAACGCAAATTTCACTTGCAAAAAAGCTCGTCAGAAAGTCATTGCATTTTGAGAAAGGCTTAAAGAAACATAAAGAAGGTAAAAAGAAATGCCTTGTCCATTAGTAAAACTAAAGAATGACTATGAATGCAAAACTGATGCTCTTAGATATCTCTTCAAAACGTCAGTAAATTTTGTAGAAACTTTAGAGAAAGTAAAATAGAATTGCTACAGACTAGAGAGTGAACAAAACCATTGTCACTTGAGTGAAAATTTCAGAGGCACAGTGCATAGTTATTACAAACTCAATTAACAGTTATCAGACTTCATACCATTATATTTACCCAACCTAAGCAGATATTATTCCCACTTGACTGTCAAAGAACTACGATATTATATGAAAAAATTAATTTAATCCTCAGTAATGACAGAACCTTTATCAGTTTTTCAAAGCACACAAATAAATAAGAAATGATATTCATCATAATATTTAGATTTATTGCTTCATCATTAGACAAGCTATCATTGGACTCGAAAATAAATCAAACTGGAATCCTTTCAGCTGAATAAAGAACCAGGAATTTTCAAATAGCTAACCATCTTGATCTCAAAGATAGCATTGCTTCTTCGACTCCCACTTATGCAGTGAGACATCTATTTCACTTTACATTCTTTTGAATGTATTAAAAATGTTGACAATCTATTTCATTAACACCAATAGTCATTATGGCCTCATGAAACAGCGAGCAGTGCGATTCTTTAACCTTATTAAGCACAGAAATTAAGCTATGCATTAGTTTTTCAAATGCAAACTTAACAGATTTTTGGTTACAAAATAGTTCTGCATGGATTCTACTGCTCTCTATGCACTCTCCATTCTAGAATGAATATTTTACTAGTGGAATAAATTAAATAAACTTTGGAATACGCACAAATATGACTGTTTTGTGCAGACTATGAATCAACTGTACTATATTCAGATCTCCATAAGGGCTATACACAATTAATAGAATACATCATAATTCAGTGAAGTATTTTATTATTGAGAGAAGCATAAAATTCTGAATGGTAAGTATTTGTAACTGGGCTGGAAACGTTCTTGTACAGGGCAGGATAGATAGACCACCTGCACTATGTTGTAAGGGACAAATGTACCATCAAAGCAACCACGCAGTCTTTATAATGCTGTAATTTTAATAACCAGCACTCCCCACCCTTCCCCTCTGACATCATAGTACCTATGCCTGTTGTTCTGGTATATAATGGTGGAAACTTCAAATAGTAGCTGGACTGTGTTGGTACAAGTGCAATCTGCACTGTTGCCAGATTTCCAGTGACGCTATCAATAACATCAGCAAGTGTTGTTCCAGATTTTCCCCCTCCTGCAGTCCTCAGATATAGCCAAATGGTGAGAAATTCAAAATAAGCAGTGCTCCCCCCACCTCCCACTTGTACTATGCCAAAACTCAGAGCCCAGTGTAACAGAGTGAGAAATTCAAAATGGACATATGCCCTGCTGGTGGGAAATCCAAGTAGCTCACTTGAGCTAAGTACAGAACCCAAGATGACTGGGACTTGCATAGTTGATAGATTCCCCCCCTCCCAGAGCTGTGACTTCATACCCTAAAGTTGTGTACCTACACCTACTAGCCCAGACTGCATGGTTACCAGATTTTGTATGTTCTAAGCTGAGAATCCTGTCCAAAGTTTAAAATGACAAGAAATTTAATTAGTTCAGTTTAAAATCACATCTTAACAGTTTCCTTCACACCTCTGACACCACAGCTTGCCACCCTAAATTTGGAAATGACTTATATTAAGTTAAAAGTCCAGTTGTGCTATCACATTTAATATTTGGACTTTTATAAAAGTCTGGGTAGAACTGCATCTTTATCTCCTTGCCCTAAGTTTAAAACTAACAGTAAATGCTATTGGAATATCTATTATAGGATTAGATGGAAAGAGTTGCGTCTTTAATTAATATCTAAACCATTTACCCCACCCTACTTGTGTGATTTGAATAATTACCAACTAAGGTTGGAGCTGACTTTCCTTAGCTTTAAGTCCCCTTGTGTTATGCTTAAACAGTTTTCCCCACCCCCTTTGCAAGCTCACTTGTGCTCTTTGGCAGAATTAGAATAGCAATGTGTATGTCTTTGTTCAGAACAAAAAAATTCGAATGGGCCCCCATACAACTGTCATAGCCCATGTAACCTAAGTTAAAATAAAGGGGGAATTTGAAAATGGAAGAAGCACATTTGTACTTTTAACGACATTTAAAAATAATGGTAAGTTCAAAACTGTCCCAAATTTAAAGTGATAAATAGCTTACACACACTTTCTGAATGGAAATTTAAAAATTCAAGGACACCCGTCTTTTTGGAGAACATGTCCAATATTTCAAGAGCCGAAAAAAGAACTTTTAGGTTCTATGACTATAAAATACACCACCAAAAAGTTAATGTGTGTGACAGATGGCAGCTATTAAAACAAGCAGTAAATTGCATGGTCGTAGCTAGCTACTTCCATTCTGTGTTGAATACATCGATCTTATATCCACTCACCATGAATCAAGCTCATTTGAGAAACAAACATGCTTATATGAAGCATCAAGTTGGCATCTAATCCTGAAAAGCGCAACAGTTATATATGACGAGAAAAGAACCCCATATTGTGATAGTAGTGATGCATAATCTACCATGTGCAGGTTTATGAGAATAAAAACTCTCCTGTTATCAGTGACAGTCAGCAGCTTCATCTGACAGATGAGAAATAATGCAACAATCAGAAGACCAGTGATCCAGGAGAGCACATCATCCTCTTCCATGTACACATTCTATAGCCATGTGTAAAGTAAGCCTCTCTCCAGTACACCACCCCATCAAACACTGATGGCTGGGAGTGTTATATAGTGGAGGCCTGTGCCACACCGGTTTGCTTCCCCATTGAGCATTAGAGCAGGGGTGTTATTAAGCTTACTTACTTCACTGTACATACCCTGACATGCTACTGCTCTTTATAGTTAGCTGAGAGTAGCTCTGAGCCTAGCAAAATTTGAAAGGAATACTGTGGTGTTACGTCTTGTTTATGTTTTTGCGATGAAAGTTCTCAGAAAGAATCCTGAAAATAAGAAAATTTTATGTCAAATACAACAGTTGACATATCCATTTAATTCTAGACTACTAGTGTACATGTTTGTTGTTGTTATCAAGTAGAGATGATAGTGCTTATCTAATGACTATAGACACTGATTACTAGGATCAATACGCCGATATGCAGGTGTAACAGAGATGCTCTTTACTTATAAACGACATGTACCAGCTTCCACGTCTCCAGAAGATTTCTAAATAATTTCCGGTATCTCCATGTGTGGTTCCTTCAAAGAGGTCACTACAGATTTATACCTTCAGTGTGATCTAGTATTTTGCTTCTAATGATCTCAAACTAGACTGTGTGTCAAACACACCTTAGCAACGAGTTTTCAATCGATTCAAACTACACTTTCGCTTCTGAGACACACAACATCATTTAGATGCAATGTAACCATACCTTTTAAACAATGTTATAGCTTTCACAAGTCACTCTCGCACGACCATAGGTCAGAATGCTGCGGTACAAACTGAATAATGTTATCGAGGCGTAAATATATGTCTTCTTATAGAAAGACATGTGCAGTGAGGATGTAAAAGCGTGTTGTAAACAATTATGTATGGCGGGATTGAGTTAGAAGGAAAGAAAATGAACAACTAACATTTCACAAAGCAAAGCTTTTTTAAGATGATTTTCCAAAATATGCCAGATGTCCCTCCTAAATTTCATCAGACGCATTTTCTATGGTGTTTCAGCAGATATTTGCAAAATCCGAAAGAGGGTAGGCAGAAATGCTCAAGATGATTTAGTTTTGTTCCTGGAGTTCAGGTAGACATTTGTTACAGTTCTGCAGGGTCAACTAATGGACAAATTGGGGGCTGATCTAGCTTTATGACTGTAATGAATACTTCCTGGGAAATAAAGCTCATTAATGTGTTCTCAGCAGAGAGAAATTGTAAGGTCTGAAATTAGTTTTGAAATGCCCTAGAGAAGTGTTACAGGGTTACAGGACTGTTGCTACTCAGGATACACAAATAATCTTGTGTAGCATCTATTCAAAATAGATTTTAGTGCACTGCCTGTTACAATAAACAAAATTAAAGAATTTCATCAATTCAAAATAGAAATGAAATATTTTTAACAACACCTAGCTTTTATAACTTTGAAGAATAGCTGAATATGTATGAGTAAAAGGGAAATTATTTACATACATGTAAGTAAAATCATAATATTTATATGTAAACTTATATGAGATACAGTACTAATAAATATTTCACTATAATTGCAGTATTAGATTATTTAGTAAGTGGATAAAAATGGAAATTGAAAATGGGCTTATAAAATCAGAGGTTCCTTGTGGCTGTTAGCAATTATCGCTGGTGCATATAGGCAATGGACTGTAATAACGTGTAGACCTATCTTGAGAGTGTGGATATTGATGCTGAGTCTTGCATTTGGCGCTTATCAGAAACCTATATAACATATTACTTATAAATAGCAAGAAGAGCCCATTATTATTTATTTACATAAGTGAATAACAATTGTTATAACAGTCACCACCATTAAACACTTTGGGGTAATGTTGTGGAGCAAAGTGGAATAGCCATAATGCAGTAAATGTAGGAAACACATATTCCATATTGAGATTCATTGCAATAACTGTAATGAAATGCGATTCCTTTCACAAAGAAATTAACTTAAAAATCCTTGTCCAGTAAGTGTTAAAGATTTACTTGTTCATGTGGGACCTCAATTATCCCCAGGATTAATAACTAGCCTCTCTATTTTGTCATAGAATGTAATTACTCTCTCAGATAATTGCTTCATGCTGCATGTTTTTTTTGTGTCATAGAATGTAATTACACTCTGTGACACAAAAAAACATGTACCATGAAGCAATTATCCGAATGAGCCGGAAATCAGTAGATGTGTTTACATATAGAGACAAACAAATTATTATAATTTCAGAAAAAAATAGATCATTTATTCAAGAAGAAGAGCCTTACAAGTTGACCAAACCAGTACCTTTGGCATGTAGTTATTTATCTTCGCATTGATTGATAGAGTTGTTGGATGCCCTCCTGAGGGTTATCATGCCAAACTCTGTCCACTTTCCACAGAAGATTGTCAAAATCCTGAGCTGCCTGCAGGACCCAACCCATAAGGCTTCAAATGTTCTCAATTAGGGAGGGATCTGGCGACCTCTCTGGCTGAGGTTGAGTTTGGCAAGCATGAAGACCAGCTATAGAAACATTCGCCATTGCAGGCAGACATTATCTTGCTGAAATGCAAGCCCAGGATGGCTTGCCATGAAGGGCAACAAAACGGTGCATCGATATGGCACCCCAGACCCTCATTCCTCATTGTTGGGCCATATGGCAGATGACAGTCAGGTTGGTACCTCATGTCTGTTCAGGGTGTCACGAAACATGTCTTCGGACTGGAGTTTAATTGACTGGAGTGGAATTGTCTTCAGTAATGAGTCCCACATTGAAATAAGCCTGACGACCAGTGAAGATGTGTCTGGAGACTCCCTGGACACTAGTGGAGAACCAACCTGACTATCATCCACCATACAGTCTGACAACAAGGAGTGATGGCCTGCAGTGCCATTTCTTTTCATAGCAGGACACCTTTTGTTGTTATCCACGGCACCATTACAAAACAGAAGCGTGTCGATGACATTCTATACCCCATTTGGTTGCCCTTCATGGCAGTCTTCCTGGGCTTACAACAGCAAGATAATACCCACCTGCACATAGAGGGAGATTCTACTGTTTGCCTTCATGCTTTCCAAACACTAACTTCGACAGCTGATCTCTCCCTAATGGAGAACGTTTGGAGCATTATGGGTAGGGTCCTCCAACAATCTCAGGACTTTGAGAATCTAATGTGGCAGTTGGCC
This sequence comes from Schistocerca serialis cubense, assembly GCF_023864345.2. Classification (NCBI taxonomy): domain Eukaryota; kingdom Metazoa; phylum Arthropoda; class Insecta; order Orthoptera; family Acrididae; genus Schistocerca; species Schistocerca serialis. The sequence continues at coordinate 822,119,108 of NC_064639.1, read as the reverse complement.
AGAATTTGGCATGATATTCCTCCGGAGGACATCCAACAAGTCTATCAATCTATGCCAAACCAAATAACTAACTGCAGAAGGCCAGAGATGGACTAATGCGTTACTGACTGACTCAAGTCTTGAAGCTCTATTTCTTGAAGAAATTATGCAATTTTTTCTGGAACTGTAATCGTTTGTTTGTCTGTACAGCTATATCACACCTACTGATTTCCCCATTTGCGTAATTTCTTCATGGTGCATCTTCTTTTATTTATTTATTTTTTAGAGTGTAAATCTCAGAGTATGAATTTACGTTTCTTTTTTAATTAGTCACAATAAGAATCACCAGATTCCTTTTAAACGAGATTAACTTTCAAGCAAGGTCGAAAATATTTACTTACAGCTTTCTTCCAGCATCAGTGGCCATATAGATATTATATACATGTATCATCTGAGGCTGTCAATACAAATAGGTTTTATTTATAGAAACAACTAGACTTTATTGTCATTGACTGATAACATGGGGGACATCATGAAATAAATGTGGGTCCAGCTTGAATTAGTTAGTTAGTTCATGTTTCATCGATCATTTGCACAATAAATCGTAATGATGTGGAAAGAGTAAGTTTAAATTCACATGGCAAATTAATTTGTGAACGTGACTATAGGCTGAACATTTATAAGTTTTTGTACATTCTTTATTGTTGTTCAATGTACAGATGTGAGTTAGTAATTCCTATCCACCACCTTTTACACATTACAGTTATAGATATTCTTATACTGAATGGAAGGCTTTGTCAAGGAGAAGCTTTTTCAGTTTGTTTTAAGTTTTGCTTTGCTGTGTGTCAGGCATTTTTTATCACTAGTTATGTGATCAAAATTATACACTCCTGGAAATTGAAATAAGAACACCGTGAATTCATTGTCCCAGGAAGGGGAAACTTTATTGACACATTCCTGGGGTCAGATACATCACATGATCACACTGACAGAACCACAGGCACATAGACACAGGCAACAGAGCATGCACAATGTCGGCACTAGTACAGTGTATATCCACCTTTCGCAGCAATGCAGGCTGCTATTCTCCCATGGAGACGATCGTAGAGATGCTGGATGTAGTCCTGTGGAACGGCTTGCCATGCCATTTCCACCTGGCGCCTCAGTTGGACCAGCGTTCGTGCTGGACGTGCAGACCGCGTGAGACGACGCTTCATCCAGTCCCAAACATGCTCAATGGGGGACAGATCCGGAGATCTTGCTGGCCAGGGTAGTTGACTTACACCTTCTAGAGCACGTTGGGTGGCACGGGATACATGCGGACGTGCATTGTCCTGTTGGAACTGCAAGTTCCCTTGCCGGTCTAGGAATGGTAGAACGATGGGTTCGATGACGGTTTGGATGTACCGTGCACTATTCAGTGTCCCCTCGACGATCACCAGTGGTGTACGGCCAGTGTAGGAGATCGCTCCCCACACCATGATGCCGGGTGTTGGCCCTGTGTGCCTCGGTCGTATGCAGTCCTGATTGTGGCGCTCACCTGCACGGCGCCAAACACGCGTACGACCATCATTGGCACCAAGGCAGAAGCGACTCTCATCGCTGAAGACGACACGTCTCCATTCGTCCCTCCATTCACGCCTGTCGCGACACCACTGGAGGCGGGCTGCACGACGTTGGGGCGTGAGCGGAAGACGGCCTAACGGTGTGCGGGACCGTAGCCCAGCTTCATGGAGACGGTTGCGAATGGTCCTCGCCGATACCCCAGGAGCAACAGTGTCCCTAATTTGCTGGGAAGTGGCGGTGCGGTCCCCTACGGCACTGCGTAGGATCCTACGGTCTTGGCGTGCATCCGTGCGTCGCTGCGGTCCGGTCCCAGGTCGACGGGCACGTGCACCTTCCGCCGACCGCTGGCGACAACATCGATGTACTGTGGAGACCTCACGCCCCACGTGTTGAGCAATTCGGCGGTACGTCCACCCGGCCTCCCGCATGCCCACTATACGCCCTCGCTCAAAGTCCGTCAACTGCACATACGGTTCACGTCCACGCTGTCGCGGCATGCTACCAGTGTTAAAGACTGCGATGGAGCTCCGTATGCCACGGCAAACTGGCTGACACTGACGGCGGCGGTGCACAAATGCTGCGCAGCTAGCGCCATTCGACGGCCAACACCGCGGTTCCTGGTGTGTTCGCTGTGCCGTGCATGTGATCATTGCTTGTACAGCCCTCTCGCAGTGTCCGGAGCAAGTATGGTGGGTCTGACACACCGGTGTCAATGTGTTCTTTTTTCCATTTCCAGGAGTGTAGTTCTCATATTGTGCGTCTCTTTTTGTGTTTAAAGACAATTTTAAGGTGGTGTAATGAATGTCATTTTTCCTTATGGTTTTGTAATATGTACACCATTGTTCCTTTTAAACTGCAGTGGATTACTTACAGCAAACTTCATGAGGGAATAAATTTACGGTGAAGCAATAGTCAAAATGCGAACCCTTTAAACAGATGCTTACAAGATCATCATAGGTGAGCACCACATATTATTCATTTAGCACGTTTTTTAGCAAAGAAGAATTTCTTCCTTAAATATGATTCACCCCAAAACACATGACATCACTGAATGAAAATACGCAAAAACGTCAAATTACTGATTTGACTCCTCCAAGATGTGCAATGATTCTATGTTCAAATGAGGCAGAATTAAGTTGCTTTACAAGTGCTAAAATGTGTTTTTTTTCTAGTTTAAATTCTTATCAATATAGACACCTAAAAATTTGGAAGTTCTACCCTACTTATTATTTTCTTGCCATGCATTACACTTATCACTGGTCTGATGCCCCTGGATGTGCAGCACTAAGCATGTTGTGTTTTTAAAACTGATGGTGAGACAGCACGCAGTGATACTTTTATGAATTTGGTTAACATTTTCTTCTATTGCTGTATGTATTCTCAGAATGGTGACAATACTATTGTCATCTGCAAAAAGAAATAATTCTGTGTGTCTGTAATAGAAGTTTGTTCACGTATGTGAGGAGTAGCAGCAGACCTAAGATTACACCTTGGGGAACCCCACATATCATTCCTCCACAGTCAGAAAAATCTGCAGTGATTATGTAAGTCGAATTACTAAGTACAACTTCCTGCATTCTTCTGATTAGAGATGATATTATCCATTAGTACCTACACAATCAGTCCCACAAATCTTCAGTTAGCCTAGGAGAATATTGTGATTCTCACAGTAAGATGCCTTAGACAGGTCGCAGAAAATATCAACTGATGCTATTTTTTATTTAATGCTTGTAAAATTTGCTGAGTCAACTTCTAAATAACACTCTCAATAGAGAAACTATTCTGAAATGCAAACTGTGGTTTGCTGAAGATATTACTGTTGCTCAGGTGAGATAATATGCTAGAATACATCACCTTCTCAAAAATTTTGGAAAATCTCAGTAATGAAACAAGTCAGTAGTTATTGATGTATTTCCTATCACCTTTCTTAAAGGGCAGTTTAACAAAAGTGTATTTCAGTCTGTCTGGAAGAATGGCTTGAGTCAGTGATGGATTACCTATTTCAGATAATACGGGGGTTATTATATTGGAACAAAATTTTAGTACTCTATTGGAGACCCCACCGAATGCAGATGAGCTTTTATTTCTGAGAGTACATAAATTTCTCTCAATTTCAGAAGGAGAAGCTGGTGATACATTCACATGACTGAATTTTATGAGAGTTGCATTTTCAATATACTGCTGTGATTTTTCTCTTGAACTGTTTATCCATATACTTTCTACTATATTTAACAGATGATTATTAAATATATTTGCAACACATCATTTATAACCCTATCATTTGCTTTAATAGTGATGTTATCCTGTTCTGCGGCTGGTCGTGGTGACCCTCATTTCGCTACAGTAATACAGCTGCAGCAACACTCATTACTTTTGACCACCAGAGAATGTACATTACAGTTTCCACAAGAGCGTGTCGTAGATATCTGGAAAAAAACATTTAGTCATATGATGGGATTAACTTTATCTATAAAATAATAACAGTTATATCATCAGTAAACTAAAACACAGTTAGCGTAGCACATTCATTTGCTAAGAATTACAGTTGCATGGATTTACAGAGAAAGAACTTACATGAGTTTCACCTTGTACAACAGAGCAAAAAGAAATAGTAAGAATGTACGGCTTTCTGTGATTATGTAATAAAAACCATAGGCACATAAAACACAAACGTAGTATAGTGTCACTGATGAACATAAAGCATGTGGGAAATAGGTGACATGATAATTTTTTTATACAAGATACGCTGGTATATGAGTTTTTGGAAATCTATTATATGCAGCCCCCAAATAGGGTAAACATTAATTATGCAGTATTCAAGCCTCATCATTCTAAATATGGTTCTTTAGTTGTGGGCACTGTAGTAGTTACATAACAGGTAATTTTTTATACTTGGAGCAGATAGGTTAGGATTACAAGTTTTACCATTTGAAGTAAACAAATTATTATAGATTCTGCACCTACATCTATACTCTGCAAATCACAGTGAAGTGGATGGTAAAGCATATAGTCCATTGTACCAGTTATTAGAGTTTTGTCCTAATCCATTCACATATGGTACATGAGAAAATGCCCCAAACTTACTGTAATTAATCTAGTCTTGTCCTCATGATCCTTATCAGAGAGATACACAGAGGGTTGTAGTAAATTCCTAGAGTTATCATTTAATCCCGCTTCTTGAAACTTTATTGGGATAGTATACTTCAAACTTCAACAGCCTATCAGTTCAGTTTCACTTTTGTGACACTCTCCAACAGGACAAAAAGCCTGTAACCATTTGTGCCGCCCGTATCTGTATATGTTCAGTATCTCCTACTAGTTCTATATGGTATGAATCGCATACACATCAGCAATATTCTAGGAGGTGTCACACAAGTGATTTGCAAGCAGTCTGCTTTGTTAACTGATTGTATTTCCCCAGCGTTTTATCAAAGAACTGAAGTCTACTACCCATGATTGAGCCTATATCCTCATTCCATTTGATATCCTTACAAAACGTAACACACAGGCATCTGTGTGAGTTAACTGATTCCAACTGTGATTCACTGATGTTGCAGACAAAGGCTACTACGTTTTTCCGATTTGTGAAATGCACAAATTTACATTTCCCAACATTTAAAACAAGTTGCCAATCTTTGCAGCACTCTGAAATTTTATTAAGACCTGACTGAATATTTTTGCAGCTTCTTTCAGACAATACTTCATTATAGATTAATGCATCATTCACGAAAATTCCCAGGTTACCACTAATATTGTCTGTGAGGTCATTAACAAACAGTATCATCAGCAAGGGTCCCAACACACTTTCCTGAGGCACACATGAAGTTACTTTCACGTCTGTCGATGACTCTCCATTCAAGATAATGTGCTGCATCTTCCCCACCAATAATTTCCTCAATCAAGTCAACAAATTACGCTTCATTCCCCATACCATCATACTTTTAATAATAAACGTAGAGGTGGTACAGAATCTAGTCCTTTCCGAATACCAAGAAATACTGCCTAGATTGAAAACTTTCAGTGTGTCACATGATCAATTTTTTCGGAATCCATGTCAGTTGAAATGGAGAGGGTCATTCTGTCCGAGATACCTCATTATCCTCATTTCTAAGGAACTCACTCCGTCTGCCACCACTAGTAGCCATAATCAGTATAATATCGTACTTTTTGATTATTGCAGCTTGTATTTCAGACATTTTAGCCATATTTTTGTCCCTCCATACTGAATATGTGTTATTATTGTGATGCAATGGGGAAAAACCTGAAGATGGTCAGAGGAGAGGCCAAAAACCAGTTGTTAACGAATAAAAATATGAAAACGCGCTCGAGACTTCATTTGATTTTTAGCATTTTATACCGATCACTACTTGGTTCCAGTTACAAGTTGCTTTCTAAAATTTTAAATATTTCATTACGTTTGATCACAGATTATGTCTAAGATTCTACAAAATTTCAATGTCAAGCATACTGAAAGTAATTTAGTGGATCACTTCTACTACCCTTCTTGTAAATGGGTGTCACTTAGTCTTTGTTCCAAATAATGGGACCAGTTTTTTGTTTGAGAAATCTATGACAGATAATAGTTAGAAGTGTGGCAAACTAAGCTGTAAATTAAGTATATAGTCTGGCAGTGACACAATCGGGCCTTTAGCTTTGCCCAGTCTCACCTATTTCAGCTGTTTCCCAGCGCCACTGACACTAACAGTTATTTTATTCTTTTTTCAGTGGTATGAATACTAAATTGGAGGCAATTGTTCTGGGTTTTCCTTTGTAAAGAAACATTTGAAAATGTAGTTAAGCATTTCAGCTTTTCCTTTGCTACCATCAGTTTCAATTCCTGCCTCATTCACGACTGACTGAATACTAGCTACAATGCTAATAACAGCCTTTACATACAGCCATAATTTCTTTGTGTTTTATGAAAGATTGTTTGATAATACTCAGCTATGGTAGGCATTGAAAGCTTCACACATTGCTCTCTTGACAGCCAAACACATTTCATTCAGCATCTCTCTATCATAGCTCTATACTTTGTTTTACATCTATTATGCAGTAGTCTCTTTGTTTAGAAGTTTCTTTACAGTGACTGTATACGGTGAAGGGCCCCCTCCTATTATGAACTGTTCTACTGAATACATATCTCTCCAGTGCATGGTCGTCTTGATCTCTTAAATATATGTGGTGTCTGCTCTTTCAGACATGTTAAAAAAAAAGACACCATGTTGATCCTGCAGTCAGTATGAATCGAGATACAAAGGAATTAAAGACGTTAGCTGCCAGTGGGCATTGACTACATCAGTAGTGTGTGGCAGAAGTTAGTTATATGTTGTAGGTTGCGGTCAGTTGCTATGGTGAGTGGTAGTGAATAGACGAGCCAGAAGTGTGAGGGAGGATCAGGAATGCTAAGCGTCAAGGTTGATCAGTAACAGCTCATAAGGCGACCAGTCAGCACATCGGATAGTGTACATGGAATATTTGTAAATATGGGTGAATAACACACAAAATTTAAATCCACCTGGAAGATAAAAGTTGCTAGTATACATAAGTAGTGACCTTTCTTTTAACAAATTACATACTATAATTGAAATTAAACTGATGTAGAGTCAAGGCACACAACCTTCGACATAAAATTCAACAGAATATATTTTTCCTTTTTTATGTTGTGTTGTCCAGCAAGCAGATCACTGTCATTTCTCTACTACCTAGCGATGTATTTCTGCCATTGATAATGCTTCGTTGTTGTCCACATTTGCATTTATTTAGAGTCTTTTGAGGCTGTGTTGTTGTTGTTGTTTTGGTCTTCAGTCCTGAGACTGGTTTGATGCAACTCTCCATGCTACTCTATCCTGTGCAAGCTGCTTCATCTCCCATAACGTACTGCAGCATACATCCTTCTGAATCTGCTTAGCGTATTCTTCTCTAGGTCTCCCTCTACGATTTTTACCCTCCACGCTGCCCTCCAACACTAAACTGGTGATCCCTTGATGCCTCAGAACATGTCCTACCAACCGATCCCTTCTTCTAGTCAAGTTGTGCCACAAACTCCTCTTCTCCCCAATTCTATTCAATACCTCCTCATTAGTTATGTGATCTACCCATCTAATCTTCAGCATTCTTCTGTAGCACCACATCTCGAAAGCTTCTATTCTCTTCTTGTCCAAACTATTTATCGTGCATGTTTCACTTCCATACATGGCTACACTCCATACAAATACTTTCAGAAACGACTCCCTGACACTTAAATCTATACTCGATGTAAACAAATTTCTCTTCTTCAGAAATGCTTTCCTTGCCATTGCCAGTCTACATTTTGAATCCTGTCTACTTCAACCATCATCAGTTATTTTCTCCGCAAATAGCAATACTCCTTCACTACTTTAAGTGTCTCATTACTTAATCTAATTCCCTCAGCATCACCCGATTTAATTCGACTACATTCCTTTATCTTCGTTTTGCTTTTGTTGATGTTCATCTTATACCCTCCTTTCAAGACACTGCCCATTCTGTTCAACTGCTTTTCCAAGTCCTTTGCTGTCTCTGACAGAATAGCAATGTCATCGGCGAACCTCAAAGTTTTTATGTCTTCTCCATGAATTTTAATACCAACTCAGAATTTTTCTTTTTTTTTACCTTACTGCTTGCTCAATACACAGATTGAATAACTTTGGGGAGAGGCTACAACCCTGTCTCACTCCCTTCCCAACCACTGCTTCCCTTTCTTGCCCCTCGACTTGTATAACTGCCATCTGGTTTCTGTACAAATTGTAAATAGCCTTTCGCTCCCTGTATATTACCCCTGCCACCTTTAGAATTTGAAAGAGAGTATTCCAGTCAACATTGTCAAAAGCTTTCTCTAAGTCTATAAGTGCTAGAAATGTAGGTTTGCCTTTCCTTAATCTATTTTTTAAGATAAGCCGTAGGGTCAGTATTGCCTCACGTGTTCTAACATTTCTGCGGAATCCAAACTGATCTTCGCCGAGGTCCGCTTCTACCAGTTTTTCCATTCCTCTGTAAAGAATTCGCGTTAGTATTTTACAGCTGTGACTTATTAAACTGATAGTTCGGTAATTTTCACATCTGTCAACATCTGCTTTCTTTGAGATTGGAATTATTATATTCTTCTTGAAGTCTGAGGGTGTTTTGCCTGTCTCATACATCTTGCTCACCAGATGGTAGAGTTTTATCAGGACTGGCTCTTTCAAGGCCGTCAGTAGTTCCAATGGAATGTTGTCTACTCCCGGGGCTTTGTTTCGACTCGGGTCTTTCAGTGCTCTGTCAAACTCTTCACGCAGTATCATATCTCCCATTTCATCTTCATCTACATCTTCTTCCATTTTCATAATATTGTCCTCAAGTACATCGCCCTTCTATAGACCCTCTATATACTCCTTCCACCTTTCTGCTTTCCCTTCTTTGCTTAGAACTGGATTTCCATCTGAGTTCTTGATATTCATGCAAGTGGTTCTCTTTTCTCCAAAGGTCTCTTTAATTTCCCTGTAGGCAGTATCTATCTTACCCCTAGTGAGATAAGCCTCTACATCCTTACATTTGTCCTCTAGCCATGCCTGCTTAGCCATTTTGCACTTCCTGTCGATCTCATTTTGAGACGTTTGTATTCCTTTTTGACTGCTTCATTTACTGCATTTTTCTATTTTCTTCTTTCATCAATTAAATTCAATATTTCTTCTGTCACCCATTCTTCTTCTACTGTATTTCTTTCCCCCATTCTTGTCAGTTGTTCCCTTATGCTCTTTCTGAAACTCTGTACAACCTCTGGTTTAGTCAGTTTATCGAGGTCCCATCTCCTTAAATTCCCGCCTTTTTGCAGTTTCCTCAGTTTTAATCTACAGTTCATAACCAATTGATTGCGGTCAGAGTCCACATCTGCCCCTGAAAATGTCTTACAATTTTTTAACCTGGTTCCTAGATCTCTCTCTTACCATTATATAGTCTATCTGAAACCTGTCAGTATCTCCAGGCTTCTTCCAGGTATACAGTCTTCTTTTATGATTCTTAAACCAAGTGTTAGCTATGATTAAGTTATGCCCTGTGCAAAACTCTACCAGGCGGCTTCCTCTTTCATTTCTTAGCCCCAATCCATATTCACCTACTATGTTTCCTTCTCTCCCTTTTCCTACTGTCGAATTCCAGTCACGCATGACTATTAAATTTTCGTCTCCCTTCACTACCTGAATAATTTCTTTTATCTCATCATACATTTCTTCAATTTCTTCGTCATCTGCAGAGCTAGTTGGCATATAGACTTGTACTACTGTTGTAGGCGTGGGCTTCGTGTCTATCTTGGCCACAACATTGCGTTCACTGTGCTGTTTGTAGCACCTTACCCACACTCCTATTTATTTATTCATTATTAAACCTACTCCTGCATTACCCCTATTTGATTTTGTATTTCTTGAGTAGTCCCCGCCCAGAGATCCGAATGGGGGACTATTTTACCTCTGGAATATGTTACCCAAGAAGACGCCATCATCATTTAACCATATAGAAAAGCTGCATGCCCTCGGGAAAAATTACAGCTGTAGGTTTCCCTTGCTTTTAACCATTCACAGTACCAACACAGCAAGGCCGTTTTGGTTAGTGTTACAAGGCCATATCAGTCAATCATCCAGACTGTTGCCCCTGCAACTACTGAAAAGGCTGCTGCGCCTCTTCAGGAACCACACATTTGTCTGGCCTCTCAACAGATACCCCTCCATTGTGGTTGCTCCTACAGTACGGCTATCTATATCACTGAGGCATGCAAGCCTCTCCACCAACGGCTAGGTCTATGGTTCAGGGATACACCACAAATACTGTTCATTTTGAATGAGCAGCTGGTACCTCCTGCATAGCTGAGCGTTAATAATCCACCTAGACAGAGTTTGTGTTGTTTGTTACTCTGGTCAGTTTAGCCAGAGTTGCCATACATCCAGTCTGTTTAGTGACAGGCAAATGGTGCTTGCATGTAGCTTACACGACATCCATTGTGTGTGCTCATGTAATGTCTGACGTGTCACACATACAAGGAGGCTACAGTTCATCACTTGGTAAAGGATCGATGGCAAAACAAAGTTCTCAACAGGCACAATTTAAGTATGTTTTCTTCAGATCATCTGCATGGGCTGAAGCATTGCTTTCACTGGAATGAACTTTCACTTATACATGTTTTCCTCACAGAAATTGTTCATAGGGCAACAATTTTGTTGTCATTGGGCTTTAAAACTGCAGCCTGGGTTCAAGTACCTAATGACATTACTGATAACTATGCAACAAACAAATAACACTACAGGGAGAATAAGATGAAACTGATGCCATTGCTTATTTCCATACTAGTTATCAGTGCTTGCATTTATGCTCAAAACAGAGCCAAGTATTAATATCAAAGAATAGGTAAAAAATAAAGAAAGCTAGAAGTCTTTCAGTGGAAAAATCTATCCTACAGATGAGATATCCTTTACACAAATGAATGGTGTCAAACCTCATAATAAAACATTCTATTATCATTAAGTCTCAGAACACAAACTGTAGAAATTTAAAGAGAAAATGCAATCAAATAAAACAGTATCATAGTAACATCATGTAACTTCATTATTAAGTACATTATTCAGCTATTTGCATTGTCTTTGAAACATTTTGTTATCCTCTAAATACAGAAATATACTTCTGCCAATGAAACCTAAGAGACTAAAACTGCAGAGCAGAGACACATTGTAAGGACAGTTTTCTCTAATGAAAAATTTGCTATAATGTGAACACACAAAAAATCCTTTCATTTATTTCATACTCTTAGAGTAATGTGAAATGTCTTGTAACACTAATATTTGTCAACCAGTACTCATACGAAATGTCTTCCAGCAAAAATTTAATTACACAGCCCAAATTATCTAACATATGGTCTTTTGTAATATGTCTTTGACTATCGATTGCACCCACAGTTTTTGTAAGCTATTTCAATATAGTCAAAAGTTAAGCAGTTAAACACGTTTACTATAATTAACATCTGTACAAATTCTTATATACAAGATTTTACTGGAAGATAACAATGGTTATTCCACACAACATATACCATATAAAACGCAGGAATCCTTATCATCTAAACATGTATTTCACTGAAAAATAGATCTTTATGTCCTAGTGAGAATGTAGCCCTCCGATTTTATGTGTTTATGGATAGGCCAACAAATAGGTTCCTGAATATGAAACTCTGACGATTTCAGAAGGTTGTAAACACATAACTTGCCACTTTTTATTTTTATTTGAAAGGAGACGTGAGCTATGTGGTGTATGTATGGTAGTCGGGTGAGACATCGGATGTCATAGTGAAAACTCCACAATATTTCGTCAGCACAACTGGCCGACATCTTCAGGTGCGACGAACACACTGCTAAGGCAGCGACCTCTGTCGGAAGCCGCAAGCAAAACTGCGCGTCCACGTAGGCGCCTTGATTATCCTCCCGTTGTCAGTGGAATATTTATGTTGCTGGCGAGTCGTCGTCCGTCTTATGACCAATAGTATTCCTCTCTGCTCGAAGCGACTTCAATATGGCCAGTGCAGGATCCCATGCTGAACTAAGCTGAAAGCCCGTGTCTCTGTTTACAAGATTCGTCGAGCTACGTATTTCCACTGCTTCCTTAATAACACTGTCCCAGTACGAACTCGTCGAAGCGAGAACTTTTGTATGTTGATAATTCATAGAATGTCCTGTACTGAGACAATGCTCGGCCACTGCAGACTTTTCTGGTTGCTCCAGACGAGTGTAGCGTTGGTGTTCAGTGCATCTCTCTTCTACAGTGCGACAAGTTTGTCCGATGTACGACATGCCGCAGCTACAAGGAATCTCGTAAACACCGGGTCTTCTTAGGCCAAGGCTGTCCTTAGATGACCCCAAGAGAGCTCTGAGTTTTGCTGGCGGACGAAAAACACATTTAACTTTATGCCTCTTCAATAGTCTTCCTATTTTTGAAGAGACACCGCCGATGTATGGCAAGATGACCATTCCCCTTTGTTCTTCGCCTTCTTCCACTTCCTCACGTTGGCTAACCCGCTTTGGTTGTAAGGCACGGCGAATCTCCCGTTCGGAGTATCCATTTTGTTGGAAAATGGTACGCAGATGGAGTAGCTCATTGGATAAGCTGTCTGAGTCTGATATGGCTCGTGCTCTGTGGACCAACGTCCTCAGTACGCCACTTCGTTGCGAAGGATGGTGACAGCTGGTGGCTTGTAAGTATAAGTCCGTGTGCGTTGGTTTACGGTACACTGCGTGACCTAATGTGCCATCTTCTTTTCTCTGTACCAACACGTCCAGGAATGGAAGTTCACCGTTTTTCTCCATCTCCATCGTGAACTTGATGTTGGGATGAAGCGAGTTAAGATGCTCAAGAAAAACATTCAGCGATGCAATGCCGTGAGGCCAGATAACAAAGGTGTCGTCCACATATCGCCAAAAACACGTAGGTTTCAAATTAGACGTCTGGAGCGCTCTCTCCTCGAAGTCTTTCATGAAAAGATTAGCCACAATGGGTGACAGGGGACTACCCATTGCGACGCCGTCAGTCTGTTCAAAGTATTGTCCATTAAATAAAAAGTATGTCGAGGTGAGCACATGTTGAAATAAGTCTAAAAATTCCCCATCCAGCTTCTCGCTAATGAGCAACAACGATTCCCGCAATGGTACTCGAGTAAAAAGTGAGACTACGTCGAAACTCACGAGTATATCTGATGGTGCGAGTCGTAAGTTCTTGAGCCGACGAATAAAGTCTTGTGAGTTACGGATATGATGCTCACACTTTCCTACTAAAGGGCTCAATTGTGCTGCCAGATGTTTCGCGAGATTATACGTTGGTGCCCCGATATTACTCACAATAGGCCGCAGTGGCACATTTTCCTTGTGAATTTTGGGCAATCCGTATAGCCTGGGAGGTACGGGCGCCTGTGTACGTAGTCTCTTAGCAACCACATCAGAGATCGTGCTGTTTTTCAGGAGCTCCAAAGTTTTTCGCTGAATTTTTGCTGTGGGGTCCTTATTTAGTGTGCGATATGCAGAGTCGTTCAGAAGCTGGTGCATCTTGCTCAGATACATCGACGTGGAGAGGATAACAGTCGCATTTCCCTTATCCGCCGGCAAAATCACAATATCAGGATCTTCTCGTAGGGATCGAACCACTGACCTCTCTGCAGCTGTCAGATTGTTCCTAGGCACTTGAGCCCGTGTCAGAGCACGGCAAGTCTCCCGCCGGATCTCCTCGGCAGATTCCCTGGGAAGTTTTAGGATGCCTTGTTCGACAGAGCTAATGATGTCCAGAACAGATGGTGTCCTCAGAATGGGTGTTCTGGAGCATTGTCTCAGTACAGGACATTCTATGAATTATCAACATACAAAAGTTCTCGCATCGACGAGTTCGTACTGGGACAGTGTTATTAAAGAAGCAGTGGAAATACGTAGCTCGACGAATCTTGTAAACAGAGACACGGGCTTTCAGCTTAGTTCAGCATAGGATCTTGCACTGGCCATATTGAAGTCGCTTCGAGCAGAGAGGAATACTATTTCTATAAAGCAGTTTGTAAGAGGAGATCTACATGAATCAACCTGACGGATGTAAAAATGGAGAGGATAAGCCGAAGAAGTGTTTATATGGCATTACACAAACTCCAGGGACCTGGAATGAGAAATTCTCTAATTACCTGATGGCATCAGGATTTGCTAACACTGATGATGATCCCTCTATCGTAATAAAGCATCATTATAGAATTAGTGTTTATTGACTATGGTCTGGTTATTGGAAGGGAAACAAACAGCACTGCTGAAGTTTTAAACAAGTGGAACCGGAAGTTTGAAATAATATATATTTTTTGAAAGGAAATGTCATATCTTGGGACGGAAATTAAAATAAGTTCACAGGAATTTATTAAATCAATTTACAAACACACAGAAATATTAAGAGAGTTTAAGTTCGATGAATTAAATCCAGTAGCTACTCCTAAGACGTGTCGAATTGTGATAGACGAAGAAAATTGTGTCAGTGATGAGCCTCTGGAAAGAACTGAATAGTAAACCAGTGGTTAGTCACTGTAAAAATGGACTAACGCATTTTCCAGTATCTAAAAGGAACTAGGAAGGCTCAGTGCTCCTTGCCCATGCTCAACTAGTTGCTCCACCAGTGGACTTCTTATCATCTAAGGAAGACCTATTATCTGGTACACTCAAAAGCAGCGCCTTGTGACAATTTCAATAGATGAAGCAAAATACCGAGCTGCCATGTCTCTGATCAATGATATATGCTGAGTATGACACCTTGTTCAACAACTTCGAATTAGATTGACAGTCAAGCTGCCATACATACACTGACAAATACCTATGAAGGAAAAATAACAAGAAGTAAGAAACATACTGAGATTCCATGGAAGTTCATTCAATGACAGATTGTCATGACTGTAAAACTGAAACATGTGAAAAGTTCAAGTTAACTGGCTGACATACTGACTAAACCTTAAACTTGTAAAGTGTTTGAAGAATTAAGAAGAATATAATTAATTACGAGTGTTGAGAGTTAATTATTTTTCTTTGTCTTGTCATTATATATATATATATATATATAACTGACCATTAAAATTGCTACACCACGAAGATGATGTGCTACAGACGCGAAATTAAACCGATAGGAAGAAGATGCTGTGATATGCAAATGATTAGCTTTTCAGAGCATTCACATAAGGTTGGCGCCGGTGGCGACACCTACAACGTGCTGACATGAGGAAAGTTTCCAGCGGAATTCTCATACACAAACAGCAGTTGACCGGCGTTGTCTGGTGAAACGTTGTTTGATGCCTCATGTAAGGAGGAGAAATGTGTACCATCGCGATTCCGACTTTGATGAAGGTCGAATTGTAGTCTATCGCGATTGCGGATTATCGTATCGCGACACTGCTGCTAGCGTTGGTCGAGATCCAATGACCGTTAGCAGAATATGGAATCAGTGGGTTCAGGAGGGTAATACGGAACGCCATGCTGGATCCCAACGGCCTCGTATCACTAGCAGTCGAGGTGACAGGCAGCTTATCCGCATGGCTGTAACGGATTGTGCAGCCATGTCTCGATCCCTGAGTCAACAGATGGGGACGTTTGCAAGACAACAACCATCTGCACGACCACTTAGACGACGTTTGCAGCAGCGTGGACTATCAGCTCGGAGACCATGGCTGCGGTTACCCTTCACGCTGCATCACAGACAGGAGTGCCTGCAATTATGTTCTTAACTACAAACCTGGGTTCAAGAATGGCGAAACGTAATTTTTTCGGATGAATCCAGGTTCTGTTTACAGCATCATGATGGTCGCATCCGTGTCTGGCGACATCGCGGTGAACGCACATTGGAAGCATGTATTAGTCATCGCCATACTGGCATATCACCCGGTGTGATGGTATGGGGTGCCAATGGTCACGCATCTTTGTCACCTCTTTTTTCTCATTCACAGCATTTTGAACAGTGGGCGTTACATTTCAGATGTGTTACGACCCATGGCTCTACCCTTCGTTCAATCCCTGCGAAACCCTACATTTCAACAGGATAATGCGCGACTGCATGTTGCAGGTCCTGTACGGGCCTTTCTGGATACAGAAAATGTTCGACTGCTGCCCTGGCCAGCACATTCTCCAGATCTCTCACCAATTGCTGGCTCGTCACAATACGCCAGTCACTACTCTTGATGAACTGTGGTATGTTGTTGAAGATGCATGGGCAGCTGCACCTGTACACGCCATCCAAGCTCTGTTTGACTCAATGCCCGTACATATCAAGGCCGTTATTACGGCCAGAGGTGGTTGTTCTGGGTACTGATTTCTCAGGATCTATGCACCCAAATTGCATGAAAATGAAATCACATGTCAGTTCTAGTATAATATATTTGTCCAATGAATAACCATTCATTTATCGTCTGCATTTCTTCTTGGTGTAGCAATTTTAATGGCCAATAGTATACACAAACTACAGTTTTCAGTATAGAATAGGGCATGCCATCATGACTGTCTGTGCTTGACCAATTTTACAGACTGCAGTTTTCATTATAGAACAGGGCATGCTGTAAGCGTCAGGACTCAGTGAGTGTTTGTAGCCTTTTATTTTTTATTGCGTCTTTTGGATACATTCTCTTCCACATTACCATGCTGCATTTATTTTCAAATTTCAAAGGGACTACACGATCTGTTCTAAAGTCAGAATACTTCACTTACTGTGTTCAAAATGTGTGTGAAATCTTATGGGACTTAGCTGCTAAGGTCATCAGTCCCTAAGCTTACACATTACTAAACCTAAATTATCCTAAGGACAAACACACACACTCATGCCCGAGGGGGACTCGAACCTCCGCCGGGACCAGCCGCACAGTCCCTGACTGCAGCGCCCTAGACCGCTCGGCTAACCCCACGCGGCTCACTTTCTGTGGTTTCCGCTATGATTATGGAGTATTCATTATTGTATGTGATACATATTAGGACTTTGTCCCATATAATTTACACCCCTGTTGAATTCAAGAGTTAGTGGGAGAGGACTTTGTCAGAAGTGAGAAAAAACAAATTACTTTCCATGAAACTGACACTTTGCTAGCAGCACATTTCCTTCTACTCTCATCGTTCGGATGACATATAGCTCTCTCACCAGTCCGTAAATAGTGCGTTGTCACTTAAACTGCAGACTGGCACTCCAGCACCATGACTCAACATAACAATGTACTGCTGATTTGCTTGGACAAGTTTGATAGCTTCCAGTTTTAAAATCGGTTTTCATCTTTAGTCGTAAAAAGTACGAACAACTGTATGCATTTCTCTAAACACATTTACAGAGATGGTTATAAAGTATCCAGTTGTCATAATTTTTCTACACTCGTATTTCTTTTGTCTTTCCGCGCAGCCATAAATATTCATAGTCACCTGCAAAGCCCTTGTAAATAATAACGGTCACCTGTGAGAAGCATAGCACCGATCTAGCTACTGCCTACTTTACTGTCGTTCTCCTTGTGAGATTATGTATCCAGATAAATCCTACGCCTTCTACATACGGAATCAGTTCCCAGAGACTGTGTTTGGTCGAGGTGTGGGGATCTCAGGCTGTATTATTAGGGCGAGAGTATCATTCGGGTGTAGTACATATATATTTTTGATAAGATGTGCAAAATGATGTGTAATTGAGAAGAAAGATTGTCAATAACGCGAAGAACACGGTTAGCCTTTGGATTAGCGGGTCCTTATCATTCACCGTGTTCTTCCGACGCATAGATAGCAACGAGTCACCATTTTTTTGGACAACGGGTGTATGACACAGAATCTTGTTCGGGCAGATACATAAATAGACATTCATCTACAAAATGGTATGTTACTGATAAATGCGCAGTGAAGTTTTTGACATTAATTGCTTTGCGTACATGGAATAAACACATCTGAAAGGATGACTCATCTTCGTTTGAGGTTCACACCCTATTTCTGTCAAATGTTTGTTGATGTTTGTGAGATGTTTTGTACACAGTTCTCCTTCAAATTTGTGTCATTAAGGAGGGTTACATATTATGTATGCTTGTTGAGTAACGTATAGCTATTTATTGGATAATAGGCGGCGCATGTTAGTGTTACTTCCGGGTATCTCCGTAGACAGTAAACGAATATTTGCACCTAAATAGCATTATGACGTAGAAAGAACAAATTTTAAACAGTGATTTCCAACTATTTTATTTTGTAGACGGACCAGCAGATGGATTGTGCTTTGGATCTCATGCGGCGTTTGCCGCCCCAGCAGATAGAGAAAAATCTAAGTGACCTAATAGATTTGGTACCAAGTCTATGTGAAGATTTACTTTCATCAGTAGATCAACCCCTGAAAATAGCAAGAGACAAGGAAATGGGGAAAGATTATCTTCTTTGTGACTACAATAGAGATGGTGATTCATACAGGTAACGTTACATTGTGTCGTGACTTGACTAAGTCAGTATGGTTTTTTCCCCGTTGGAATTTTTACATTATGCAGATTTGAAATGCTTAAGTGTAAGCATTAAAGTGTACTGATAGGTGTATTGTTCTTCATTTTGTTGTTGGCGCTGGTTTTTAAACTCAGTAAATGCAGGTGTTGTTGGCATGTTTAATGGATAAAGTATGCACAAGTGGTAGAATGCAGCACTTCATTAACATAAGACCAGCAATTTTGCTCACTGAATATGTCAGCCAGAACATCACGTTCTGTGTAGTGGAATTAGTCATCTTGTGAGCAATGTAAAACAGCATCAAATGTAGTTCATGTGTACCAAGGTGATTCAAAAGTCTGTCTGATATCAAAGTGAGTAAAGTAATTAATGCCTCCTCATCCAATGGATTTTGATAGTTTGTGAATCAGAATACTTGGATATCTGTCTGGTATCTAACATGAAGTTTTAATAGCTATATTGAGATTTTAATTAGGCCTATCCATGAAGAAAAGGGCATGTGCTATGATATGAATGTAGGCAACCAAAAGTGCATCTTTTAAAGGTTTACATATTAATCCCAAAACTGATCCAGGAAAAACCTGGCTGCTGCCTCAATAGTAATAGTTGACATACGCAGCATTGATTGCATGATTGCTGGAGGAAAGTAAATACACAGGTTTGATACATAGTGTGCTTGTCGTGTCACCGATGAGACATTTGTACCCCCCCCCCCCCCCCCCATATGACACTGAACTTTTCAATAGAGGTTTTGTGTAGAAATTTCATTCAGCAAAGAATGTAAAACTACAAAGTTTGAAGCTAAAACAGTAGGCAATTATTTATAGTGTCATAGTGATGGCTGAACATAAACATAGTCTTCATACAGGTTAATCATTTACCATAACCTGTATTTTATTTTGAATTCATTCTTTTGGCTTCTCCAACTCTGAACCAAAACTGTTAAACTCCAATCTACCCTGGACCTCAGTCATTGCTACAGATGAGTCAGATTTCAGAGGAGGGTTGGAAGAAGTGACATTATCAGTAACACACAAAATCATGTTTAAAAAGCAGCTATAAATTTGTGTACACTACTCTAACTAGTTTGGAATTTTGGTCTAAAGAAGTGGAGTTTTGTTTGAAATGAGAAGCTTTTATGTTGCAAGCATAACATTTTGTTTATTTCAGTAAACAGACCTTCTGAAATAGGCCTACTGTACTTACTGTGTGACGTTGTGCTCTATTTGAAAGCAAGAACTGCCATTTCTTGAAAAGGGCGGAGGGGGGGGGGGGCTACTACATTGTAATAATTATGTTACCAGTGTGCTACATTTGTTTGAAACTAGAGTAAATGATACAAAAAAGTCAACCAAGTATTAGTTCTGTTTTTTTTTTTTTTTTGCTCTATTGGTTTCACTTTTGTTGATTTAGTGGTAACTGCATTGAAATTATTTGCGTTAGATGATAAATTTTTCATTGGGTGTATTCTTGAATAATTCTAAAATGACAGAAAGTTCATCTGTTTTCAATACAGGTCTCCTTGGAGTAACACCTATGACCCACCTTTAGAAGATGGATCAATGCCATCAGAAAGACTCAGGAAACTTGAAATAGATGCAAATCATGCGTTTGACCAGTATAGAGAGATGTATTTTGAAGGTGGTGTATCTTCTGTTTATTTATGGGACCTGGAGCATGGATTTGCAGGTTAGTATTTTTTGTTCCAAGACAAAACTGTGATGCTACGGTTTGAAATAATTTATTGTTATATTATCTGATAGGTGGTAAATTTTGCAGGTAGTACACTTAAACAGGGGCATTCATTGGTGTTTGAAGTCTAAAGTTGTAGATTTATTATTGTAATATTATTGACCGAAATATATAAAGGCTTCTGTAAAAAATATGTCCATAGTGATAAACAGATGGGACACTTTTTCTCATTGTGTTTCGTGTAGTATCATATATTTGTTTGTCTCTGCAATGTTTGGTAAATGTAGAATTGTCCCAAATGCACTGCTAGAGAGACTGTTATTCTTACTTTCTCTCCGAATGAGCATTGGGAATTTCTTATCAGGAATGATTCTCTTGATAGGGTAAATAAGACCTGGGAAATTTGGGGAAAGCCCAGGAATTTTTCGGCCGGAAAAACCAGTGAATATTTTAGAATTCCAGGAATTTTTCATTGTTGTAGACTTCAGTTAAATTTTTGTAATCTTAACAAAGAATTTTACTTTACCTCACTACTGCAATAAAACATAAATGAGAGAAAAACACCAAAATGAAACTTAAGCTGAAAAGGAAATGCACCATTTACAACAAAACACAGTGCACATGCAAGCGTACACCAACAGCAAAATGAACGAAAGATTATAGGATGAAAACTATGCAGTACTTTGTTACAACAAACTGCTTTCGATGAGGGTGATGTCACGCCTGTTTACATTACTTCGTTTGATCAGTTGCCATTGCGCTCACTCACATGCGCAGAGCTGAAGTTTCTTCGAGCAGAACCTTCTCCTACTTCTGGCTACTTGAACGGAGGCTGTTAGCTGTATGCGCAGTAGCAGCCAGATGCTAGCCAGAAAATTTTTTCTGGTGCAACCTAGTTGCCAAATTCACACAGGTGCAGAAAAGGCTGAGTAGTTAGGGTGGTCTTCATGTGACGTGTGTTTGCGTTTTGTGATTTGCTGTTTTGTCTTAATTTACAGCTCTCGCGTCAGGTGAAAACAAAACTGATTTCTGTGGCTGGGGGCTGTAAAGTGAATGAAAATACATTCACATAATTATGGAAAACTAAAATATGTTATTAGTTTGTTTTCTGATTTTATTTCATTTCAACATCATTGGCAATCAAGCATTAATCATCTTGCAGAACAATGAAATTATTTTTATTGGTTTACGAAAGAAATTTGGCTTTTATTAATCTTTTCCACAGAGGCAGGCAATCAATTTGAAACTGTGTTTCATTCCACACTGTTGGCCAGTTTCAACCATTCGCTGAATTTCAAGTGCACATTTTCATCTTCTGGCACATACACTGTAATGCCATAGTAAAGAACCAAGTACAAGATGATAAAGTACTGGTATTCCAAGAAAATAGGCATCCCAAAAACCACATTGAAAAGCTTAATACCAGGTAGGGGGCCTATATTATTATGAATCAGGACATAGGAATCTGCACTTTAAGCCGAATTATCCATTTTAACATGGTTTACGAAATTTTGACCTGCTTGGAGTATTGTGATTTCCTGTTCATTTTATGACATAATGTTATATCTGTTCTATATACGTACAAACGTTGGTAAATGTTCACTTGAAGATGACTAAGCAGGCGAATTTGGTCAGTAGTATTGAATGAAAAGTTTAGTTTCAAATATATTGACAGCTTGAACACAATTTTGCAAGTCAGCCTGCCATGAAACACAATGCTTTTTTTATCACAAGACATCGTTCAACACTTGTGTGGTACATCCTCTAGGCTTGACATTATTTCTTAATTTGTATTGTTTACATCTTAAGTTTACAGAATACCATTCTTTGGTAAGCAGTACACCATATTCTACCATTGTAACTCCCCCCCCCCCCTCCCCCCGCCGAAAGGCAGTATATTTACTCTTGGAGTAGAATATAAGTTGCCCTCGCTCCGTAAACTTTCCCAGCATAGTAACTGATGATATTCTTATCGGGTCTCCAGCTGGAACATAACGTCATCTTGACACATTATTTCGGAAGTCCACCTGGCTGCCACCTTCAGGTGAGTAAACCATCGCACTAACTCACCAGAACTGAAATCAAACAGCAGGGGCAGCGCCTTCATACACGTCTTGACGTCTTGTAGGTGCACTGCGCGTGCACGGACATAACTGCCCTCTATTGCAAAGCACAACAGAGCACTGGTGATGAAAACTTGTGGAAGCGATAAATCGAAATCAGAGACCAATGTTTTTTAATGCAAAGAAAACAGGATTTTTGGCTGTCTGACAGTATTATAAACAGGGATAAGGGGATTCTTTGAGTAAGAATTGGATCTCTCTTTTGTTTGACATTATAAAACAACAGTCTTTCTTTCGGTCATCAAATGATGTCAACGGTGTTTGATATCAATATATCATTTCCACAGATTTTAACCATAGGTTCACTGTCTTGCTTTGTGCTAGAAGGCAGCTACATTCACTCATGCGCGGTGGACCTACAGGTGGTGTATAAAGGAGCCCCACTGAGGTTGGGTTTCAGTTTCAGTGAGTTCAGTGATTGGCTACTCACCTGAAGATGGTGGCCAGGTGGACTACCAAAATTTTGTGTCAAGATGACATATTTTCTGGCTGAAGACCCGATATTCATATCATTATAAACTGCCAATTATACAGTTTCTTGACTTCACAGATAACCTTGTTAATTTATGTGTTTAGAAAAAGTGATGGAAAAACTTATAGTCGTTAATTCAGGCATATACAAACAACATTCTTTTATTTTTGCAAGAAATTTGTGTTCCTTCTTACTAGCTTTTTACAGTGCTGTGTGGGTGTAAACCTGATCGGAAATCCTATAAATCAGTATTGATAACAAAATATAGGGTACTCTTGAGTTATAGAGTCAAGTTTTGAGTTGAATATTATGCCAAGGACTGCTTTCTTGTTTTGCATTCCTTATCTGGATAAGATGTGATAAAACAATTTCCCTAAGTACAATAACTCCGTATGTCCCCTCTGAACAACATATCATGGTGCTGCACATGGTCACATGATGCTCCAGTACACACAAAATTCCAAATAGAAATGCAACGAAAGGCGTAGAGGCTGAGGAAACATGAAGTATGGGGCCTTTACATCATTATAGTTGCGCATGGCGGTAATGCCTGTTCGCTGATGCTCCCTGGCAGCTGTTCAAATGAACCTATTTCTAGCAGGTCACAGGAAAATATTTTGAATGATGGTTTGAGAAACTTTGCTTTAAGAGTAAATTTCTTTTTATGCAAGATGAATTATGTTACGTGTGACAGTGTGCGATGAATTTCTTAACTTGCAGAGTATTCAACTTTCATTCAAAACTTACCGCTTAGAAAATTTTTGGACCTAGAAGGCCATCCAGTTAAATCATTATTTAAAATTTTACTGGCACATTTGTGTTTGATATACCTTATCAGGTAACACATGCAAAAAAAGACTAATATTACATGTGAAAGCTTAATTTGTATATTCATTTAAATCGTTAACTTTTCCTGTTCATTTATTTCCGCCACTTAACTTGTGATGTTGCTGTTGGCTAACGAAAGTGCATCTCAATACTGATGTCAGTACTTTGGAAACTAATGTACTGTATTTGGTGGAATTCCTATTTATACTTCCGTAATAAAAAGTAAACAGTGTGCATGTTGCTGCTCATCAAAGAGCTTTCCATAACACATTTTTTTGCTGTGTTTTGTTTCCTAGAGTGCCCGAAAGTTCTGCACCAGTGTATAAAACCTTTACCTTTCAAAGGATTGATAAGTTTTACAGCTCCAAGGGAAAGTATACTGCCCATTAAAATGGAAAAAAAGTGTATTTTTAACTGGGAAATCCAGGATATTCCCCCCCCCCCCCCCCCCCCCCCCCCGCCCCACCCACGCCTTTGCGTTCTGGTTAACCAGTTCTTGGGTTCAAAAGAGGAGGATACCAGACAGAGCATTAATCATGGTGGCTAACTGAGAGGCCACTGTTCCAACACTCTGTAGTTTGACCCGTGGTGGGTCCTTAGATCTTCGCAGGCAGTTAATGTGACGTTCATCTCTGAAATTGCTGTGTGTATTTGAATATGTTGACTTGGATTCTGTATTAAAATTTAGATCCCCAATAAAAGCCAGGGTTCGGTAAAGAAATATTGTAGTAAGATTAAAGTCGAGACAGCGAAAGAAGATCCTTGATTGCCTACAGCACTGTTGCCAGCTTTCAACTGTGAAATGCAGATGGTTGCATGCGAAAACAGTAGCCATTAAATAGCTGTAACAAGAATGAGGCGTTGCCATAGAGACTTCTACAAATTCGAATTACGTTATTGGTTGAGGTAGTTGGATGAAACTGTTGCGTACAGCCCACTGCAACTGTCAGGGATCAGCTTGCAAAGACTCAGCTATAGAGCCTACCACCTCCCAGCTGGAAAAATATCAGAGTGTTCAAACCAACATTTGGAACGATTACAGGTTTCTAAATTGAAAACAGTCCCATACTTAGGCAGTGGGTGTCAGGAACTATGTGGGAATTCCATATTGCTGTACTAAAGGAAGGAAGATTATGGGTTAACTTCCATATAAAATTGTTTTGCAGGATGTTTACAAAAATAACTGATACTGAAATGAAATCCCATAGCTAATCTCAAAGGGCATACCTGACCCTTCTCTTATATTTCTAATGATAGTAATGTGATGGAACTAGAATATTATTTTGGAATGAAATGTTAAGGCTTAAAATCTTTTCCTTTGTGTTCCTAACCTCTGGTCGAAAGACTTGGTCAGCTAATGGTTTGCCCCAGGGGCTCACAACTCTTTTGTCAGTACGTGCGTGCTGCCGTCTTATCTGAGTGTATCTTTGCTCAGGCTTTTCACTGCTGTCAACCTAACTCATTCATAAGACATCCGTTATGTTTGTCTGCACGATGTGGCATTATTTTGCACCAGCTGGTCATCTCCATCAAGCCAGGTGGCCATTGCTCTGGCTGAGTGGTACCTGTGAGGAGAGCCCTCAGTCAGTGTAGTCAGCATCACAGTGAATATTTGGCTCTCGGCAATCTCCTTGGACTAACTGGAACTCTAAAAAGTATCGAATGTTATGACCCTAGGAAATGTCCCTCCTTGGCCATGCCTGGGGAGGAGGGGCAAAACAAAGCAGCTTACTCCTTTCAGTTCGTGGATTGCACCTGAACAGATGGAGTGTCCTTTCCTTGACTAAGCCAGTGTTCTTTGTGAATAATGTAGAAAAGGTATTCGGAGAAATCGCTTTTGTTGATAAATTTCAAAATGGTTCCACATTAATTAAAACAGTGAACCCTTGCTAGTTCTAGATATTATCTCATGTAAAAAAAAAACTTGGTGGTTTACCTATTACTGAGATGTTACGAAACATGGTACAGGGTATTATTGTTTTTCAGCAGGACTACACAAACATTTGGAGAAATGTGGTTTCCATTTTGTATGTCGTGCACATAGAGACCTGCCAGACAACAAGGTTGCCATTGGAAGATTTGTCCTTGTATTTGCTGGGGATTCACTTCTAGAGAAAACCAAAATCAGGGTTTACCGCTAGATGTCAAGCCATTTTTCCCATTCCCAATGTGACGCTTTTAATGGCAACACATGGATTGTATATATTGCTGATTCTTGGAGACCTTGGCCAGTTGGTTTACAAAAATTCACCTACTACCGCATCTCCATCAATTGAGGAAACGAGTATTCTCTCCGATCCCTATAGTGTGCTACGCTAATTAAAGATTGCAGAATCCAAGAGATGAAGGTCTCTTATTGCCTCTCATATTTTGAAGGGGCAGCAATCTTTCACTGCTCAATGAACCATTTACTATGTTGGGCTGTTCAAAGAACCAGCTGAAATTATATACTTTGACCACCAGGTTATTCTTCTTCGTCAGATTACCCGAACAAGGTTCTAGGAGATGTCTCCGAAGTGATCACTTGCACCTCAGGAATAGCTGTTGCCCTGTCTACAGGTCACCTTGACTGATATGGACCCAGGCTCTGATTTACTTCACAAACAGATGTTCGAACATCTGAAAGTTTCTCAGACTCCATATACTCAAGGTCTTCAACTATATTTGGCTAGGATGTTTTCTCTTCACAGTAACAACACAGGATCGTCACCTCAATCCTCAAATTGAATAAAATCTCCACCTCGATCAATAGTGCTGACTGATTAGCCTCACCAACATGGTGTGCAAGCTACTTGAAAAGGTGGTAGTAGCCCAGTACTATACTGTGGTCTTGAATTGCAAAGCCCTCTGTCCTCTTGTCAGTACAGCTTCTGGGAAGGACTATCAACAATCAGTCATCTGACTAGATTCAAAACAGCTCTCTGATAGTGTTTTTCTAAATGCCACCTCCTTGCCTTCTTTCTTGACCTACATAAGGCATATGACAGTGCTTAGAGCCTGACATTTTACTTATTGTACATGACGGGTTTTCAAGGCTTGGTGCCGATTTAGCAGTAACTCCAGCACTGTATGTCAGTGACATTTGCATTTGATGCAGTTTCCATTCTGTAGCCTTGGCTGAACACCAGTTCCAAGGCACTATCCAAAGGGTCTCTGCAGAGACCTATTTCCATGGTTTCTAATTTCTCCCCCTAATACCTGAATTGTGCATTATCATCATCATACCAGGATCCATCCTGACTCAGAATTCTGCTTAAATACACAGCTATTGGACAGTCCTGATTTTTCATACCCATCTCTGATAAATAACTTACAGGGCTGGTGCAAATTCAGCATGTAAGACTGGCTGCTTGCGAAGGCTTAACACTCTCTGCTTGCTTGCCCACAACTATTCTAGTGGGGACCACACTACTTTTTTCCTCATTTATTGGGCCCCAGTCTTGTCCCGATTGGCCTATGGTTGCTAGTGTTTGTGGCTCATTAGCACCTTCAGCTTTGAAATTATTGGATCCAGTCCACTGCCATGGAGTATGAGTGGCCACTATCATCTGCCAGACTAGTGCTGTAGATTGTCTTCTTCCCAAAGCAAAGGTCTGCCTCCTTCAATTTCGGCAGTACCGATCATGCTAACTTTACAGTTACCTTTCAAGAGATTCTTAATCATCAAAAATATCAAATTATGTCTTTGTGCATTGGGCTTCAGAGCCCTGGTATTTGCCCTCAGGTGGGGTTAAGAGTTGAAATGAGCTTTGTGGCCATTTGGCCCTCGTCAAACCTTCTCAGAATATTCTCCGCATGTTTTTCCACATATCCCCACCGTGAATTATGACCAATCTATTTCAAGGACTTAGACTGTCACCCCTATGACCTCCCAGCGTCTGTTCTTCTCAATTCTTCAGGAATATCAGAGTGTTACTGTCATTTGCACTGACAGTTCTAAAACCTTGGTTAAGATGGGTTATTATTTTACTTCTCGCACCAGTTAGGAACATTTAGTGTTCTTTCAGTGAAGCTGTTAGCTATTAACAGAGCCTTGTGTTTAATGAAACATACCTCTCTTGACTGCATTTTAATTTCCAGTGATTCAGTGAGCTGTCTCCAGGCTGTCAATCCATGTTGCTGTTCTCACCCTGTGGTATCTGCTATTCCTGACCACCTCTCTGAATGTAATCGTACTGCATGTTCAGTTGTATTTTTCTGGGTGCTAAGTCTTGTAGGTATCCCAGGGAATGAACTGGCAGACTGTTTGGTTAGAGGGGTGACTGGTTGCCCAACATTCACTTTGAGAACTGTAAATATGGATTTGCAGCTGCAAATAAGATCCCTAACTACACACCTACCTACCCACCCTGGACTATCGGGGTGGGGGGGGGGGGGCGGCGGCGGCGCATCAGCTCTGACGCCACTTTCAGTTACAGCCCAGAAGTGTTTAGTCAGGTTCAGCATCTGGGGAGATAGGGGACCAGCACATCGATTGGAAATTGACACCTTGTTCCTTGAATTACTCCATCACACTCCTGGCCTTGTGACATGGCATGTTATCTTGTTGAAAACTGTCACCGCTCTTGAGAAACATGATCGCTACAAAGGGGTGTAAGTGTTCTGCATCCAGTGTATGATACCTCTTGGCCCCATCGCAGTGCCTTGCACAGGCTCCACTGGACCGAAGGATGCCCACGTAAAGATTCCCCAGGCATATTCGAGCTGCTGCCAGCTTGTCTCCGTCCCAAGTACAGGTGTTAAGGAGCCATTCCCATGGAAGACGATGGATTCATGCCCTCCCATTGCTGTGATGAAGAAGGTACTGGGATTCATCAGATCACACAACACCCTGCCACTGCACCAGTGTACAGTGCTGATTTCCTGCCACTGTACCAGTGTACAGTGCTGATTTCCTGCCACTGCACCAGTGTACAGTGCTGATGTCCTGCCACTGCACCAGTGTACAGTGCTGATGTCCTGCCACTGCACCAGTGTACAGTGCTGATGTCCTGCCACTGCACCAGTGTACAGTGCTGATGTCCTGCCACTGCACCAGTGTACAGTGCTGATGTCCTGCCACTGCACCAGTGTACAGTGCTGGTGTCCTGCCACTGCACCAGTGTACAGTGCTGGTGTCCTGCCACTGCACCAGTGTACAGTGCTGGTGTCCTGCCACTGCACCAGTGTACAGTGCTGGTGTCCTGCCACTGCACCAGTGTACAGTGCTGGTGTCCTGCCACTGCACCAGTGTACAGTGCTGGTGTCCTGCCACTGCACCAGTGTACAGTGCTGATGTCCTGCCACTGCACCAGTGTACAGTGCTGATGTCCTGCCACTGCACCAGTGTACAGTGCCGATGGTCACATACCCATTTCAGTTGTAGTTGCCAGTGTCATAGTGTTAACATCAGCATGGACATGGGTCGTTGGGTAGAGGCCTGTGTTAGGAGTGTTCGGTGAACTGCATGTTCAGATTCACTTACACCCTGCCCATCATTAAAGTCTGATATTAGTTACGTCACAGTTCACTGCCTGTCTTTTTTTTTTAGCCAATCTGCACAGCCTACAGTGTCAGACATCTGTAATGAGGGGTGGCCGCCCAACCTGATCCTGTCTGGACATGGTTGCACTTTCGTTCCTGTATGTGTAGAAGACACTCGCCACAGGACTCATCAAACACCCAACAAATTGTGCTGTTTCCGAAAAGCTTGTGCTGAGCCTCCGGGCATCACAATATGCCCTCAGTCAAACTCGGATAGATCACGTGCCCTCCCCATTCTACGCACAGACAGCATACTCGCTGATACTATGTACATCATGCATGGGTCTGACTAGCAGTCATTTCTCACCAGCTAATGCTGCTATCGCCTGGATGGTTTTGTATTGATTGTGGGATGGTGATCATAACATTCGGGCTGATAAGTGTAAATAGTACAGCTGAAGTCAATTAAGATTCGCAGCTCCTGATTCAAATTCCCTAATAATTGAAATGTAGTTACAATGAGTTAAATCGGTGTGCAGCCAAAACCCATTTAATTTACAATAAGATCGCTGTAACTATTATCCTTTGGGATATGTGAAAATGGTTCGAATAAAGTGGCATTTTTGCCAATGAACCAACTGTCTCATATAATCTTTGTGCACGGAAAGCCAGCAGTATAGTTCAAAAGAATGTAATAAAAGTGATGATATAACCCTAATACTGTGTAGCTTGTGAGCAAACTTTCTTTAGCCTGGTGTCAGTCATCAGACTCTCTAACATCACAGAATGCATTGCCAGACAGACATTACACTGTCAAAGATTGGTATGTTCCTTGTGGATTGATTGTTGAAATAATTTAAATACCTCTTCAGTAAATGTAACACCTGTTTTGAACCAGGTTAAGGTCTGTTATTGTAGTCATCAGTCCAAAGACAGGTTTGGTCCTGCTCTGCATGCTTCACTATCCTGTGCAAGCCTCTCCATCTTTGCATAAATACAACAACCTACTTCCATTTGAATTTGCATACTGTAATCAAACTTTGGTCTGCCTCTACAATTTTACCACATCTCCATGTCCTTCCCTTACCAAATTGATGATTCATTGATGGTGAATAATGTGTGATATTGTGAGCAGTAGTTCCTATCCTTCACCAATACCTCATTTCAATTTTTATGTAAAATATTGAAAAGAGGCTGCAAATAATTATCAAAATTTTCTAAAGTACTAGTTTTCATATTTCAGACTGACTTTTCTCTCCAATAATTCCTATGAATGTTCATTGTTCCTACCCATTATCATTCATGCCTTCCTTCAACCATACCATAGCATCTGCATTACACTGTCTGAAATCACTTATCTCCTTTCACCAGGCCATCTTGATAGCTACTCTAAACTTAGTAATTACACTTAATTATATGTTTAATGTCCTTTGTATTGTTATCGGGAATGCCTTTCTGCCTCACATTTTATGGGTTTGTTTTATACCAGTGTGTCTTAAAAATATGGTTGGGTTTCTGATCTTTATGGTGAAGTGCAGAAATGTATTGCTTTTGCTCCAAATTATTAAAATTTATTTCTGTTCTGTTGTAGAAATACACTATCTTGCATTTATTCACATTTTAAGGTGGGTTTCTGTAGTAAACCTCGTGTATACATTAAACTTGTTCTAGCTTCCCTAAAAATTACAACATGATGGTACTGAAGTTTCCTGTTGGGCACTGTCTCGTCGTCAGTCAGTGTATGCTACGTTGTAAGTTATGTTGTTTGTATGTGCTAAAAATACCTATGAGACAAGTAGTTTTTTATCCAGCAGAAGATATCCAATGGCAGCTACAACTACAGCTGCTACCTGACAGTTAATCTACTAGATGAAGAGCTTTTGTGAACTTCTTGATACATTGTGATATTATGCCGAATACATCCATATTGCTCCTAGAAGTTTTTTAATGTTGTCTACCCATCTTTCATTACACTACTGCATTGATCTACTCTTATACCTTGAAATGCTGAAAGTGCTTATGTGCTCCATCTATTGTCCCCTTGAAAAGGCTCTGAGAGGCAAACGATTCACCTTTGATACGATGTCCAACTGTATGTGCGGAACTGGTTAACATTGCAGTCCCGGGAATTTTATCAGACAGCCACTCACGGATTTGTGTCATAATGGGTCAAGTGTCTCAAAAGCCAGGGTCAATACTTCTAACACACAGGTACTGGTTTCTGTAGCCGGACTGACTCATACTCTCTTCCCTCGTAAGATACTCATAATTTTTTGTATCGGTGTATCACATCACTTTGGCATGACAGTTGGTGCACAGTTCATGGGAACAAATTCAGAGAAGTCAAACCTCTCCCAACAGTCTGGTCAACTTCCTCGCAGTCATCTCCTCGCCATGAGGAAGTAATGTTAGCTCGGTTGCGAATAGGGCACTGCCGCTTTAGTCACCGCCACTTGTTGAGGGATGATCCTGCACCCAGCAGTCCACTCTGTAGCCAGCCATTAACAGACAGACATTTCCTGATCCTCTGCCCCTATTTTAGCCACTTACATACCATATTTACTCGAATCTAAGCCGCACCTGAGAAATGAGACTCGAAATCAAAGAAAAAAAATTTTCCCAAATCTAAGCCACACCTGAAATTTGAGACTCGAAATTCAAGGGGAGATAAAAGTTTGACCGCACCTCCAAATCGGAACGAAGTTTGTCCATTGTAACATCAGACACAATTTAGGTCGAATGGATGACGATACAGCTACAGTAGTTCGGTTCCAGTCGTAAGCTTTACCAAGTAGCCATCGCTATGTGTCAGGCACTTCGGCCGTATTTATACGGGTACCCTTCCTTTTTCACGTGCTTCGTCTGGTTTGAATCAATTGCTTATTTTGCTTTGATCTGGTAAATGCCGTTCTCTTTGTTATAGGTGTTTACGTCACTCTAAGCTGAAAATGCGTTATTGTACTGTGTCTTGTGTTGTTCGTCACATTCTGATAATGAGTGTTTACGACCTGTCACCGCTCGCGGCATGGCTTGCTTTTGTGTGCGTTACCGCGGCTTACAATAAAAAAAAAGAGAGAGGAATTGTCTCGTAAGCAAAACAATGGCAAGAGACTGCTATTTGTTGTTACCTATACTGCTGCTTTCTTTGATAATGATCAACAAGAACCAAATAATAGACTGTGTATGATAGATACCGTATTTACTCGAATTTAAGCCGCACTCGAATCTAAGCCGCACCTGAAAAATGAGATTCGAAATCGAGGAAAAAAATTTTCCCGAATCTAAGCCGCACCAGAAATCTGAGACTCGAAATTCAAGGGGAGAGAAAAGTTTTAGCCCGCACCTCCAAATCGAAACAAAGTTGGTCCATTGTAATATGAGACACAATTTAGGTCAAATGGATGACAATACAGCTACAGTAGTTTGGTTCGAGATGTAAAGCTTAGCAGCTAAGCTTTACCAGGTAGCTGTTGCTATGCGTCAGGCGCTCCGTCCGTATTTATACGGGTACCCTTCCTTTTTCACGTGCTTCGTCTGGTTTGAATTGATTGCTTATTTTTCTTTGATCTGATAAGTGCCATTTTCTTTGTTGTAGGTGTGTACATCACTCAATGCTGAAAATGCATTACTGTACTGTGTCATGCATTGTTTGTCGCATTCTGATAATAAGTGTTTACGACCTGTCGCCGCTCGCGGCATGGCTTGCTTTTGTGTGCGCTACTGCCGCTTACAATTTTTTAAAAAAAAGAGAGGAATCGTCTCATTAGCGAAACAATGGCAAGAGACTGCTATTTGTTGTTACTTACACTGCCACTTTCTTTAATAATGATCAACAAGAACCAAATAATAGACTGCGTATGATAGATGATGTTCTGAACGAAAGTTTAGCGAAAATTTTTCTCTGTCTGAAAATCTTTGCAGATAATTAGAGACATCTTAGATTTAAAAATCTAATCAATTGCCGTGCTTCATTTCTGACTATATCACTATTCGGCATAAGAATGATACGAATTAAAAAAATGACATGATATGTATATTCTTCTGCGTTTGCTGTTGTCTCACTCTAGTTTCGAGGTTTATTAGGCAGGCAGGATTTAAATGAGATAGCAGCAAATACGAAAGAATACATGGCAAAATGTTTACTTTATTCTACCTTTCCTTTTAATTTATTTACTGACACAGAGGTTTTGGTGCCAGTATTTATCTTTGTGACTGCAAGCATGCCTGTGTAGCGCTACACGTATTAGATGGCAGAAGTTAGTTGTGGCAGCACCTACCAACATTTTTCAGAACTTCTGCTTACTTTGCACTCGATTCTAAGCCGCAGGCTGGTTTTTTGGATTTAAAAAACCAGAGAAAAAGTGCGGTTTAGATTCGGGTAAATACGGTATCAGGGTCAGGCTGCCGCCCACTTTTCCAGACATTTTAGTGGATGATGTGCAAGCTGTGGCTCATGTTTTAAGTTTTTTAAAAAGCAGTAATATGACAAATGAGATTTGATTTCTACCTGGTGACTCTGGTGTCCTGTCGGCATCTTTTAGATACTCTTCTGTAACATCTTGACGTTTTAGATTTGTTTTTTCTTCCTTTCTGTATTGGACTTGGAAACGGTTTTTTACCCTCGCGGTCCCAGCATTCTATGGTTCTATAATGGGCGCTTATGACCTTAGACATTTTGCGCCATACCCCCCCCCCCCCCCCCCCCCAAAAAAAAAAAAAAACAAAAAAACTTATTTCTGTAATTATGTCTCTGGCTTGTTTCTTTTTGAATGGCCCTTATAATAAGCATAATGTATTATTAGAACACTTGTTGGGAATTCCTGGAATCAATATGTTTGATCTTTCTGAATGTGATATTGTGTCATATTACTGCACAAACAGTAAAAGGAATAGGAACGACTGCATACAGAAAAATATGAGTTTATTTGCAGTTGGTATAACTTGTAACATACTGTAGTGAACAGATCTTTAAATGTTGCAGCACAAATGTGTGTCTGGAAACACATAAGCCAGTGCTGTTGACAGCTCGGAGGCTGCCAGCAGGATGAATCTCAAGTAATGAGTGGTTTATAAATTTGGGAGTTAATTGGAGACATTCTATTTGTGGTGGCTTCCATATCAACCACCTGCTATACTCTTAATATTCTACAGAATATGTGAGTTAAGTGTATGTTGGCCTCCTATTCTATACAAAGTACGTATAAAGGTTACATGAAATTAATGTATTTATATCTCGTTAAGAGAGCCTGCCACAATTTGCACCAAATCTGTTGTAGCAACCTAAGGCCGATATTACCCTATAATATTTCTCTTTCAATGTTGATACGTCAAATGTTCAAGAAATTTGATAGTGTAATCTCACCTTTTGTCAAAGAAATATTATCAAATCTAGGGCCTTGCCATAAATATGATCATAAGTCGTTTGTCTTCTGTTCACTGCTGTGTGAAATGCAATCACTTGAAGTGCTGACATCACTGCAGATATTTGACGTCTCTAGTGTGATATTAAACATGGCTGCAAAGTTTAGTTGTCTGTTCCTTCAACTCATAATAATAACCTTGCTTCGACAGAGATGGGGGAGTGAGCAAGGGGTACAACACACACTATTAATTGTGTGCCAGTAGCTTATGCTGCAGGTGACTTCAAATTCACAATCGCAGCTACAGCCATCAACATCTACATCAGGAAACACAAAGGCAACTTTTCAGCAAGTCAGAATAGACGACACACATTAAAATTCCCCCCTGCGGGTCCGGGGTAAGAATAGGCCCGAGGTATTCCTGCCTGTCGTAAGAGGCGACTAAAAGGAGTTTCAACCGTTTCGGCCTTCCATGTGATGGTCCCCCTTGGGGTTTGACCTCCATTTTTCAAAATTCTACAGAAGTACGAGCCTTTTGGGGAAGGACGCCTTACGTGGTCCTCAGTGCACTAAGACCTTGGCACTCAGCATTGTAACGGCGTTGTAACCACACCCACTATTCCTCAAATTGGGCCTAAACGCCTGATGGGTTGCACAAGTTACGCCCATAGTGCGTCCCCATCTGCACTTACGATCATGATGGACTTTCCATGGCACCCGAAAACCAGCACGGTAGCCAGACCGTTGTGGTGGGGTCGTCATGTACCGTCTAGGTTGTAGCCCCCTGACAACACAGGGATCATACTGATGATACCTGAGCTGCACCCTCCCCACGTCGGCCAAGGAGTAGATGCCCGTCTCCTTGGGGCATCAGGACTCCCGGCAACGGTCATCCTGCCAGGTGGCCCTTGCTGAGGCTGGGTGGCGCCCGTGGGGAGAGCCCCTGGTCGGAGTGGGTGGTATCGGGGCGGACGTTTCGCAGATGAAACGTCAACATGTATCAGGTCGATCTGCGGCCGAGTCTTTTAAAAAGAAAGGTACTGTCTCTGGTTCTGGTTCTCCTGCCCTTTCCCCCTTGGCCACTCCCTGGGAGGAAGGACAGGCCCGCCGGCTTGGGGCAAAGTACTTCCCCCGCTATTTAGTCTGTTCTCGGACCGATGGGGGGACGTTGGCCACCTCCAAGCCCATGTTCTTTGTCCAGCACATCGAGGATATCTTCGGGGAAATCGAGGCTCTCAGTAAAATGCGTTCGGGGTCCGCTCTTATAAAGACCACCTCCGCCACACAGTCGGCGGCGCTCCAGGCGTGCGACCGACTAGGGGACATCCCAGTGTCCATTGTCCCGCATCTGGCACTGAATAGGACGCAGGGGGCTATTTTTCATCGGGACCTCCTGCTGCAATCTGATGAGAAGCTCAGGGCCAACCTGGAGCGCCGAGGTGTGCATTTCGTCCGGCGAGTCCAGCGCGGCCCCAAAGACCGTCGCATCGACACCGGGGCCTTTTATCCTCGCCTTCGAGGGGGACGTTCTCCCAGAGAACGTAAAGGTGATGTGCTACCGGTGCGACGTGCGACCTTGCGTCCCGCCTCCTTTGCGCTGCTTTCGGTGTTTGCGCTTTGGGCACATGTCGTCACGGTGTGAGACTGAGACCCTTTGTGGCGATTGTGGACGTCCTCGTCGTGAGGAACATACATGCACCCCACCACCTCGGTGCGTCAATTGCCCTGGCATCCACTCCCCTAGATCTTTAGACTGCCCCGCGTATCAGATGGAGAAGAAGATTCAAGAATTAAAAACTTTGGATCGTCTCTCTTATTCTGAGGCCAGGAAGAAGTATGACCGCCTCTACCCCGTGACGTTGACAACTTCGTTTGCCGTAGTCGTGTCCACTCCTTCCACAGTATCCTCACCCCTATCCTGTCCCCCCCTCCACCTCCTCACCCCATCCAGGGTTTATGCCTCCACCTCCCAAATCCCTCCCTTCCAAATCCTCCTCCCTCGTGGCCCCTGCCCCCTCTGCCCCAGGGGCCACCCTTCCTCCTCCTCCTCCTCCCCCTCCGCCGCCTGAGAAGCGATCTTCTTCTCAGGCGTCCATCGGGGAAACGTTCCGGACCCCGGCTTCCGAGGTCCGGCGTTCCAAAACGGACCCCGCGCGTGAGGACCTTCTTCGGGTCCAGCCCACCATCCCCGTGCCTCATCGGACTCGCACAAAGGCCTCCAAGAAGTAGTCTTTATTCCCCTCTCCACCCCGGCGCATTTCGTCCGACGCTCCATTCGTGAGTCGCTGCTCCCGGCCGTCCTCAGTTTCGCCGGGACGCTCTGCTGCCAGGCGCTCAGCTGGCCTCTCGTCGGCGAATGATGCTGTCCCTCCTACGCAACCCGGGAAAGCGGCCACAGCTGGCGACGACTCGATGGAACAGGATCCGCCTCCCGTCGGTTGTAGCATTGTTCCCTCGAAACCTGGCCCTCCGCGGCCGACGAGGTGACCAGCTCTTCACCCGTTTCGTTCCCCCTTTTTTCTGACTAGCGATGGCTTTGTTACATTGGAACATAAGAGGTATTCGATCTAATCGGGAGGAATTACAGCTGCTCCTCCGCCTGCACTGTCCGCTCGTCCTTGGTCTCCAGGAAACCAAGTTGCGCCCAACTGACCGTATTGCTTTTCCCCACTATACCTCAGAGCGGTCTGATCTCACCTCTGTGGACGGTATTCCAGCTCATGGTGGGGTCATGTTGCTCGTTCGGGACGATGTCTATTACCATCCCATCCCATTGACCACTCCACTCCAAGCAATAGCTGTCTGTATTACTCTTTCTGCCTTTCCTTTTTCTGTTTGTACCGTCTACACTCCATCGTCATCCGCAGTTAGTCGGGCTGACATGATGCACCTGATTGTTCAGCTTCCTCTGCCGTTTTTATTTTTGGCGACTTCAATGCCCATCATCCCCTTTGGGGCTCTCCTGCATCCTGTCAGAGAGGCTCCCTCTTGGCGAATGTCTTCAACCATCTCAATCTTGTCTGCCTCAATACTGGCGCCCCGACTTTCCTCTCGGACTCTACTCATACCTACTCCCACTTGGACCTCTCGATCTGTTCTACCACTCTTGCCCGTCGGTTCGAGTGGTATGTCCTTCCTGACACCTATTCGAGCGACCACTTCCCCTGTGTCGTTCGTCTCCTGCACCACACCCCATCCCCACGTCCTTCGAGCTGGAACATACCGAAAGCTGACTGGGGACTTTACTACTCCCTGGCGACCTTTCCGGACCACGATTTTCTCAGTTGTGACAGTCAGGTCGAATACCTCATGGCTGTTATCATCAATGCTGCCGAACGTTCCATTCCTCGTACTACCTCTTCTTCACGTCGCGTTTCCGTCCCCTGGTGGAATGAGGTTTGTAGGGACGCTATCGGTGCTCGACGACTTGCTTTACGCACCTTTTGCCGCCATCCTAGGTTGGCGAATTGTATTGGATACAAACGACTCCGAGCGCAATGCCGTAGAGTCATCAAAGACAGCAAAAAAGCTTGTTGGGCCTCTTTCACCAGCTCCTTTAACAGTTTTACTCCCTCTTCTGTTGTCTGGGGTGGCCTGCGCCGGCTGTCGGGCGTTAAGGCCCACTCCTCGGTACCTGGCCTGACTTCAGGTAATAAGGTCCTTGTTGATCCTGTGGATGTCTCCAACGCCTTCGGCCGCTTTTTCGCGGAGGTTTCAAGCTCCGCCCATTACCACCCTGCCTTCCTTCCCAGGAAAGAGGCAGAAGAGGCTTGGCGACCTTCCTTCCACTCGCTGAATCTGGAAAATTATAATGCCCCCTTTACTATGCGGGAACTCGAACGTGCACTTGCACTGTCTCGGTCCTCTGCTCCGGGGCCAGATGCCATTCACGTTCAGATGCTGGCACACCTTTCTCCGGCAGGCAAAAGCTTCCTTCTTCGTACCTACAATCGCGTCTGGACCGAAGGTCAAGTCCCCATGCGTTGGCGTGACGCCGTCATTGTTCCTATATCCAAACCCGGGAAGGATAGACACCTTCCTTCTAGTTACCGCCCCATTTCTGTTACAAGCTGTGTCTGTAAGGTGATGGAGCACATGGTTAACACTCGGTTAGTTTGGGTTCTTGAATCTCGACGGCGACTTACCAATGTTCAATGTGGCTTTCGTCGCCGCTGCTCCGCTGTTGACCACCTTGTGACCTTGTCGACATTAATCATGACCAACTTTTTGCGAAAGCGCCAAACGG
Organism: Schistocerca serialis cubense; assembly: GCF_023864345.2. Lineage (NCBI taxonomy): Eukaryota > Metazoa > Arthropoda > Insecta > Orthoptera > Acrididae > Schistocerca > Schistocerca serialis. Next base: position 822,080,415 of record NC_064639.1, on the reverse strand, counting down.
TAGCCGTGTTCTTTGATTTGGAGAAGGCTTATGATACCTGTTGGAGAGGAAGTATCCTCCGCACTAAGCACAGGTGGGGTCTACGCGGTCGCCTGCCCCTTTTTATTGATTCCTTTTTAACAGATCGAAAGTTTAGGGTACGTGTGGGTTCTGTATTGTCCGACGTCTTCCTCCAGGAGAACGGAGTGCCTCAGGACTCCGTCTTGAGCGTAGCCCTTTTTGCCATAACGATCAATCCAATTATGGATTGCATTCCACCTAATGTCTCAGGCTCTCTTTTTGTCGATGACTTTGCGATCTACTGCAGTGCCCAGAGAACATGCCTCCTGGAGCGCTGCCTTCAGCATTGTCTAGACAGCCTATACTCATGGAGTGTGGCAAATGGCTTCCGGTTCTCTGAAGAGAAGACGGTTTGCATCAACTTTTGGCGATATAAAGCGTTCCTTCCGCCATCCTTACATCTCGGTCCCGTTGTTCTCCCATTCGTGGAAACAACTCAGTTTCTAGGGCTCACACTGGACAGGAAACTTTGTTGGTCTCCGCACATCTCTTATTTGGCTGCCCGTTGTAGACGTTCCCTAAATGTCCTTAGAGTTCTTCGTGGTTCATCTTGGGGAGCGGATCGCACTGTCCTGCTTCGCTTGTATCGGTCCATAGTCCGAAGGAAGCTGGATTATGGGAGCCTCGTCTGCTCGGCCGTCCCTCTTACGCCGTCTCAACTCCATCCACCATTGGGCGGTTACGTCTTGCGACCGGAGCATTCTACACTAGTCCCGTCGAGTCTTTATGCTGAAGCTGTTGAATTACCATTGACCTACCAGCGCGACGTACTGCTTTGTCGGTACGCCTGCCTGTTGTCAATGCCCGACCACCCCTCTTATCAGTCCTTCTTCGCCGATTTTCTTGACCGTCAGTACGGGTTGTATGTGTGTGCCCTGCTGCCCCCTGGAGTCCGCTTTCGTCGCCTGCTTCAACAATTGGATTTTGCCCTCCCTACCACCTTCAGAGAGGGTGAGAGCCCGACACCACCTTGGCTCCAGACTCCGGTTCATATTTATCTCGACCTCAGCTTGCTCCCGAAGGAGGGTACTCCGGCTGCAGTGTATTGCTCACGGTTTGTCGAACTTCGTGCGCGACTTGCCAGTCACACCTTTATTTACACTGATGGCTCCAAAAGTGACGATGGCGTCGGCTGTGCCCCTGCCGTCGGGGCCGTCACTTTTAAATACCGGCTCCTCGACCAGTGTTCCAACTTTACGGCCGAGCTTTTTGCTCTCTATCAGGCCGTTCAGTATGCCCGCCGCCACCGCCATTTATCGGATGTACTCTGCTCTGATTCACTCAGTGCTCTTCAGAGCCTTGGAGCTCCATATCCGGTCCATCCCTTGGTGCAACGGATCCAGCAGTCCCTCCATTCTTTTGCTGATGATGGCTCTCCTGTCAGCTTTCTGTGGGTTCCCGGCCATGTAGGAGTGCCTGGGAATGAGGCTGCTGATGCTGCAGCCAAGGCTGCAGTCCTCCTGCCTCGGCCAGCCTCCCATTGTGTCCTGCCATCAGACATTAGTGGGGTTGTTTGTAAGAGGCTTGTGTCGTTGTGGTGGGATACTTGGTCATCACTTCAAGGAAACAAGCTCCGGACAGTAAAACTGTTCCCAACTGCTTGGACAACCTCCTCCCGACCGTCTCGGTGAGAAGAGGTCCTTCTGACCAGGTTGCGGATTGGGCATTGCCGGTTTAGCCACAGCTACCTGCTCTCTGGTGACCCAGCCCCGCAGTGCCCTTGTGGTCGTGTCTTGACAGTGTGCCATGTTTTATTGTCGTGTCCCCGTTTTAGTCAATCTCGTGTTGTCCTGTCTCTGCCAGCTACTTTACAGGATATTTTAGCTGATGACGCTCGAGCAGCTGCTCGTGTTCTTCGTTTTATACCTTGACTGGCTTGTCCAAAGACATCTAACCCTTTCACTTATTTTATCTGCATCTTTGTAGGAACTTTCTGGTGTCCCTCCCCCCGCTTGAGTTTTACTAGATTCTATGTGCTCTAACAATTGTGACTGGGCGCTAATGACCTCAGTAGTTGAGCGCCATTACCCCCCCCCCCCCCCCCCCCCCAAAAAAAAAAAAAAAAAAAAAAAAAAAAAAAAAAAACATTAAAATTAAAAAACTAATTCTTAGCAGCTCTCCATTCTACTTTGTCTAGTTCTGAACTTTGGATGCCACAAGTTAAAAAGTGCTCAATTATTCAAAAGTAAAAATAGTTCTTAATACCCATGAACCATGGACCTTGCCATTGGTGGGGAGGCTTGCGTGCCTCAGCGACACAGATGGCCGTACCGTAGGTGCAACCACAACGGAGGGGTATCTGTTGAGAGGCCAGACAAACATGTGGTTCCTGAAGAGGGGCAGCAGCCTTTTCAGTAGTTGCAGGGGCAACAGTCTGGATGATTGACTGATCTGGCCGTGTAACACTAACCAAAACGGCCTTGCTGTGCTGCTACTGCGAACGGCTGAAAGCAAGGGGAAACTACAGCCGTAATTTTTCCCGAGGACATGCAGCTTTACTGTATGATTAAATGATGATGGCGTCCTCTTGGGTAAAATATTCCGGAGGTAAAATAGTCCCCCATTCGGATCTCCGGGCGGGTACTACTCAAGAGGACGTCGTTATCAGGAGAAAGAAAACTGGCATTCTACGGATCGAAGCGTGGAATGTCAGATCCCTTAATCGGGCAGGTAGGTTAGAAAATTTAAAAAGGGAAATGGATAGGTTAAAGTTAGATATAGTGGGAATTAGTGAAGTTCGGAGGCAGGAGGAACAAGACTTTTGGTCAGGTTATTACAGGGTTATACACTCCTGGAAATGGAAAAAAGAACACATTGACACCGGTGTGTCAGACCCACCATACTTGCTCCGGACACTGCGAGAGGGCTGTACAAGCAATGATCACACGCACGGCACAGCAGACACACCAGGAACCGCGGTGTTGGCCGTCGAATGGCGCTAGCTGCGCAGCATTTGTGCACCGCCGCCGTCAGTGTCAGCTAGTTTGCTGTGGCATACGGAGCTCCATCGCAGTCTTTAACACTGGTAGCATGCCGCGACAGCGTGGACGTGAACCGTATGTGCAGTTGACGGACTTTGAGCGAGGGCGTATAGTGGGCATGCGGGAGGCCGGGTGGACGTACCGCCGAATTGCTCAACACGTGGGGCGTGAGGTCTCCACAGTACATCGATGTTGTCACCAGTGGTCGGCGGAAGGTGCATGTGCCCGTCGACCTGGGACCGGACCGCAGCGACGCACGGATGCACGCCAAGACCGTAGGATCCTACGCAGTGCCGTAGGGGACCGCACCGTCACTTCCCAGCAAATTAGGGACACTGTTGCTCCTGGGGTATCGGCGAGGACCATTCGCAACCGTCTCCATGAAGCTGGGCTACGGTCCCGCACACTGTTAGGCCGTCTTCCGCTCACGCCCCAACATCGTGCAGCCCGCCTCCAGTGGTGTCGCGACAGGCATGAATGGAGGGACGAATGGAGACGTGTCGTCTTCAGCGATGAGAGTCGCTTCTGCCTTGGTGCCAATGATGGTCGTATGCGTGTTTGGTGCCGTGCAGGTGAGCACCACAATCAGGACTGCATACGACCGAGGCACACAGGGCCAACACCCGGCATCATGGTGTGGGGAGCGATCTCCTACACTGGCCGTACACCACTGGTGATCGTCGAGGGGACACTGAATAGTGCACGGTACATCCAAACCGTCATCGAACCCATCGTTCTACCATTCATAGACCGGCAAGGGAACCTGCTGTTCCAACAGGACAATGCACGTCCGCATGTATCCCGTGCCACCCAACGTGCTCTAGAAGGTGTAAGTCAACTACCCTGGCCAGCAAGATCTCCGGATCTGTCCCCCATTGAGCATGTTTGGGACTGGATGAAGCGTCGTCTCACACGGTCTGCACGTCCAGCACGAACGCTGGTCCAACTGAGGCGCCAGGTGGAAATGGCATGGCAAGCCGTTCCACAGGACTACATCGCGCCAGGTGGAAATGGCATGGCAAGCCGTTCCACAGGACTACATCCAGCATCTCTACGATCGTCTCCATGGGAGAATAGCAGCCTGCATTGCTGCGAAAGGTGGATATACACTGTACTAGTGCCGACATTGCGCATGCTCTGTTGCCTGTGTCTATGTGCCTGTGGTTCTGTCAGTGTGATCATGTGATGTATCTGACCCCAGGAATGTGTCAATAAAGTTTCCCCTTCCTGGGACAATGAATTCACGGTGTTCTTATTTCAATTTCCAGGAGTGTAAATACAAAATCAAATAGGGGTAATGCAGGAGTAGGTTTAATAATGAATAAAAAAATAGGAGTGCGGGTTAGCTACTACAAACAGCATAGTGAACGCATTATTGTGGCCAAGATAGACACAAAGCCCCTGCCTACTACAGTACTAAAAGTTTATATGCCAACTAGCTCTGCAGATGATGAAGAAATTGATGAAATGTATGATGAGATAAAAGAAATTATTCAGGTAGTGAAGGGAGACGAAAATTTAATAGTCATGGGTGACTGGAATTCGTCAGTAGGAAAAGGGAGAGAAGGAAACATAGTAGGTGAATATGGATTGGGGGGAAGAAATGAAAGAGGAAGCCGCCTTGTAGAATTTTGCACAGAGCATAATTTAATCATAGCTAACACTTGGTTCAAGAATCATGAAAGAAGGTTGTATACCTGGAAGAATCCTGGAGATACTAAAAGGTATCAGATAGATTATATAATGGTAAGACAGAGATTTAGGAACCAGGTTTTAAATTGTAAGACATTTCCAGGGGCAGATGTGGATTCTGACCACGATCTATTGGTTATGAACTGCAGATTGAAACTGAAGAAACTGCAAAAAGGTGGGAATTTAAGGAGATGGGACCTGGATAAACTGAAAGAACCAGAGGTTGTAGAGAGTTTCAGGGAGAGCATAAGGGAACAATTGACAGGAATGCGGGGAAAGAAGTACAGTAGAAGAAGAATGGGTAGCTTTGAGGGATGAAGTAGTGAAGGCAGCAGAGGATCAAGTAGGTAAAAAGACGAGGGCTAATAGAAATCCTTGGGTAACAGAAGAAATATTGAATTTAGTTGATGAAAGGAGAAAATATAAAAATGCAGTAAATGAAGCAGTCAAAAAAGAATACAAACGTCTCAAAAATGAGATCGACAGGAAGTGCAAAATGGCTAAGCAGGGATGGCTAGAGAACAAATGTAAGGATGTAGAGGCTTGTCTCACTAGGGGTAAGATAGATACTGCCTACAGGAAAATCAAAGAGACCTTTGGAGAAAAGAGAACCACTTGTATGAATATCAAGAGCTCAGATGGCAACCCAGTTCTAAGCAAAGAAGGGAAGGCAGAAAGGTGGAAGGAGTATATAGAGGGTTTATACAAGGGCGATGTACTTGAGGACAATATTATGGAAATGGAAGAGGATGTAGATGAAGATGAAATGGGAGATAAGATACTGCGTGAAGTGTTTGACAGAGCACTGAAAGACCTGAGTCGAAACAAGGCCCCGGGAGTAGACAACATTCCATTAGAACTACTGATGGCCTTGGGAGAGCCAGTCATGACAAAACTCTACCATCTGGTGAGCAAGATGTATGAGACAGGCGAAATACCCACAGACTTCAAGAAGAATATAATAATTCCAATCCCATAGAAAGCAGGTGTTGACAGATGTGAAAATTACCGAACTATCAGTTTAATAAGTCACAGCTGTAAAATACTAACGCGAATTCTTTAGAGACGAATGGAAAAACTGGTAGAAGCGGACCTCGGGGAAGATCAGTTTGGATTCCGTAGAAATGTTGGAACACGTGAGGCAATACTAACCTTAAGACTTATCTTAGAAGAAAGATTAAGAAAAGGCAAACCTATGTTTCTAGCATTTGTAGACTTAGAGAAAGCTTTTGACAACATTAACTGGAATACTCTCTTTCAAATTCTAAAGGTGGCAGGGGTGAAATACATGGAGCGAAAGGCTATTTACGATTTGTACAGAAACCAGATGGCAGTTATAAGAGTCGAGGGGCATGAAAGGGAAACAGTGGTTGGGAAAGGAGTGAGACAGGGTTGTAGTCTGTCCCCGATGTTATTCAATCTGTATATTGAGAAAGCAGTAAAGTAAACAAAAGAAAAATTTGGAGTAGGTATTAAAATCCGTGGAGAAGAAATAAAAATGTTGAGGTTCGCCGATGACATTGTAATTCTGTCAGAGACAGCAAAGGACTTGGAAGAGCAGTTGAACGGAATGGACAGTGTCTTGAAAGGTGGATATAAGATGAACATCAACAAAAGCAAAACGAGGATAATGGAATGTAGTCAAATTAAATCGGGTGATGCTGAGGGGATTAGATTAGGAAATGAGACACTTAAAGTAGTAAAGGAGTTTTGCTATTTAGGGAGTAAAATAACTGATGGTGGTCGAAGTAGAGAGGATATAAAATGTAGGCTGGCAATGGCAAGGAAATCGTTTCTGAAAAGAGAAATTTGTTAACATCGAGTATAGATTTAAGTGTCAGGAAGTCGTTTCTGAAAGTATTTGTATGGAGTGTAGCCATGTATGGAACTGAAACATGGACGATAACCAGTTTGGACAAGAAGAGAATAGAAGCTTTCGAAATGTGGTGCTACAGAAGAATGCTGAAGATAAGGTGGGTAGATCACGTAACTAACGAGGAGGTATTGAATAGGATTGGGGAGAAGAGAAGTTTGTGGCACAACTTGACTAGAAGAAGGGATCGGTTGGTAGGACATGTTTTGAGGCATCAAGGGATCACCAGTTTAGAATTGGAGGGCAGCGTGGAGGGTAAAAATCATAGAGGGAGACCAAGAGATCAATACACTAAGCAGATTCAGAAGGATGTAGGTTGCAGTAGATACTGGGAGATGAAGAAGCTTGCACAGGATAGAGTAGCATGGAGAGCTGCATCAAACCAGTCTCAGGACTGAAGACCACAACAACAACAACAACCCATAAAGTTCTGTAAAAATTTATTTATCTTCAGATATTCCTCCTTCAGTGCTTTATAAATAACTTCACACATTTCTGAAATTATTTTGGTTAATGGGTGCTGTGGTATTTATGTGCTGTATAGTAAATAAGATTAGCTTTGTGTTACGGTGAACCTTTCTTCTATACATATAGCGTTACTCAAGTGTTTCTGGACATACAGCATTACTCAAGTGAGTATTCTGCTCTGTAATATTAGGAGTCACTTTACTGGGCAAATAGTGAAATGCGCTCTCTTCCATTCATGAGTAATTTGTACAAGACTAGATGTCTTCCACTTGGAGCTCTCTTAATAAATTTTGATGAATGTTTTTATTATCTCAACATAAGATTGACAGCTTCAGGCAAATATGTTTCCTTTTTTCCGCCACTTCCCTTCCAAATGCACACACGATGCAATTGTGGTACATGCAATTGCAGCACATAATAACCAGTTATTGTTGTCTGCCATCTTGAACTTTTTAGTGCCACGTGAGAGATCTGTGTCAAAGAAATTTGACAAATATTTGGGCATATTTCTTTGTCCAAGAAACATGGTAGTGTAATACTGGCCTAACTAAGACCACGTATGAAAGCTAAGCTCATGTGTGTTCAATGAGCAGTTTTTATAGTGCATTTAGTTCTTGATTTCTCCAGTCGTCTACTCTTCGGCTGGTGGAAAAGGCAGTTTCCTAAAATTAGTGTTATTTGACCAAGCAATGAGGAAAAGCTCTTCCATTCCTCTGAAGATAGCATGGAAGATGTATGGAGTAGAACTCTCACAAAAGTAGCTGCCAATATTTCTTGTGTTGTGGTAAAAAGAATATTGTAGATGAAAGAATTGCATTCTTAAACAGTAGTAAGAAAAGATTTGCAGGTTCTATCAATCACCCACTATCCTTTGATAATTGTGATCGTAATGTAAGCCAGTGTGAAATTTCTGGCAACACAGATTGTCATTAATTAAGAAAGATGGATGTGTTTAGTAAATAACAGTGTTTCTGCAAAAATTAAAGCACAGATTCCTGACTTGCTTTCACGTAAGTTTAGATTCTCTGTCCACAGGTGGACTTTTTCATATAATGTAACTTTCTTTTACAATATTGCAATTACATAACATTACTTCTCATATTACAGTCATAAATATAGACCTATGTCTTAGAGTTAGTTGTGAAGTAAGTTGTACAGTCATTGGCTCTGAGCACTATGGGACTTAACAGCTATGGTCATCAGTCCTACAGTCATTGCTTTCTCTATGTACACACTTTCTAAGAATAATTTATAGTTATTGCAAGGAGTGCGTCATGCTGGCAGGTGCTTCGCTGTACTGTTCCCATCTGTGGTAAAGCACTCTGTAGAGTTTTGAAAGCTTATATTTTGTTTAGGGGTAAAATGAGTGTATACAGTACCAGACATAGAGAAAACCCACAGTTGGTAATATCAAGCCTTAAATTATTTCCCCAGATTAAAGCTACAAATGAAGATTGGATTTCATGCTACAATAATAGTCAACACAGTATCTTGGACCGAAAAATCATTAATGATTTACTTGTAAAAGCAATAGCAAATGTTTTACATGACCTTGATGGTCAAATACTGACATTAAAAATGTAGTGTGGTTATGTTAAGATGATAAAAACATTGTACAACATAATCCCAATCAATGACTCAGTCAGGAGTTAGAGAAAAAGCGTTGCAACAAGGTTTATGTAAACCTCTACAGTATTGCACACTTTGTGGTCACCTAAAGTAAAAGATGTAGAGACAAGAAATAGATCTGATGAGTGACATTAAAATAGCTTGTCAGGGACACAGAGCTATAATTCAAGGACCGGGATGTAGTTGAGAGCAAAAATCCATATATAAATTTATAGCTGTATTCATTTTTGAAAGTTAGTGTTTTTAAAATGGCAATAATATATCATTGCCTTCATTTTTATTTTCTAGGTGTTATTCTTATTAAAAAGGCTGGTGATGGATCCAAGAAAATAAAGGGCTGTTGGGATTCAATTCATGTGGTTGAAGTTCAAGAGAAGACAAGAAATGCACATTACAAACTTACATCCACTGCAATGCTGTGGCTCCAGACAAATAAGACTGGTTCAGGAACCATGAACTTAGGAGGAAGTCTCACAAGACAGGTATATGATTGTGGTGTAAAACCTGTATTAATTACTGCTGTTAAAAACATGAAGTTGTATGGAATTTATTAGCCCCATTTGCAATATCATTAGTTGAAGCAATGTTGTCTATACCAAATTAAAAACCTAAGGATTTTTATGCTTCAAACTCACTCAAAACCTTTTTTGTTATGCTCTTATTATGTTGCATTTCCAAATAACCAGCACCCTCATTCTCTTTTTCCTCACCTTCACTTGTCTTTGCCACTGTTAATTGTTAGTACTGATAGTTTAAGATTACAGCAGCTCTGTTAACTGATTTCTTTGTTTCTTTAAACTTTCTGTGTTATTGTTGTCTTTATTCCTTCGCCTGTAACCGACAAGGGCCTCTTGTACTAGAACTAGGTTCTCCCATATGTTTTCGCCCTCTCTAGGACATTGGTCAAGACCGCGAATGCATGCTGTGCTTGGTGACAGTTTTCAGACTATGTAAATATTAAATAATTTTGCACTGCTGCTGTTGTTACAGTTTAATAATGTCCTGGTCATAAAGAGTTCTCCTGTCCTTCAAAAGAATCTTGGTTCCAACAAGACCCATTTGGAGACCCAAGCTTGCTCATTGGTGATAATTGCCCTCCTTCATTGTTAACAGAAACTGATTGCAAATAAGAGAATGATCATTTAGCTTTCCCATTGAACAAAAAGGGAGGTGAGGGGTAGGGGAAAGGATAGTTGACTGGAGGGAGGAAGAAGCATCGAGGTAAATGAATGGCAATGTATCACTAGGGATTGAAATGTTTTCAAACCCCGCCATACAAGCATGCATCAACCACCTTCTGTGGAGGAGGAGAATTGATGTTGATAACAGGATCTAGCTGTGATTGTAGGACATGAGCTTTGTATGCAGTGCATTACACAAAAATGCACACTAACCACATAAAATACACTTTATCTCACCCAAGTATCATCTATTCACACTCCATTTCAGTGTAAGTGGTAGGTAGTGATGTAGTCAAGGCTGCAGATATGAGAAGTTTTAAAAAATGCTGTGGCTTAAACATCAGCATTTTGAATAACCTAAGGTGTGTGTCATCCACATTGCATTGAATGATGCACTGGAGAATAATAAATGCAAAACCTACGTTGCAGTGTTAATGTGAAGTAGAGTAATTGAAAGCTCCTGTTTGTGAACTGTACGGGTACTAAAAATGTCTCTGAAATTGGCTGACCTTGAAAGCATTTGCATAATAGGTGACAGCTTTTTGGTTGGACCTAATATATCAATGCTGCTTGCCATTGTTTTTTCTTCTTTGCTCCTTTTCCAGTTGTAAGGACACTTTTGGAAAAAACAACATTAATCAAAAAAGGATTTGACTGTATATGCTTTCCTCTCACATTCTTCATAAATAAAGGCCTTGGGGAAAGCTCTGTCCAGACATCAGTTTCATTTATGATATAAATGAGGAAAGCACACAAACAGTGTGATCAAATTGGAATTGGATAAATGTTAAATCATTTTTGGTTACTGATAACGGAGTCATTCTTAGAGAATGAAATATTGAAATGAAATGGAAGATGTGATCAGCATGCTTGCAGACGAATGTGGTATCCATATAGTAATTCTTATAATCTAAAATTCATCAACACACACACACACACACACACACACACACACACACACACACATATATATATATTATGGTTTCGATCTTGAAAGTACCACCACCACTATTCATTTTAGGGAATTTAAATTCTCACAAGACCTAATGGGGCAATTCCTGCTTTCTCTTGTCGATTTACTGGAATGTTTATAGTGACGGTGATCATTTTCCAATACTCTTTCTTTGCCACACCAATGCCCATCAGAAACTCTATTTATTGGGACGTAAAGAATACTGATTGACATAGCTTCACTATTTCTTTAAATCCCAAACCTGTCTCCCAAGGAGGAAGTGAAGTAGTCTGTACACATACCATTACTATGATACTACCAATGGCAGAATCAGCACTCTATCTTCCTTGTAGGCCACCTGTTGAATGTTGAAACAGTGAAATAGATCCAGATATAGAGACGCACACAAGAGCACTCAGGCAACATAAATGACATCCGTCAAGGTGTGCACACATCTTCAAAAGGCTCCAAGCGCAGACCTGCTATATAATTGAAACCCGTACTTCCTTGTCACAAGTATGCGACAAACTGCACTGCTTTCACAGGCTCCAGTCATTATCTGGCATCCTACATATCCATCAGAATGGTGTCATTCAATCTGACACTTCCATTGTTGCTGAACAAATAGCAACCCTCTTCACCCAAGCCACATCCGTAAAAGATGATCAGATATTGTTTACCTATTCTCAGATTATCAACCTTCAGAAGCATACAGTGACTGGGACCACCTCAGTGCTCTATGCACTGTGCCACAATAAAGGCCCAGATCCAGATAGCCAGATGCATAGTCAGATGCTATGTTATTTACCCCTAGAATACAAAGAACATATTCTTATAATAGGGAAACATTCCACGCGGGAAAAATATATTTAAAAACAAAGATGATGTGACTTACCATACGAAAGCGCTGGCAGGTCGATAGAAACACAGACACATACATACACACAAAATTCTAGCTTTCGCAACCAACGGTTGCTTCGTCAGGAAAGAGGGAAGGAGAGGGAAAGACGAAAGGATGTGGGTTTTAAAGGAGAAGGTAAGGAGTCATTCCAATCCCGGGAGCGGAAAGACTTACCTTAGGGGGAAAAGGACGGGTATACACTCGCGCGCGCGCGCGCACACACACACACAAGTAGACATATTAAAAGGCAAAGAGTTTGGGCAGAGATGTCAGTCGAGGCCTTCTATGTGGACATGACACCTAATAAGCTGTCTGCCTGCATGAATGACCACTGAAAAACTGTGGCCAAGAAACAGCTGGACTGATCAAACTACCCAGTGCATCATTCTTCATTTCAATGACAGCTTCACAGCCTATACTATAGTCATTCATCCTTCCTACCAACACCATCTTTTCTGAACTGCATGGGTGAGAACACTCCTTGAAATATATCTTATGACCCATAACCCTCTTGGCCTCAACCATCATCGCCTCCAGGGGCCGTGACGCTGTTTGGCGGGTTCGTGCTGGGCTACAACAGGGCCCCAGCCTTTGCAGCACCTTTTCCCTTCCGTGCTGCATGTGTATCCTCTTGCTATTCTTTTTCCCCTCCCTTGGGGTACATGTCTGGGAAGTTGTTGGAAATATGTTCTGCACATTCAGACGCAGATATCAGAACAGTCTCTCCACTGTTTTTGTTCCTTTCTTTCTTTTTTTTGTTTCCCTTCCTCTGCTTCAGTGTTTGAGGTTCATCTATTTCTTCTTTGTCTCTGTGGACTCCTGAAGGCCAGTCCACACATCTGACGCGTAACAGGTGACTGGGTAATGCGTAATTCCCAACCCCGATTTGATAGGTAGGGTTCGCAACTACCCCCTGCTAAAGGCTAGGTGCAGGGAGGGGTGATTGCCTGAGCTGCTATCTTCCTAAATTGATGATTGATCCCTCTGTCAGGTGTTAACGGAGGTGTGACTTGAGGTCTGAACAATCACCTAAGGCGGGTGCACTCCCTTCTGAGAGGGGGCCCCCAGTTGGAACGAGCGCACCATCGGAGACACTGGCAGTTGTGTGGGACTTCCTTGCAATGAGCCAAACATAATCTTCTCAGTCCACATCTACTAAACATAAATGGAATAAGGCTAACGATTGAAAGACCCTCCCAGATACACCACAGTTCCTCGTGGTTTCACATACTGAAGATGATCAGTCCTTTGCTGTGGTAAATCCATTTATTATTAGGAAAGTTGATGCAATTGCTGGCCCTGTGAAATCCTGCTCTCATTTACATTCGCAAGCACAACTGCTTGCAGCTTCGCTCCTCCATGGCTATCCTGTTCGTGTTGAGGCCCATCAAAAACCAAATTCTTCCTGTGGTGTTACTTACTCAAGGCTGCTCATGGTCTGACTGAGGCAGAAATCCAAATATACACCTCCAATCAGTGCCGTTACAGTCCATTGGCTCACTTTTCATAGAGTGTTGATTCTGTCAAAGATCAAAGCAGGCTATGAAATTATCACAGTTGACCGTACATTCTGAACCCAATGCGCTGCAACCTGTGTCATCATTACAACCACACTTGAATGTCCTATCAACACCCGACCAAATGTGTAATCTGTGGTAGGGATGCTCACAACAGCGATTGTCCACCTCTTTCTCCCCGCTTCCACCTCTTTCTCCCCGCTGCATCAATTGCAACGGCGAGCATGCCACCTCCTCTAGAGATTTTCCCAGGTATCTCGATGAGTAGGCTGTCCAGGAGATCCAGGTGAAGGAAAAAATTCCTTACCCGCTCGCTTACTAGTTGTTGGCTAGTCGGAAACCCTGCATTCTACCATTTGGTACGTACAGTGTCGTTGTTCCTACATCTCGTTCCACGAAGGATATAGCCATGCAGACATACAGCCTCAAATTCACACTGTGGTTGTGAAATCGCCCAGTGTCATGGTAGCATCCCCGTCTCCTCCTCCAGCTGTGCAACAAGCCACCAAACTTTTGCCTCACAGGGTGAAATCAACTGCCACACAACCGGCAGGCCAGAAAGGAGAGAAGGAATACTCCCACGAGGACTTCCTACATCGCTCCAGCCAGCAGACAAGTGAGTCTTCCTCTGACAGCTGGAAAGGCTCCAAGAAGCCAAACAAAGGCAAACGGTCTTCTCCTTCGACGACTCGGAGATCCTCTTAAACAGTGTTGCCACGCGATACCATTGCTCGGCCGACTTCCATGTCACCACTGCACAGCACCAACTGTTTTTCTGCCGTGGACTCCACAGACCAACTGAAAGAGAATACTGATGCCTCTGTAGACCTCAAGGAGCAGGATCCTCCAGCCTCTGTGCCCTGTAGCGTGAGTCTTCGAAGGCTGGAACTTGGCAGCCGTCGAGACGACATCCCTTCATTTTTTCCCTCCTCTCCTTTCTTCATTATTAACCTCCTTAAATGGAACATTTTCAGTCTCTTAGAATCGCAGTACTCTCATTTACACTAGCCCGGGTGGGAGCCTGTATGCTGAAGCAGCCGAACTACCGCTGTCATACCGTCGTGACTTTCTCGTCAGCAGATACGCATGCCATTTGTCTGCCATGCCTGGCCACCTGTTGTACGCCTCCTTCTTTGATGACTGTGAGTTTCACGACCTCCACATGGAACTTCCTATAGTACCTTTGTGTGCAGTGATGGCTTTCAGCCCCCAGGGGGTCCACAACTCTTTTGTGGATATGTGCGTGGCGAGCATGGGGCCCCGAGCCATTGCAGCCTTCTTTCTCTCCCGGGCTGCATTTCCTTTCCCCTCCATGCTCCTTTCCCCTCGCCCTCTCCTCTCCTCTCCCTCTATTGGTGTCCTTGCTTATGTTGGCCCCCGCTATCCTCATGGTTCTGTTGGTTTTACACTCCGGCTTTGTTGCGTACTCGTCTCCTCCTTTTGGCATTCCTTGGTCCCCCTCTGGGGTTTGACCTCCATTACAAAATTTCTCCTCCGTAGTGTGAGCCATTTGGGGAAGAGCACCTTACCTAGTGTCTCCGGTGTGCGCCCTCCTAGTACATTCCACCTTTTCTTTCACGTCGTTGTTTGATGCTAGGGTGCATAGCCAGCACGGTAGCCAGCCCGTGTGGTGGGGTCGCTATGTACCCTTTTGGTTGAGCCCCCTGAACACACAGGGATCACACTTCTGATACCTGAGCTGTGACCTCCTCATGCATGCCTTGGAGTGGTTGCTCGTCATCCTGGAGCATCGGAACTCCCGGCAATGGCCGCCGTGCCAGACGGCCCTTGCTGTGGCTGGGTGGCGCCCGTGAGGAGAGCCCCTGATCGGAGTGGGTGGTATCAGGGCGGACACTATGCAGATGAAACGCATACGGGTCCAAAACTCTGGCCGTTCTTCTGCGGCCGTCTCTCTGCGTGGTACTGATTCCTCAAGTGCTGCTTCTCTTGCCCCTTCGGCCTTCCCTTCCATGGCTACCCCCTGGGAAGAGGGTCAGGCCCGTCGTCTAGGGGCAAAACCTTTCCCCCGTTATCTAGTTTGCACCAGGACTGATGGAGATACTTTCACCAGTGTCAAACCTTTATTCTTTGTGGAACACATTGAAGACAAGTTCGGCGAAGTGGACTCCCTGAGCAAGATGCGGTCGGGTTCGTTGCTGATAAAAACCGCTTCAGCTGCCCAATCTGTGGCCCTTCGTGCCTGTACCCATCTTGGCACAATTCCTGTGTCCATTACCCCTCACCAGTCTCTAAATATGGTACAAGGTGTGATTTTTCACAGGGACCTCATCCTTCAAACTGATGAGGAACTTCGGGACAATCTCGGACGGCGGGGTGTTCACTTTGTTCTTTGTTCGGCATGTTCAGAAGGGTCCTAAAGATAATCCTATTGATACTGGTGCCTTTATCCTGGCCTTTGAAGGGGATACCCTTCCTGAGAAAGTTAAGATTATGGTCTATCGCTGTGATGTGAAGCCGTACATCCCACCTCCTATGCGGTGTTTTAAGTGCTTGCGTTTTGGCCACGTGTCTTCTCGCTGTTCTCAGGACCCTCTCTGTGGTGACTGTGGACATCCACTCCATGAGGGGAGTCCCTGTGTTCCCCCTCCTGTATGTGTAAATTGTCATGGTAGTCATTCTCCACGTTCACCAGATTGCCCAGTATATAAGAAAGAAAAAAAGATACAGGAGTATAAGTCCCTGGATCGTTTAAGCTACACAGAGGCCCGTAAGAAATATGCACGACTGCACCCTGTGTCCATGACGTCTAGTTATCCCTTGGTTACATCTTCACCCCTTCCTCCCCCTTCCTTACCCCCATCCCGCACCCCTCTCCTCCCCCTCCCCTGCGGCTCCCACACCTTCTCCTCTGGGCGCTGCTCCCCCTCCCCAGCCAGAGAAGTGTCTCACTCCTTCGGCGTCTGCCAGTCAAGGGCGCCTCTCCTGGGATGCCCCTTCCCGGCACCTTCCAGGTCAAGGGTCTGCTGCCGCGCGGCGACCGCGAGAGCCGCTGGCTGTCGGCCCCCAGGTCACCCGGTCTCTTTCTGTTCCTGATCTTGCTGCAGCTGGCTCCTTTATGCCACACAGTCCTCCTCGATCTCAGCCTGAAAAGAAGAAGAAACATAAGTCCCGGGACAAAGAGCCTCTGGTGTCACCGGAGGTCCCTTCCCCGACTTCACAACCGGATTCTGACCTGTCGTTCATGGATGTCGCCCCCTCCTTGCCGGTGACGGGTGGGGACCCGGCGGTATGACTGGATTTAGCGTGTTCAGCCCTCATTTAAACCATCATTCTGTGGTTCTCCAATGGAATTGTAATGGCTACTATCGTCACCTTCCGGAATTGAAATCCCTTCTTTCGTCCTACTCTGCAGCTTGTGTGGTTCTCCAGGAATCTCATTTTACTGATGCTCACTCACCGACCCTCCGTGGGTTCTGTGTTTTCTGTCGAAATCGGGTCGGACCCTTGCGGGCTTCTGGTGGCGTTTGTACGTTGGTCCGTACAGAAATTGCTAGCACGTGGATTCCTCTCCAAACTACATTGGAAGCGGTTGCTGTTAGGGTCCACTTAGACTCTGCAGTCACAGTTTGCAATCTTTATCTCCCTCCTGACAGGACTCTTACACCTGCTGCCTTAACCACCCTTCTTCAGCAACTTCCTCCTCCCTTCCTCCTCCTTGGGGATTTTAATGCTCATCATCCTTTGTGGGGCAGTGCTTTTCCATCTCGACGAGGTCTTCTTATAGACCAATTTATTGCAGACCACGACCTGTGCCTTCTTAATGATGGCTCCCCTACTCATTTCAGTGCCGGTCATAGTACCTTTTCTGCCATTGATCTTTCTCTTTCTTCTCCCTCTCTCCTCCCTTCATTACACTGGTCGCCACACGACGACCTTTCTGATAGTGACCATTTCCCGTTGTTTATCACGCTCCCTTCCCGCTCCCCGATGGACAGGTTACCTCGTTGGTCTTTCCACCGCGCCGATTGGCCTCTATACACTGCACAGGTCGAGTTTCCTCCCTCTTTGTCGGGTTGTATTGATGATGTCCTACGTGACGTGTCTGACGCGATTGTTCGCGCTGCTAACCTTGCTGTCCCGCGCTCATCTGGACCATTTCGTCGACGGCAAGTCCTGTGGTGGAGTAAGGCCATTGCCATTGCCATCCGTGATCGCCGTCGAGCTTTGCAACACTTCAAGAGGCGCCCATCCGTAGCCAGCCTTACTACCTTTAAACGCCTTCGCGCTAAAGCCCCCGTTATTTAATCAAACAGAGCAAGCGGATATGTTGGGAACGATTCGTTTCTTCCCTTGGTTCCACTGTCCCTCTGTCACGGGTATGGGCTACACTTTGCTCTCTCCAAGGTTGCCATAGGCAGTCCACCCTCCCAGGCCTTCACCTCCCAGATGGCATTTGTACGGATCCATTAGTTCTCGCAGAACATCTTGCGACCCATTTTGCAGTGGCATCAGCGTCAGCCTCCTATCCAGCTGCTTTCCTTCATCAAAAACAGCAGGCTGAAGCTCTCACCTTATGTTTCACCACTTGTGAGCCAGAATCTTACAACGAACCTTTTACTGAATGGGAATTTCTTTCTGCTCTATCTTCTTCTCATGATACGGCCCCTGGCCCAGATTCCATTCATAACCAACTGCTTCAACTTCTCAGTGCTCCACAACGGCAACATCTTCTTCGGGTTCAGGGTGACTTCCCTTCTCAGTGGAGGGATAGCATTGTGGTTCCTGTCCTTAAGCCTGGTAAGGACCCCCTATCTGTTGACAGCTATCGGCCAATTAGTTTGACCAATGTTGTTTGTAAGTTACTTGAACGGATGGTAGCCAGTCGGCTCACTTGGGTCCTCGAATCTCGGGATCTATTGTCCCCTTACCAGTGTGGCTTTCGCGAGGGACGATCTCCAATCGATCATTTACTTCGTTTGGAATCCGCAGTTCGGCAGGCTTTTTCCCAGCGCCGCCATTTGGTTGCAGTGTTTTTTTGACCTTCGCAAGGCCTATGACACGGCCTGGCGCCATCACATCTTACTAACCCTTCATCAGTGGGGTCTTCGGGGCCCACTCCCGATTTTTATCCGCCAGTTCCTGATCCATCGGTCATTCAGAGTTCGAGTTGGTACTGCTTTTAGTTCTCCACGGACCCAGGAGACGGGCATCCCACAGGGTTCTGTCTTGAAGTGTCCTTCTTTTCCTCATTGCTATCGATGGACTTGGGGCCTCTGTCAGTCCCTTGGTCGCTCCTGCCCTGTATGTGGATGATTTCTGCATTTGGGTTAGTTCCTCCTCGATGGCATCTGCAGAACGGCAGCTCCAGGTGGCTATACGGTGTGCCTCTGCATGGACCCACTCACACGGGTTTCAATTCTCTCCTTTAAAATCGCGGGTGGTCCACTTCTGTCGCTGTACTACGGTCCACCCTGATCCAGAGCTCTATCTCGCTGCACAACGATTGCCTGTGGTTCCACAGTTTCGTTTCCTGGGTCTTCTTTTCGACAACAAGCTCACTTGGCTGCCCCATATCAGACTCCTGAAGGTAGGATGTTTCCGTAAACTCAATGTCCTTCGCTTCCTTGCCCACTCCTCTTGGGGTGCGGACCGTTCCCTCCTCCTCCGTCTTTATCGTGCTCTAGTTCTGTCTCGTTTGGACTACAGTTGTCAAGTTTATGGTTCAGCTGCTCCTTCCACACTGCACGTGCTGGATCCAGTCCACCATCATGGTATCCATTTGGCCACCGGTGCCTTCCCTACTAGCCCTGTTGATAGTCTCCTGGTTGAAGCTGGGATCCCCCCCCCCCCCCCTTTCTGTTCGGCGGTCCCAGCTTCTGGTGTCTTATGCCCTCACTATCCGTTCTTCTCCCACTCATCCTTCCTATTCTATCCTGTTCCCAGACCATGGCCGTCGCCCACCCGACTCCCGCCCTCGGGCGGGTTTACCGGTTGGGCTGCGCCTTGCGTCTCTTTACCGTGATTTTCAGCTTCCTTCTTTGTCCTGTCTTCCTTGCTCCCTCCCCTCCACCCCTCCTTGGTTAGTTCCTCGGCCTCGAATTCGGATGGATCTCCGCCGCGGTCCGAAAGATTCCATCCCCCCGGTGGTGTTCCGTACCTTTTTCCGCCAAATTTTATGGGAGTTTCGGGATGCTGTTGTTTTTTACACTGATGGCTCTAAATCTGCTGATCATGTTGGGTATGCCTTCACGTCCTCTGTTGGAACGGAAAATCATCTGCTGCCACCTACATGTGGGGTGTTTACTGCGGAATCGATGGCAATTTCCCGGGCCCTTACCTTTATTAAACAATCCCAACACAACCGCGTTTTGTTATGTACGGACTCGATGAGTGGCCTTCTTGCTATTGACCGGTGTTTTTCGCACCATCCCTTGGTCTCTGCCATCCATGACCATCTCGCTGATATTCACCGTGCTGCTTGTTCCATTGACTTCCTTTGGGTCCCTGGCCATGTGGGTATCCCGGGTAATGAGCTCGCTGATCGTTTGGCTGGGGGAGCAGTTACTTACCCCCCGTTTTCTGTAACCCCTCCTGCAGCGGATTTATGGCTTCACATCAAATCCCACTTCGCACAGTCGTGGGCCAATTCTTTGGGAGGCTACTCCACTGTCTAATAAACTTCGTACAATTAAGGTGACACCAGGCCCATGGTGTTCTTCCTTTCGCCTCTCCCGAAAGGACTCGACCACACTGTGTCGTCTCCGCATTGGCCATACCAGGCTGATCCATGGTTTTCTTTTGCGTGATGAGCCACCCCCGCTATGTGGTTGTGGAGCCTTCCAGTCAGTGGCCCACATTTTGGTTGAATGCCCCCTTCTTTTGGGTCTGCGTGTTAAGTACAGACTCCCCCACACTTTACCTTTGATGTTGGCTGACAATTCCCGGATGGTCTCTCTGGTTCTCGGTTTCCTCCGGGAGAGTGGTTTTTATTCTCAGTTCTAAGGTTTTTAATCTCTCTCTGGTGTTGGGGCAGGGCGGTGAGTGTTTGGGTGTCTCCCACTGTAGGGAGTGTTCAGAGATTCCCGATTCACCTCCCTGACTGGAATTTCTTTTTTCTTCCCCTTTTACTTTGTTTTTACCCCCCTTTTTTTTAAGGCTTGGTTAGTCTTTCTATTCCCATACGTACTTTGTGCATTATAGCAGTTGTACCTTTTAAGTCACAGGTGGTCTTGCCTATGCTGCTTCAGCATAGTGTTGGGTTCGTTTCTCATGCCAACTTACCTCATTTGTTTTTTACCAATGACAACGTGACTGCCCTTTTACGTTTTTCCCTTTTTTCGTTTTATTGTTCTGACTTTTCTGAGATGTCCTGTTAGCAGAATGGAGTATATTTGAAACAAGGGACTGATGACCTTGCTGTTTGGTCCCTTACACCTCAAACAACCAACCAACCAATGGCTTTCAGACTGACCGTGGTGTAGGGTGTGCTTTCGTCATTGGCACTGACGATTTTTGGTATCGGCTTACGGAACACTGGTCAGTATTTACAGCAGAAATCTTCGCTGTCTCAGGCCACGCTGTACATCCAGGGACAAAGGTTTTTCAATTGTGTCATCTGCTCTGACTCTATCAGTAGCCTCCGGAGCCTCAGTGTGCTGTAAACTGTCCATCCCTAAGTGCAAAGGGTACAGGAAAGCTGTCACTTGCTAATTCTGCATGGATCCACTGTGATGTTTACGTGGGTTCCTGGTTACATCTATCTGATGGGAAACGAGGCAGCTGTCATGGGTACAGTCCTCGTGCTTCAGCCCACTAGTTCTTCCACTACCTCCGATTATATCTGTATCTCCGCCTGTCAGCAGGCAGTGTCACTTTAGCATCACAACTGATCCTCCCTTTATGGGAACAAGCTCCAGGAATTAAGCATCTCCCATCAGCGTGGATGACTACCTCTTGGTCCTCTTGCTGTGACATCATTTTAACTAGGTAGCATATCAGGCAATGGTTTTTTGTCCATGTGGTACTCCCCCACCACTCTGTGCTCATTGCCCTCGACCTCTGACTGTTTGCCATTTCCTGATAGAATGCCCTTTTTTAACCACTTTTGTTCTCATTTATGTTTGCCATCTGAGTTATGTCATTTTAGGGAATGACTCGCAGGCTGTCTGCCACATTTTACTTCTTATCCATCATAGTAATATGGCGAAGGACATTTAATCTTCAGTTTAGGACCTCTGTTACTCTGTGGCATATTTTATGGACCTTTCTCAAAGTACCTGATCTTTAGCTGTCTTTCCTTTTGTCGCCTGCTTTTAAAAATAGGGTATGCAGTTCTGACATGGGAACATATGACCTTAGTTGTTTTTGTGCCCTAAAACAAAAGAAATTAGTCAGCCTTCATTAGTCACTGTCCTTCACCTGCTTGTCGCCTTCCCGTTCCTAGTCCAGCCCAAAAACGGTCTTCGTGTCCACAAACACACTGTCTTTTTACTTCGCTCCTTTTCTATTCCCTCTACCCTTTGTTTAACCTACCAATTACACTTAGCTGCACTACCCTCTTCCCACTCCCCTGCCCTGTTAGCCCTCCCCTCCCCTTCCCACCCCGGCCTCCTCCTTAGCCCACCACCTGGATTGCTTCTCCCACCATGCACTGTAGCTCGCAGTCTGGCCCGGCAGCCATAGACTCTGGGGTTGTGCCAGTCTGCACCTCAGCATCTCCTCTATATGGTGAGTAGCAATTCGCCCATTAATACGTTGTTAACAAAGTACTCCAGTGCACTGTAGTTGTGTTTTTTCAGTGGCCGCACTAAATGTTGTTCTGCCTTCACTGTGAAAAAGCAAATGCTGAACTCTGCCACCGCACCACCTCCCATTTTAGCTGATGTCGTCAAAGCAGCAAACTTAGTTTTGCACTTTACCCTATAATACAATTTGAACAGTTGTATCTGAAGGTCAGATATTACGGTCTTCCTGGCTCTGGTTAGGGGTGGCTGGTGGTTCCCTGCTGCAATCTCTGCCCCAGAGGGCCTCTGGACATCTTGGACTAAGAGGTTGGCCAGATCTCACCTTTTAATTTGTTTATCCTTACACATCCCTCATCATTCTAATCTAAGGATGGTACCTTATTTACTCCTGTCATTTCATTGGCCTTGACTGTCTCAACAGTATTTTACAAGGAGCAGCCTACTGGATGGATGCAGATGTGTTTCTCGCCACTGATGTGCTCTGAAGGGCCTTCATCTGATTTTGGCCAGCATAAATCCCCTCCCCCAATCAAAATTTGGCTTTTATTTATAGCTGATATTATCCTTCCATTCTTTGTTTTGTATCCCAGACGTACTAATGGTTTTTTGGCTGTCAGTCTCTTCCCACTGAGAAAAATTTTGTTGGACGACACTCCCAGGATGGAGGGACTGATGTAGTAGTAGTTTGTTTTCTCAAACCCATCAGTCTAATTCAGGCAACTTAGAGTGATAATACTTAAATAAGACAAGTAATTCGATTTGAGCATGTGTCCAAAGGTTACTATCAGTGGAAAACAAAAATAGAAGATTGCAAGTATAATTGGCTATAGTAGGGTAGTTCGGTTTTGTTTTATGGGACCTTTAACACCAGGAAAACAACTTAAACAACCAATAGAAAGTCCAGGATGGAATAATAACGGTGTAGAAAGAATAGATTACTACTTGCTTCATGGAAGAAGCATTGAGTGGCAGACAGCCCCAGTGAAAATAAATGCTAGAAATATATAACTTTCAGACAAAGTCCTTTGTCAGAAGTACAGTAGCTGTTAGATATTGATTTACACTTTATTTTTTCCCCACCATTCATCGTGCATCATTGGACTCATCATTACAGTTGCAAATATGTACAAGGGTGGTTTGAAAAGTTCTCTGAAAGGAATAGGGAAAAAAGTACTTATATCACTGAAACTTTTTTTTATTTTTCAATGTAGTCTCATTTTAGATTAATGCACTTGCTCCAACAGTGATCCAGTGCCTTGATACCATCTTGAAAACGAGTTTCGTCCAGGCTTGCAAAATAGTTGTGAACTTCAGCTATCAGTTCTTCGTTTGAAGCGGATCTTCATCCACCAAGAAAAATTTTCAGTTCTGGGAAGAGATGGAAGTCTGATGGAGCCGTATCAGGTGAATAAGGCTGGGTGTGACAACGATTCATACCTTAGTTCGTGTAAGTTAGACATGGTGACAGAACATGTGCAGGGTCGCATCAAGAGTCGTGGCACCCATCTTGCAGATAATCCTTTCATTTCTAATTCTTCAGTTAAAATGTGATATAACCTTTCAGGTGACATCTGGCAAGCTTGAGCAATTTCATGCACTGTCAATCAGCAATCCTCCATGACCATTTTGTGCACTTTTGCAATGATTTCTGGAGTAGTGGTACATCTTAAACGTTCACTGCGTGGATCATCATCTAAGCTGTTCTGATCAAATTTAAAGTCATTTGTCCACTTGGCAACAGTGGAATATGAAGGAGCAGAGTCACCCCAGTGTGTTCTGGAAATCGGCATGAATATCCTTTGCTTTCGTACCTTTCTTTATGAAGTATTTAATAACTGCTCGAATCTTGATTTTTCCCTCCCCCTCCCCCCTCTTCACAAATCACTACACAGGAACAGAGCCACGTCACTGCCACAGCTCTCTTCCAAGAGCACTGACATGGCACGTGTTCACAGGAAACTGTCCAATGAATATCACGTTAACAACTTGTTGCACTAGCACAGACCTCTCGTGGTGACTCTGAGAACTTTTCAAACTGCCCTCGTAGTACTTTCGTCTAACCATAAGTGACAGAACAATCAATATAAGTGCAATTGCTGCACGACGCAGCCCATTTTCCCAACTGCTGTCATTACATGAGCAGATGACATGGATTTAGATCATAAAGCATGGTGCTGGAAGATGTGTTTCTGTGGAAGGAGGGTGTAAACACTGCGGATATTCAGTCGACTGTTGGAATTGTGTAGAGTGTGCGCACTGTCAAAAAATATGGTCTTGCAACACAACACGCGTCTCCATACAAGTCAGAGAGCCATGGCAAACATTGTGGAAATGCAGTTCCCGGTACTGCCATACCCACCATATTCTCTTGCTTTAGCCACTTCTGATGACCGTCCATTCCGGACAATGAAGACGTCTGTCCTTTTCATATTGTTATACTGTTGTTAGAAAAATAAGTTAAAAGGACAGATTCAGACAATTTATGGGGAGTTGTTATATTTTGAATTCGAAGTGTGGAACAACAAATAAAAAATTAAAAATAAGAGTGAAAGCTATAAGTAAAGATGACATAGTGTTGAATTGTGTGATAAAACCAGTTGGGGTGAAATTAGGAGTCACATGGGATAGTCACCAGAAGGTAGCCATAAGTTGCTTAGAAGTGGGAGCTCATAAGATGGTGGAAAAATGACAAAGAAATTAATTTCAAGAACGCTAGTAAGATAATGTCATATATGCTGCAACAAATGTGGCTGTGTAATAATAGCGTGAACATCAATGTAACATTTACTAGATGATTGTATCAGTTCTCTTTCTGGATCATGAACATGAAAAATCCTAATGTTCACTTCAGTGAATTAACCCACACTCATTCATTGTTTATTGACATATATATTACAGAAATTTCGTTATGCCAGAACGCAAACTTTTTTGTTCCTTCAACAATAATTTTGGATAAAAATGTTTAAATTTAAACTTGCTAAAGATGCGTGTTTGGGCTTTTCAAGCATTTGATAATACTAACATATAAGATCTTAAATGCCTGCAATTCAACAACTAGTTTTAGCGTAAAAACAATATGTGTAAACCTTGTGTATTACAAGTACAAAGACACCATGTAATAAGCCAGCTGCTGGTGTACAAACGAAAGGGGGCTATTTTGTATATCCAGTCTCTATAGCAGCTATGTAAGTTGTATGGGTTCAGCCTTTGTTTATTTAGGTCACTCTCTCCAGTTCGCAAGTAAATTGTTCACACAACCAGTTTCGATTCAGTTACAGATTGTTGTCAAATGTTAAAATGGTTATATCGAGGATAGCATGTGGTCACATAATAAAATGTATAAAATTAGGTTAGGTGTTTCATTGTCAGCTGGAATAAAAATTGTCTGTAGTTTGGGTAACTTTTTGTATGAAAAACACCATCTGTGTGTAGAGGCAGATCTAGGAATTATCTTTTTTTAGTCATATATCAGTTTGAGATGTAACTGAGAACAATTTTTTTCCTAAACAGTTACACTATGTCGATCAGAGTGGAAAGTAGACAGTTATCGTCCCAAAGCTCGCAACATTATGCTTCCCAGGCACATTAACTGCTTATACTACTGCTGAGGCAGGTGGATTGTTGCATGCTCCCAGATATTTCTGTACTGCTATTATTTCTTCACACCACTCTTTCGATATAGTGAGTTGGAGGCGTCGTAAGATATTGCATTTGTAGTTATGAGAAGATTCATTAGTGGGCACTCTTTTGTATTTGATGCACTCGAAAGTTTTTTTTTGTTCATATTCACATTGCGTTTCTGTCATTTTCTGCTACCGTGAAACATTCTTTTGTAGTCAGAGGAAGACATTTTCAGTTTGCCCTTGTAAATAATTTATCTATTCATATTGAATTTTAATTTAGTGTCATGGTGTTCCAGACACTATATTCTTGGGTTTATGATGTGGGACATGACCATTGGTGAGGGCAGGTGGATTACATCACATTACCACATATGAGTAATAAAAGACCTGTGACGAATCTTTAAATTCTGTGGACTGATTAAAGTTCACAGTAACATAAGTTTAAGACTCATTTGTGTTTTATGATTTGATTTAATGATCATTTAACATGAGGCACTAGTTATGTTACACATTTAGAATGTGAAGTTGTTGGTCTAATTGTCTTGTCACTAATGTCATATCATAAATACACTTTTATAATTAATGTATTATGACTGTTGGAAATATTGTGACAGAGCTGAACTTTAAACCAGATTTCCTACTTTCTGTGGTGTTGCCGTAACATTATGGTCAACTTATCACAACTCCAGACTTGACTTAAACCTTCATTGTCACTCATGGTTTCCACGTATGATTTCTGAATTGTACTAAAAGAGCTTCCTTTTACAGATTATATGGAAATAGCTGCACTGGGGAAACAGGGTCTGTAGAGTACCATAGCTAAAGAATGTTAAGAAGTTTTAGGTGGAAAAATCAGTGATACTGAAGGTTCAAGTTAGGCCTTGAGGCATACTCAGATATCCTGAAGGTTAAATTGACTGCTCATAGAAAGATGAAAATCTTGGTTAAAGACCAGCTCTGACACAGATTTGTAAATGTTATAACATAATCATTACATCAAAGATCCAGCACGTGAATAGTTTGGAATGACATCATTCATGTCGTTCCGTCTTAGAGTCCATCCCCAGCTGATTCATTAGTGGTATTTCTGTGCATTTAATTCATTTCACCATTTTATACTTTTGAATGTATTTAATATGATCACCAGGTCATTCTGTGTACCAGATGAATTTATTTATGTGATTTTCAGGTGGAACAAGATGCAAATGTTAGTGAAGCTTCTCCCCACATCGCCAATATTGGTCGAATGGTGGAGGACATGGAGAATAAGATACGTAATACTTTAAATGAAATTTACTTCAGTAAGACAAAGGACATTGTTAATGGTTTACGTAGTATGCAACCACTGGCAGAACAGAGACAGCAAGCCATGCTGAAGCAAGATCTGGCAGCTGCCATCCAGAGGAGACACGCAAAAACAGAAACAAACTGAGACATCAAGTGACTGTTGTGCAAACTGCTATGTGTTGACAGCATCCGTCACACTGATGGACATATAAGTGTTTCTACAAATAGCTTCTCCATGTCCAAAACTGACATTATTGAGCTGAGAATGTCAGAAGGCAACGGGGTGTAAATCTGAAGCCTGAGTGTGTCTTCCGCTGTCATAATCATTGCAGGCAGTTGACTGTGTAATGAGTTTCACAGTTGTTCATGTTAATTGTTTTAGAAATAATGTTGTTGAATTAATTATTTTAATCTTTAAAGTTGCTGGAGAGGTTTGATAGCTGCAGAAAGTGGAACCTTTAATGTACAGATTTGTTTGCTTAGGAAAAATACTGTCTCAAAATGTTATGTCAGAAATGTGCATGGAGAAGTACAGAGTTTAAACACAAGTGCATCATTTCAAGCGCCTCTGCATCACTAAATAACATAGTATGCAATTTCTTAAATCTCAGCTGTCAGATGCTAAAGGTTTCTGCATTTATGATTTGACCAACTTGGAGCTCTCTCAACTTTATCATTGAACTTCATCCTGTGAAACTGTGCTCACCTAATTCAAGTTATGAAGCATTTTCAAAAGGTTTCCTTTATTCGGAGAAAATGGATTACATGTGGGCGAGCAATTTACAATACTGCTGCCATAGATTGTGGATTTACTATGTTATATAAAAGTGTTGGGAAATGTAAAGTGTGTTAGAACTGTAGAGTGGCCATGTTAAAATAAAACTGCTCAATGTATTAGAATTTGTATTAGCTTGGAGCTTTCTTGGTGCATCAGCTGACCATTCTACAGTTCAAAAGATTGTGGTACAATTTGTAGAAAATGAAGATCAGTTAGTTGTTTATGATTGAGGGCAAGAGAATATTCCCATTTTGTTCTTCTGGTGGTATGACACGGAGTGAAAGTAATACTTAAAGAGGAATGTGGCATAAATAAATTTTGTAAATACTTGGGTCACAGGATTATGATCAGTGAGATGTATAATAAATCTTTGGTGCTTTTTATATTGAAACCAGTGAACTGAAAAGTGTGTGTATGAAAAACAGTGGTGATAATCCTAAGGTTGGACTCCGTTAAGTATCTCTGGGACAATACAAAAAGATACAATTAATTATTTTACATAAGTTCATGTAACCATATTTTTTATGTTTTATATTGCCACTGTCCATTGTGATCTAAGGCATCTTGCAAGTATGCATTTCAGTGTTTCATAGGAGCTTTAATTTTTTGTATATGTGTTTAATTTTCAATCATATTGTCAAACAAAGAAAAGAGGAAGCATTCTGCTGTTAAACTTTTTCTGTGTTAGTTAACATCTCCAAATTGTGATATTCAAAATTTCGTATGCTACATTTGTTATATAAATTCTGCAACCCACAGAAGAGCTCTAACTCAGAAATTAATTTAATTAATCAACATTTCTGAACAGAAAAGAAGCGAGTGCCCAGAAGCTGTACTGTCTGATCAGTCACGCAAAGGATATTGTAAAAAATTGGCAACAGAGTGACAGAAAAGTTAATGTTGGGTGTAACCCAAATTGACAAAAAAAAAAAAAAAAATTATTTTCTTTAGAGCAGATATGTTTCACTTCTGAATTCAATGTGTAAACTCTTATTATTTAATTTTAAACACCTCACTCCATTATATCTTGTTTTTTATATAAAAGATCTTTATATTCATCTACCTGCAGTGGTTTCTACTAAAACGATTGCTGTATCAAAATTAAGGGGCCTATTAGCTGCAGTAGTTTGCAGACTACTTAATATGGTGCCACTTAGTTCTTTGTATAAGAAAGAGTTTTGCACAAGTAAACCGTTACTCATTTGGAAAATTATATTAATGAATAGATTCCTGTTAATCTTACTGCACCTTAAGAAGTGTGTAAACTACTCTGAATACTTCAGGCTTTTAATGCTATAAAAAATTACCAAAGTGCCTACTGCATATTTTCAACACAAATTTGAATTAGGACGACATGTAAATAAGAAGAGAGAACACATCACTGGATTGTGGATTTTATTTTGTGAATGTGTCGTTGTGTATCTGTGGCATATGTGAGGAGGGAAAGGGGAGGGGCGGGGGGGGGGGGGGGGGGGGGGAGAGAGAGAGAGAGAGAGAGAGAGAGAGAGATTGATTTTATAAATGTTGCAATACCAGGTTGTGGTTTTAGGCCTCATTCGTGTTGTGCTGCTTGTATGGATACCCTCTTAGTACTTAGAAGTACATTGTATAGAGTAACATTTTGCATCTTACTCAGTTGTTCCATTTTGGTATGGAAGTATCTTTACATAGTAGGACAATTTCAAATTTAAATTTTTGTTTGGTTGTAGGTGCTGTGTGGTATGTGGAATGTACGTTTGTTTTCAGATTTGCGCTTCATATGTATATTTTTCAGCTGTTTAACACCTCTGTAATCTGTACAAATTCTTTCCCATGACTATTATGAATAGTACTAAGACAAATCATAACAGTAAATTAAACTATTTTGCAAAATATTTTTTTCTATTTTAGAGCACTATCCGTTTTGTACATCGAGATTTTACAGTGCAGAAACAAGATACGGAGAATCACTGTTGATCAAATGAGTCACAGTTCTTATTGTAATGTGTTCCATAACGGTGGTGGGTATGTTATTAATAAACATACCCAGCACAACTGTATATTTACAAATATTTGTTGGTTATAACATTACAGTTTTCATTATCAGCGTAGGTAATGTGAAGTCGTTGAAAGATGGCAGGTCATACCTAAATGTGTATCTAGAAATCGGAATTTACAGGAAGAAAGCATTATGTTGATTGTGATATGTCTATTTTTTGTTACTATGACTGAAAACCAGTCGGCAATAAAACTCGCTCAGTAGTCTCATAATAATGAGATGACATTTGTGGTACATTTTTTTTCCTGAGATTCAGGTAAGAGCTGTCATATGAGGCTTACAACACAGTACTGCTTTATAACATTCTAAAACCCACTGTGTCATGTTGTATTTATTATTATTCTTATGATGATTGTGCATGGGTACTAACATGGTATTTTAAAGTCTGCATATGATTTTTGCTAGATTCCTGTGACACGTGCACCAGTGTTGCTGCTTAAGATGTTGTAAGGTGTAGTTAACATGCATGGTTGCATTCCCGAGGCTTTTTATATTATTATTGATTATTATTATTGTTATTATTGTTATTATTATTATTATTATTATTATTATTATTACTATTACTGCTGTAGTAGAAGCAGTCAGTAGTCAGTATTGTCCAGGTTAAAGATGACTTGTTTCACTTTCCACTTGTTGCCCTCTTTTGGTAGAGGCAACTGTGTGTACTACACCTTGTAGTTTTTCAGCAATTGAGAAAATTGACTTCTCACAGCATAAGGAACAGATTCGTGCCAACGATTTCTAATAAGTGTCATTGATCACAGGATATGAAAAATGCATGTGATAATTGTTTACAGTTTTTATGGCCTTGATAATATGCCATTAAAAACTTTGTAGGTTTCAGTTTTCATAACCCCCATCTAACAAATTATTAACATCACTTTCAGTCTTTGAATAAAGAAGCCTTTGTTTTACAAAAGAATTTGCTGTTGATGAAGCATACAGCATTTAGGGGGATGGGATAAATTTAGAGTATATTGCTTTTAATTCCATTGGTCGACAGTTAATATTGCAGTTCATTTAGAGAGAATGTTGCTTCCATTTGAGTCAGTACTATCATATTTTGTGTATCATCCACTTTTCAGTTTCCAATCTGTTCACAGCAACAGAACAGAATGTTTACTTTTTTTCTCCCATCATGTTTGTCATTGGAATGAATAAAGGAAGGTTTAAATTTAAACATGCTATTGATCTACAGGGCATCAGAGACTAATTCTTGGGATTACATGCAAGTGCTGTGTAGGAGATAGGGGTGAAGAAATATGAGAAAAAAATTGACATCAGTAATGTCGGAAAAAGTCTCGTGAAAACTTTGACTGGTTGGTTTTTGTTTTATTTTGTACATTTGATAGATGTAAGGCTTTAACACTTTCCAAATAATTTGCAAATATGAATGTCATTACATGCTTAATATCGAATAGTACATTAGAAATTTATAAGCTTTTTGTTTGAAACCAGATATTTGTATAATCAAAATGTCTTGTGTCACAAAGTTAAGAAAACTTTTCTGCCTTTTCTTAGAAAGGTGACATCCTCTTGAGTTCTTGTTTTATTATTGTTGGTTAACAGTCATTCGTTTGTTCCAAGAATAAGAACCGTCTCAAAAATGTGGAAAACAAAGTAACTGGCCGTATGAGACTTTCATGAGTATTGCATAGACTGTAAAGCTCAAGTTATTATGACTGTATATGAAAGTTCTAGCATGTTAACTTGATCCTTTTCGACAAATATCTGTAGAAAAACTTCAACAGCACTGCATAAGGCGTAGCTTCTTTATTTTTAGATATTTTCATTTTGCAGTGAGTGAAGCTTTCTGTAGTTTTCACTTAAAATTAATGGCAAGTCTTATTACTACATAATTATGAGCTGCTTATTGTGATTTGTATTGTTTGAATGTAAGGAAGTGAGCACTTTTTGCTTCTCTGCATGTCCATATTCCGTTTCAATTCATATCCAAACATGTATAGGATATACTGTTTTAATAGCATGTGGAACCAACATCCTTGGTTATTTTTACATTATCTCAGAAATGTGTCTCTGATTAGTGCCTATATTTCTCTTTGGGAAGTATGTTCTCTATTCGTATGTTTGCATTTTATGTCATCCTTGCTTCACCCGTTACTCTCATCAGTACTTTAATCTTATCAATACTTCAACAGGACATCTAAGTCATCGCTTTCACATGACATCAATGTCATTAGCAAATAATATTGATATAATTTCACACTTCTGTACCTTTGTTAACTCTCTCTCATTGATGTCTTCGTTTCCTTAAGTTAAACTGGCCATCATCTAACAAACCACCAATTTTCTTTTCCTTTATTTATTATTTTTTGTGAATAAGTCCATTAAGACTTTGCATAAAGTACTTAGAGGTGGACATTTGCATTCACATATTCGTTTCATTATCTCGTATAGACCATGCTATTCTAGTGATCTTCATTGATTTTTCCTCTCGTTCAGCTAGCCACTTTCAAGTTTTGGACTTGAAGATTTTGCAAACTTGAACTTCAGGAGTATTCCTGCCAGTTCCACATCAGTTTTGATCTCACCAACCCATTTCCATCATGTCAGTTTTTGCTTCGCTCCTGTTGCCACAATATTTGACTACTTGTTTTGTAAAGCTGACTGGGTTCGCTTTTTTAATATACCCATAGATTCTTAAGTTGGGTTTTTTAATGTCAGTGTTGTTGTTGTTCATTTATTGTCTGATTTCCTTATTGTTCCTTAGTTGCTATTGTTTGCAAGTTTTGGGCTGAGAATGTTTCTTAAGATTTTGAATTCCTTTTTCTGGTATTTTTAGTGCCAGTTTTTCTGTCCAAAATTGGTGTTTCTGATCCAGAAAGGCTTTGTGGTTTGGTTATTGTATGGTAATGTCTTAATTTTGTTTATTTTGATGTACATTTCTTTTTGCAGGTATTTAGGATAAGATGGGTAAGCAGTTTCTGGCTTTTGAAATCTAACATTGTGTGCTTTAGTGTCAATTCCATTTTCATGAAATATTTGCCAGATCTCATCTCTATGAACTTCGGTGTTTCTTTATGGCAGGTCACATACTCCGTCTTTTAAAAAGATACCTGGAAACACTTTTTCTGCAGTTTCTTTCAAAAGTCCAGTCTGATTTTGGACTGATGAAATGTTGCGAGTTAACATTGTTAAATTGTCTGTCTGCGATCAGCTTTAGGTTAAAGATTTGCTCTGGACATGAATGGCCTGGTATGAATCCTACGTGATACGCTGTAATTTTTGGTTAAAGTTGTTTCTGTGCTCTGTTGAGAGAACACTGGGATAGAATTTTGTATGCAACTGGTATTAATGAGATTCCTCCACTCATTTGCATCATTTCTCTATCTTTTTCTTGTGTAATGGGTGAATTAATATCTTTTTCCAGTCTTGTGGTATTTGTTATGTTTGCCAGAGTCTTACACGATTTTAGTGACTTCTTTTATGATGTTTGAGCCTGCTGATGTGAAGATTTGTGCTATGATTCCATCTTTCTCAATGCTTTATTGTTTTTTAGTCTTTTGATCTGTTTGGCAATTTCTTCTTCATTTTATGGTAATGAATTTACTATTATTATATGTGGGCCCTCACTGTTTGTAGGACTGTGATGTGAATGGTATTCTTCTAGTAGCTCAGTGGGATGTCTAGAGTCTCATAGATTCTAATCTTGAATAATTTTTTAGTTCCATTTTTGTCATGCTGTCTTTCCAATATTGCTTTGTTTATTTCACATATATAGTTTTACTAAACTTGATAACATCTCAAGTTTTACCAAACTTAATCTCTCTAAAAGTACACTGTACAATGCTAAAGACTGGTACAGGTATTAAGTCTTCTGTTTTCTGTCAATGTAGTCCATAAACCCTACTTGTCCTGCCTTTCTTATGCCTTCAAATTTATAAATGTTACTTATCAATCATATCATCAAACAGAATACCTTTCATGCAGACATCAGATACCCATACAAAAAGTCATCTATTTACACACACACACACACACACACTGAGAAGAAAGTGCTTCGGTCTAAATTTGTAAATACTGTACTCGTTCTTTGTATAAACTGTAAAGTAAAAAAGTAAATTTGATATTTGGAAATGTTAACAAGTTCAGCTGTAATACAGGGAAAATAAGTGTAAAAGAAAATTGAAGTGACAGTTCCAAGCTTCTGAGATTTTTCTTTCTGAAAACTATGGTAGCAGCATAACATGTGGAAGTAAAGTTTATTGCTATCTTTTTTCTGTTTTTTTTTTCTTTTTTTAACCTATTCATTAGTGATATTGTATGTTTAAAGATGCTGGTGATATTGTGTTTTAAAAATGCATGTTTGACTGCTACACAACATTTCAGTGAGGGGGTTAGGCTGTGTTATAATGTGAAATTCAATCAAAGAAAATTGCTTCGTCTTGTTGTTCAACAAGAGTTACAATTTGAAGTAACTGTTAGTTCTGTTACTTTCTTAAAACATTTTTAGTTCATGTTAGTTTTCCATTTTGAAGATGAGCCTCTAGTTGCTTCACAAACATTCCATTCATAAAGCTCTGCATTAAATATGTGGCTGCTATAAAAGCATTTTCCAGCCTGATAAACTGCCAATTGTTTGCTAACATGTAACTGCCACTTTCCACTGTGTTAAGTCTACTTCATTTTACAGGTTTTTTATTTGCAAGAACTCTCTCTCTCTCTCTCTCTCTCTCTCTCTCTCTCTCTCTCTCTGTCTGTGTGTGTGTGTGTGTGTGTGTGTGTGTGTGTGTGTGTGTCACAACCATAGCCTATTATATTGTTAAGAATTTGAAATTGTTGTGAAATATGCAGTAGTTACCGAAAATTGAATAGAGAGACAGGGATGCATAAATGGTACAAGTAATGCTACGCATTACCTTTGTAACGTGTCGAACTATATGCAAAGTTGTTTCCTCAATAAAAATTGGCTAAATTGTTGGGAAGGTGCATTATTCCCAAAATGCTGTAATGATGATGCTAGTGAGGTAATTAACAAGATTACAGATTGTTAGTTATTATAGCAGTGAAATCAACTTTGTATTCTAATTAAAACCATTTTCTAAGTAAACTGTTTTGTACTCCCTGTGTATATAAGCACAACATTTATTTGAAATATTATTGTAATGTGCAGGTGTTTTTTATCTTCTGCAGTGCCTGCAGGTGCTTGCCAATAGAACAGCAGTTCCATGGAAATAACAGTATTTTGTTACTACATGCAGATAATTTTATTGCCTAAATTTATGTTGCATTCGTATTAATAATTTACATCTGTTGTGCAGTGCACTCTGATGTCAGAGAATGAGAGTATCATATCTGTTACTATGAATCCTTTGAAACTATGGTTGGAGGGTACATCAGATACCTTCATAGATATGGGTTGAGAAAATAAAATTATTTTCAGTGAATATAATTTTTTTCTTGATTTCATAGCCCTTTTCTTTGTGTTCAATCAAAATGTCACCAACATTAACAGAACTGTGACTAGGAAGAAAAATGCTTCTCTTTAACAGTTAGATCTAGTGCACAGTACTGTATTGAGTATGGCAGACATTATTTTGTTGGCTCTCTTTTATTTAGCCAAAAACATGAATCAGTATATCGTTCTGCTTGAAAGTGATGTGTGGTCGATGCACAATCACTTTGCACTGGTGGTTGGAAGTATTTAATTTTCTGGTCAGATCCGTAGCTCAATTGATATTTCACTAAACAAAAAGTAAACATATTAGTAACTTCATGCAGAAAACATTTTCAAGGTCTCTCTGTACGAATCCATTACTTTCTGTCCACAGCCAAACTGCGATATTGGATCTTTGGTGAAAGTAGTAAGTTTTTCGTGTAAACAGGTTTGCATGATAGACTTCTAAGAGGACTGCGGATTGGTGTCAGAACTGTTAACAATAGAAAAATGTTAAGGTAATTAATATTTTCCTGTATGTGCTATGATTTGAAATTTCTTGTCTATTGAGTGAGCCATAGGGTTTGCACTAGATCATTAGCAATAAGTCCTTTGGTGGACTGAGAATTATCATTGGTTTTGACAAACTTTGAAAATAAACGGTGCTCATCCTGAAGCAAGGTAAATCTTTAAAACTTTCATCCATGTTACTACAGTAAAAATTCAGTTAGTTTAGTTGCCAAAATCATAATATCAAAAACAGGTAATTGTCCTTGCAGGAAATATGAGGGTAATCCCAAGAGTAATGTCTCCTACTTTTTTTATAAGTACACAGACCTGTTTATTTCTACAATGGCTTACATCATATTACAGCTTAAACATTCAGCTATTTTTTTGACATTATCACCATTTCTGTCGATGCATTTTTGTATACACTGTGGCAGTTTTTGTATCCCCGTGTCATACCAGATCGCCGCCATGCTGTTCAGAAAGTTACGAACCTCTTCTTTCACCTTGTCGTTGGATCTAAATCACTGGGACCACAATTAACACTGACAAGTACTGCGAGACTCTGAAAAAACTCGAACGGGCAATTCAGAACCAGAGAAGAGGAATGTTGAGCAACGGCGTACACATTGTCCATGACGATGCTCGCCCACACATCGCTTGGCATACCGTTGTTCTCCTGCAACAGTTTCAGTGGAACATAATCACCCACCCACCAGCCCAGTGACTATCACCTGTTCCCTAGGTGAAAAGAACATTTAGAAGGAAAGCGATTCAGCTCCGATGACTAGGTGAAAGAAGAGGTTCATAACTTTCTGAACAGCATGGTGGTGAGCTGGTATGACATCGGCATATAAAAACAGCCACAGTGTCTACAAAAATGCATTCGCAGAAATGGTGATAATGTTGAAAAATAACTGAATGTTCAAGCTGTAAACTGATGTAAACCATTGTAGAAATAAACAGGTTTATGTACTTATAAAAAAAAATAGGAGACCTTACTTTTGGGATTACGCTCGAAGTTTCACCTTTTCTAAATTATGTATTTAAAGACATCAGCAATTTTGTAGTACATTATTTTAAATAGTCTCAACAAAATGCCACAGCGTATTTCTGAATGTGTGGGTTCTGTACTTAGCGAAGAATAATTGCTTATAAACACTGAGTCCGCATAAAGATTGATTGGCCAAGAGATAACATTGTGTTGACAAGGCATATATACAGAACACTCAAGAAAGAGCTTTGAAGTTAGGGAACTAAGTGTTTCTTCTTCAAAATGAGGGCAAGCAAAGAATTTAAATATTGTGGAAATGGCGAATGGGCACTCACTCAATTTAAAAATTTAAGTCCTAGTAATATTTAAAAAAATTAACTTCAAATTTTTTCAAAAAATTGATCTTTATTGTCATAGGAAGCATCAAATGTAACATCAAATTGACAAAAAGTAAAAAATCGGTTATTTGAAAGAGGTAGGTGGACATCAATCAGCATGATTGCCTGTGTTGTAGCTTTGTTCTTACAAAGATATGAACAGCAGTATGACTCTTTTAAATGGCATCCTGTATTTTCTATTTGGTAATCCATTTCCTCTTCTAAAGGCCTATTAAAAAATGTATCACTGTGTACCATTCACTGTAACACAACATTATTAATTACGAAACACAACATTGATGTTGACACTCCCAGTGCTTAGTGCAGGTACTCAGAGTAATGGAACACACCCAAGTGCTGATGTTGACAGAGGACAAATGTAAACATAAGTAGAATGCACACCAGTCATTCCATCAACCATCGGCGGTGGAAGAGTTGTGTGAGTAGAATGTACACCAAAATGCTACTCGTCTATGGGGTATGTAAGTTAGCAGAACAGTAATTGCAATACTGTTTCCTTATGTACGGGTACATTTAGTACAGTAGTTCAGTCCCTCCAAATACTGTTCTGTAGAGTTGGCGTACAAACTGCATCGACATAACGTTTCTTTTGTTGTTGTTGTTGTTGTTGTTGTTGTTGTTGAAGGTAGGCGAAATGCTACGCAGGCAGTGGAACTGTACATAGAGACATATCCTGACAAAAACCCACCTTACTGACAGATTTTTTCCTCGTCTTGTTGCGACATTTCAGGAAACGGGAAGTTTCAAACTGCGACAATGCAGTCGTCGTAGCACTTGCACAGACGAAGCTGCCAAAGTTACTGTCCTCGCTTCCATTGCTATGAATTCACATGTGAGCACACGAGAGCTTGAATGAGAGATTGGAATTCCTAACATCAGTGTATATCGTATTCTTACAAGTAATTGGTTCCATCCTTACCATATACACCTTGCACGGGAATGATTTCCAGAATCGTGTACAGTTCTGTCAGTTGGCACAGCAGCAAATCCTTGCCAACCCGAACTTCTTCTCTGCCAACCCGAGCTTCTTCTCCAATGTTCTATTTACCGATGAATGTTCCTTCTCAAACAAATGACAAGGAACATGCATTATTGGTCCAATGACAACCCACAATGGCTTAGATAGGTGAAATATCAGGGTCAATGGAGAGTTAACATCTGGTGTGGGATGCTTGGTACTACAATTATTGGCCCTTATTTCATCAGTGGTAGTCTAAACGGCACAGCGTATGCCAACTTCCTCAGATGAATTCTTTCTCCTCTTCTGGATGAAGTGCCGCTAAGAACCAGAAAGCTTACGTAGTATCAACACGATGGATGTCCAGCACATAATGCCTTGCCTGCACGTCATGTTCTGAACCGAAGGTATCCTGCCAGGTTGATTGGTCGAGGAGGAACAGTTACTTGGCCTGCTAGGTCTCCTGATTTAAATCCTCTAGACTTCTTTCTTTGGGGATGCATTAAAGATGGTCTTATCGCAATATTCCAACAACTCCAGAGGACATGCAGGAACATATCGTGCTTGCTTGTAATTCTCTTTAGCAGGCAACACTGGAAGCAGTAAATAATTCTTTCATTCAACGAGTGCACCAGTATCAGTGTCCAGGGTCACCACTTTGAGCACCTTTGAATGTACTACTCCTGGGCAGTGGTACAGGAGAGTCAAAGTCAATTTTGTGTTATGTTTTTACTTGGTTTTCTTTTGTTTTCTAACAACTCCAGCAAGTGGAAGTCAATGTTGTGTTATGTAACTAATAAGGTTGTTTTTCATTGAATGGTACACTGTGACACATTTTTGAATAGGTTTTTAGGAGAGGAAATACAGGGTGCCATTTAAAAAAGTCATACCACTGTTCTTCCCCTTGTAAAAAAAATAAAAATAAAAAAATAAAGTTGCAATGAAGGCGACCATGCTGATGTCCTCGTGACGCCTAAAGGTCATTTGCTTGAAACACTTTGTAATTTGCGTCTGGACAAACAGTTATTTAGGGTGGCCAAGAGAAATGGGACACCCTGTATATATGAAACCAACTTCGAATTTTTCCTAGACACAATCCCACACCTCAGAACTTCTATAAACTCATAATGTCTAAAACAAATTATAGTACTACATAACAAGCAACACTGGGCCGAAAATTGAATAAACTTGCATCAAACGTACATATTGTCCCAGTGGTTTGATCTCATTATACTCATAAAAGCAGTAGTACAAACTTTCATTTATGTTACAATATATAGATATACTTACTTTCCCTGTCAATGGTCTCCTCAACATAATCAATATTAAAGAAACCACGTGCCACAATCATATGCAATTCACATATTGCAATCTCCATGCCAAATGTTGCTTTGAATGCTGTAAGTGACCACTACAGTGCACTACATTTGTAGGTGTATCTCAGCGTAACACTAGATGTATCTGCCTTGCAGTAGCATTGGTGGTTTCATGCAAAAGGCACTGGTGCTTAAAAGATTGGTGGTTTCAGGTAGAAACCTCTGGTGCTCAAAAGGTTACGAGGCTCTGTTATGTCATAATGTAATGTACAACACACTGCTGATGCCGGATAAAATGAGGTGCAACTAATGGATAATATAAGAAAAACATAAAAGCACTAGTTGATCACTAGAGCACAGAAATGCAAAAGTAAACAGAAAATTATGTATACCATGCGTAGTTAAAATATGTTATGATCCTTCATCTGTACGGAGGTAAAAAGCCTTCCATGTTGCTGTACATAACAGTAAAAAAATGTTTGCTCAAGGTAGGGTTTTATAAGATGCAGTTTCTTCAAAGATGCCACACATTGCCAACACCTGTAGAGCATTTCTTGGACTTGACTAGTGACAGATCTATTTCTGTGCATGTACAAATAAGAGGAAGACAGTATACCCTGCATTTTATAATAGTGCAAAAAGGGTGGTCAGTGAGTGATTATTTGTGTTTGTGAGAGAAGAGTGTGTGTTCTTGTACGAAGAAAGCAGAAGAAATGAAAAGTGACAAGTTAGCATGCAGACCGTATCACAATTTATTCCTTTCAAAATTTATAAAATTTTGATGTGTCATCAATCTCTGTGTGGTGGTTTATAACTTGTGGCGCACATTATTTAAGGGTTGCTGTGGATGAAGTAATGGGCCTAAATGACAGTATACGTGTTATTTCATACCTTAAGATTCCCCACATGTAAATACACAGTCCAGTCACATTAATATGACCAATGTGCAATAATCACTCACAGATGGCAGGTGCCAGCATTAGCAGTGGAGGGTATAGGAAGTGTGTCGGGTGTCACGGAAAATAGGGCATTCGTTGTCATAACTGGTAAATGGAGTGATTGATACAGCATCTGAAAGGGCATGATAATTGGGTTTTGGGCGAAAGATAGAAGCTTTTTTGAAATGGCTAAGTTTGTGAATCGTTTGTGTGCTGCTGCGCTTGAAGTGTACCGTGCATGATACAAGAGTCCATATCTATCAAACTCTTCTGATGCAGTAAAAGTTGACAAATCCTCAGTTACACGTTATAAAGGCACATTTGCATGCCGTGCGTGAGTTTCCTCGGAAACGCGAAATCTTAATTAAATAATTAATCTCTGACAAATAAAGCCTATGGCACAGAACTGCAGCGCTATGTCGCTGATAAAACAAAAAACACAATTACGATACTCTAATGTTTCATTAAGAAGGAGAGGTCTTGGATAAGTGGTGCGGGAAGCACGTATATTTCTTTGACTGGCACACCGCCATATTTGATATTGTATAAGAACACAGCGAGTTGCAATCTTACTAGGCACTCGATTCTGTAAAGAATTTATATTTATGAAAGTAAATAGAATTATTTAACTGTAGGCTTATTGGTTGAATGTATCTGATTTAACTAACTGTCTAAACTTTTTATGTTTAGTAGACAGTCACCTCTGTACGACGTATTGACATGGCTGGCAAAATTACTCTAATATTGAGAATTTAGATTTGAGTCCGCATCTACCGCAGCAGTCTTTGGAAACGATTTAAATACAAAGTCCGATTATTTGAGTCTTATTTCACGGTCACTACGAATAACATTGCGTTTACGAAAAAGCCATTGTCAAGCGTCTGATACCAAATAATTAAACGTCCACGTTCCAGATAAGCAAATATTAATTACAACCAATCACTATCATACAGATAGAAAAATTAATATTTTATTTTATTTTATTTATTTTATAACGTGACAGTAATTATTAGTAACATTGCTGAAGGATCAACTCAACTTGTATTTAATCTTCACGCTTTATACTAAGACTCATTGCATTTTACAGTAGTCTCTTAAGATGGACACACAAAGAAGCCTTAAAGCCTTTGATATACTTGTTCATCAAACATTCAGGTCATCAGTATTCCTCGGAGCTGTATACGACGTAGACCTCTCTTAGCTGCACTTGTGGGTGTCATCAGGCATCTGAAAGCAAACACCCTGCAACAAATGATGGGAGTGTTATGGTCTGGGGAATGTTTTCATGGCAGTCCCTGGGTGATTTCTTCGTTCTGGAAGGTACAATGGATAACACAAGTACACATCTATTCCGAGGGACCATGTACATCCCTAAACATAGTTTGTGCACATGGCATCTACTAGCAGGACAATGCAAAGTGTTGCACAGGTCACACCATATATGTATGGTTCAAACATCACCGAGATGAGTTTACCTCTCCCCCCCTCACCACCAAACTACTCAACCCAGAATCTGTGGGATAACCAACCGAGGAACGTGGAGTCGGCACGGTTCCACATCCCTGTATGTAACTTCCAGAACCTTCTTGCACATCTAGCAGCAGTCCACACTGAAAAAGGCGGTTATTCAGGCTTTTGACAGGTGTTTACATTAATATGATTGGACTGTGTACCTCTACATTCAGCGCAAATGGTGCTGTGTTGGCTAGCGGAATACATGTGGCTTTCAAAGTACTCACACTGTGCCAGTTATATCTACCAATATCTATTAAAATTCATTAGCCCTCCATTCAGACTGTTTGGACACTGATGCTAATCTCTTAAACTGCAGAGGCACCGTAGCCTCTGAACACACTAGCAGATCTCGTTCAAAACTGAGTTTATGAATGTTGATATACTGTGGTCCATCTATCTGGTGCTGCAATATGTAATAGACAGTGTTCTCTGTCATTAATAATCAAATCTGATTAAAACAAGAATGAAAATACTTGGGAGCTTATTATCGTCATCATCATTGTCATCCACCAGAGCTAATTATGCAGTTAGTGGTTACCTTTATGCCTTTCATTATGTGTATCTTACCCAGAGTTTTTCTGTATAAAGTGTTCCAAAGTAAGATCAAATGGAAAAATATTTCAGTTGGTTTCCAAGTTACACTGTTGTAATCGTTTATCATTATTATTAATGTATTTCACTTTTGTTATTTATTTGTCAGGTTATGCTGGTGAGGTGAAATTGTGAGGACAGCGAAGGATCAAATAGGCAAGAAACAAGGCCCAATAGAAATCCTTTGGATAACACAAGTCATTGTATTTTATTAACAAAGAAGAAAATATAAAAATGAAGCAAATAAAATAGGATAAAGGCATCTAAAAAAGAGACTGGAAGAAAGTGCAAAATGGCAAAATTGGAACAGCTAGAGCAGAAGTGCAAAGTTTTAAAATGACAATGGGTTTAGTACCTGCATACACGAGACGGTATCACTACACTACACTGTCGACACGAGTACTTCACGGG
The DNA here is from genome assembly GCF_023864345.2 of Schistocerca serialis cubense. Classification (NCBI taxonomy): domain Eukaryota; kingdom Metazoa; phylum Arthropoda; class Insecta; order Orthoptera; family Acrididae; genus Schistocerca; species Schistocerca serialis. The sequence goes on along the minus strand of NC_064639.1, from coordinate 822,037,704 downwards.
CTGACAGTTGCTCAATAATATCCAGGGAATAGAACACCTTGAGAGGAAATGAAACTCACTGGGTGAGTTAACCAGTGGGAAGCAGAATGTCCAAAACCAAGCAGAGAGGTGCACAGCAATAAGCTCAGCACAAGGCTGGCATGGGCAACTGATGAATGAACACTTGGTACAAACGTGAGATCCACAGTGGTGGAATTCAGCATAAGTACTGGCCCACTCAGCTTACTGCCGCCTGTAGGTAAACTCTTCTGTTAGTGTGTCTGCCCATACTACGTCCCATGTGCCCTCTGTGACAGGTTTCCGCACTATTCTGCTGCACAACCCACACCAGCTCATTTGCCTTGATTGCAAGTCTTCGGTCAGGGATCGGAAAATGGAAAACATAGATGCAGTGTGTGTAAAAACACTAAAAAAATAATACTAATAAGAAATAGATAGATGGCTGCTGGCCATTAAGATGACACATTGAGTTCAAGCAGACACAACAAAAGACAGTTACTCATTCAGCTACTTCAGAAAAGGAAAAAAAAATAAACCACACACACACACACACACATACACATTCATTCACACAAACAAGCACACATGACTACATTCTCCTCCAGTCCTAGATACCAGAGTGTGTGTGTGTGTGTGTTTTTTGTCCTTATGGAGAGTAGCAATCCATCTCTTCCTTATATTGTTGAAATTCCAGCCTGGATTTTCCATTGTTAGGAAATTGTTAAAAAATTGAAGAAGAGAGAAGCAGCTGTATGTATATCAAGACCTCATGTGATATTAACCAAAGAAGGGAAGGTTGAAAGTTGGAAGGAAAATACAGAAGGTCTATATAAAGGAGAGACTCCTGAAAACAACATTATGGAAAGGGGAGAGGAAGTAAGTGATATAGGGGTGGAAGTAGATGATACGGGGGTGTGATACTGCAAGAATAATTTGTCAAAACTCAGAAAGAACTGCATCAAAACAAAGCACCTAGGATAGACATTTCTTCAGAGTTATTGATGTCCCTGGGAGAACAGACCATTACAAAACTATTCGACCAGTATGCAAGACATATGATACATACTAAATACCGTCAGAATTCAAGATGAATGTAATAATACTAATTACAAAGAAGGCAGGTGCTGACAATTGTGAAGATTACTGAACCATCAGTTTAATAAGCCACAGGTAGAAAATCTTAAAATGAATTGTTTGCAGATGAATGGAAAGGCTGCTAGAAGCCAACGGGAAGATTAGTTTGGATAACGGAGAAATGGAGGTGCAAGTGAGGCAATGTTGATACTGATACTTGCCAGAGAAGATCGATTGATAAAAGGCAGACTTACATTAACAGCATTTGAAAATGTAGATATACTGTAGGTTTTGTTAATGTTGACTGGAATAGTCTCTTGGACAGTCACAAGGTAGCTGGGAAAAAAATACAGAGAACAAAGGTTATGTTCAACCTGTACTGAAATCGTACTGCTTTCTAAGAGCCAAAGATGTGAAAGGTAGGTAGTAATTGGAACAAGACTGAGACAGGGTTGCTGTCTGTCCCCCATCTTGCTCAGTCTGAGCAAGCACTAAAGGAAACTAAAGAGGAATTTGAAAAAAAATGTGAATGTTCAGGGAGAAGAAATGAAAACTTTGAGGTTTGCTGATGATAATCTGTTAGGTCAGAGACAACAAAGGATGTTCAAGGTTATTTGAATGTAACAAACACTGCCTGTAAAAATTGATATAAGATATCAACAAAAGGAAACAATGTGGAACACAATCAGGGTAAATCAGTTGATGCTGAGTGAACTGGACTTGAAAGTGAGACACTTAACAGTAGTAGATGGGTAGCAAAATAACTGACCATGGCTGGAGTAGAGATTATATAAAAAGTTGATTGGCATTCACATGACAAAAGCATTTCTGAAAAAGAGAAATTAGTTGACATTGAATATAAATCTTTCAGAAGGCCTTTCGTGAAGGTATTTGTCTGGAGTGTAGCTTTTACTTTTAAGAGTTAAAAAGCAATTTTCATCAGGTTTTGTTGTGGGTTCATGTGAAGCAAGCTCTGCTCACTGCACTGCCTCATTGTGATCAGTGGGGGAAGCAGCTCATCTTGCTCTCACAGTGCTGACTCTATGTAGTTAAAATTGGGCAATGGCTTATGCAGTGTCTTTAATTGCTAAGGCTGACAGTGTTCTTCCACAGAACGTGACTGACAGACTTAAAATAGTTCAGAACTAGGAATCCTGGCAATGAAGAAAAAATTTATCACCAATACTTACTTCACATGCTGTGTTCACTGAAAGAACTTTGCAATCTGATTTCCAGGAAAATATTTTCAGATTTGTGCTGCATGAAAATTTTCTTTTACATTTGGTAGTTTCCTGTGTGATTAAAGTACTGGTATTATGAGACCACAGTGGCACCTTTCAAAAAAAACTAATGGGTTAATGTGGTGTCAACAGACAGTTTTGCCGATTGGATGCGTAGGTTAGTACGGTAATGTCTCTACAGGAAGGTAACCTGTTTTGAAGGCACAGACTGTTATCTTATGAATGCTTGCCAGCTACTTCCTTATCAAAACGTGCTGCATCTTTCTCAGACACATCTGAAAATTGTTTTCCACATAACATAACTTTTTGGTTCATATTAATTTATGGCTGCTTTAAACTCACTCATTTTTTGTAAGTCATGTTTTCGATCCCAAACCATATTGGCATTGTTTGCTTTCTAGTACATTACATGATAATACTGACAACATCAGTTACACATCAGCCACTTCTAAAAATAAATAAATAAGTAGCTGTCATCATTCTGCTTCCAAGGCTTACAGACGTAGGAATCTACGGTGTTATTTGGCCCAACAACCAGGACAGTGAAGGTTCAATGTGTGGATTTGGACAAATTAGTAAATTGTGGTAGCTGAGGAATTACGATGAAATTGCATCTTGGGTCAGTCTCCTGTATTGTAGGGCAGTGTTTTTAAGGAGGTAATTGAAATTGAGCTTGGGTAAACCTGGCTACTAACCACCAATGCGTAGGTAATTTGAAGATGCAATAGTGCCTGCATAGACATGAAGAAAAAAAAAAAACTGTTTTGCTGTTCTTGCAATTAAACAGTCATGTTTTCTGCACCACCTCAACTAGCAGATTTGGCAGAAAACATGATCCTACTGGCTTGTATTGTACATGAACTGCAGTTCCATTGGCAGGGTAGTGGACCTATTGTGGAGGACGTAGACACCAGGTGATGAGTGTGGGTGTGAACCATGTGCAAAATGCCTCCGAATAAAGAGTAGCTATAGGGAGTAATGGCAGAAGGAACATCAACAGGACCACCAGGAGGGGCATGGTATGGTGTACAGGGCACTTACAAAAGGAAGAGCACCTGTAACAGCTCAGCACATATTTAAGGAAGTTGCGAACGCTGTGAAACAATACTAACTTGCATGCCCCAAGGCAATGTAGTTGGGCCTGCCGATATCATGACAAAGGAGTAACTATATGTTGCACTCTACACCAACAATATGGGTGTATACGCAAGAAGCACAAATGCAGATCATTCTCAGCTGCACCTACATTGGATGTGTGGTGCTGTGATGCCTGTCAATGGCACCAAAACACACCACCAAACAGTATGCAGATGGCCTCTATCCATGATCTGCATTCTGTGAGCATGTGTTACTTGCTGTTTTCATGGAGAGATATTGCACATTACCTAGGAGTAACTTTGGGTAGACCCACTCACCAAGTGTTAGTGTCTAAGAAGAGGAATGAAGATATGTAACGGGAAGGCTTTGAGTCTTACACCCCGTGCTGAATCCCAGATCAGTGCTGTCTCCCAGGCTTCACATTAATTTGCACTGTGCTAGAGCACCTAGCACTGGTGTTGGACAATACACATCAGACACAGACACCACCAGGGTCTCCAGAATTCAAAGCTGTCTGCTGTGAGGCTATCTCATGGCTGCAATCCAGCAGCAGCTAGCAGAAGCCCCACTGCTTACAAAAAAGGTTTTGGCACACAAGCTGAGTGTTCAAGCAGCCCAGGTGATCGCAAAACCCACAGACATGCATGCAGGGGAAGAAAACTCTTAGGAATATTACGACACATCCAGAACTGCTGCATGTCTAAACACCAACAAGAGGAATATTTATGAATATAAAAATCAGGTGACAGCCAATATATATTTTTCCCCCTTCACGTAAGAGTGCGGCAGTGAAACTAATCTGTTTGAAATGGGCACTGTGAAGGGAGTCGTGGTAGTCTGAGTGAGGGTGAGGGTGATTTAATTCGAAGACGTACTTACTTTTCTCAGAGGCACCAGTGGACATGTCTGTTGTGACATTACTGTGATGCTGTACACTGTTGTAACAATTGTGTACTACGGACAGAGTCCAGGACAAACATGTCACATAACTCCTGCCTTTCTTCTGCAACTTCACTAGTGCAGAATGTGTATATGGAGTGAAGAATGCAGATAAGGTCATATTTCAGAAGTTCATTGTGGCACTATAAATCTGGACAGCACTTTGTAATGTGGGATGAAATAAAATGTTTTACCTTCCTCAGGCAGTGCAATATCAGTAACAGAGGGAGATGGAAACCTAATTTCCTCTTCCAAAGCAAATTTGGGGGATGAAATAAAATGTTTTACCTTCCTCAGGCAGTGCAATATCAGTAACAGAGGGAGATGGAAACCTTACCTCCTCCTCCAAAGCAAATTGGAAAAGCCTGTACTGACAGATTTGTACGAGATGGGATAACTAGGAGAGGTTAATTTGTTCTCTGAAATGGGGACGAGGGAATAAAATGACTGTTGTTTGTTTATCAAGGACAGACAATTACCACATTACAATTCATTGACGATACAACAGTGATAGCGAAAGTGAGCTGCATTGGGTTTTGTGCTAAATGTAATGGAACATGGGCTAGTTACTAGATTAAGGTATGCACATGAATAAGAAGAATGCGTCACAAGTGCGCATCCTGGAGGACTATACGTTACAGGCGGGTAAGAGAATTTAGACGATGTACGCATTTTGATACTTGGGCGCTAAATAGATAAATACGATAGGTACAGGTAAAGACCAAGACCAAAAAGTCTTTTATAAGAATAAATATCGGCTCATGTCCCAGAATATAAAAAATTTCCAGTACTTTAGAGCGTATTAGAATGGGTCTGAAATCCATAAATAAATTTGCGAAAGGATCTACAGTTGGCGCATAACATCAGAAAAGATGAGGCAAGCACGTAAATATAATCAGTTCCCTACGATCATAAGCACACTAGGTCATCATTCATTTCAATTTCGGTGAATCAATTACGTTTGTGCAACTGTGAAATGTAGGCATATATATATATATATATATATATATATATATATATATATATATATATATATATATAAATTGTCCTTTTCGTACTGGTGAAATTATTGTTCCTCATTTGATATTATGTCATTCTTTTGTTGCTTGGAGTACTAGCATCGCTGCACCTGTCGAAGATTTTATTTTTTTGCCCTTTTCTATCTCGACTGTTTGTAGTAGACAGTGAAACGCAGCAGTGAAAGCGGCGGCTGAGTTAGATAAGTTCGTTCTCCCGCCCTTAGTCCCAACGCCCCCCCCCCCCCCCCTTGCGGCTCTCGTGCCGTCCAGGTGGCATCGGAAAGCCCATTTCACACTGGCCAAAGCCTTCTAAGATACTCCAGATGGCGTTGCACTAGTCCTCACGTCACTTCATGCCAAAACATTGTGCAATACATTTGAAATGGCAGCATTCACACAGACTTTCAACGGACCGTCACATTGCGTCAGAGTTTCTCGAGGAAAGAGTTTTGACAACATCATCGTCTGCTAACATTGGAAGTTAATCTACATTCGCCGTGTTCGCTAATGTTATAGTAGTGAATGTTGTGCTTATGTATCTTCCTAATTTTTATTCTATTATTGTGCTTTGTTTTCGTGGAACATTGCAAATTTTCCTTGTCGATTTGGATATTTTTCCCACTGAGTGTTCTTCCACAAGCGACGTCAGATATCTGAAGTCGAAAAATTATGTAAGTTTTACAATAACGGAACAAAGCTTACATTGTGTATAGAAAATAAATAAAAAATAAAAAAGACACGAAAACCTCCAAAAAGTAAAGAAATAATGTGTTGAACCAAGCACCATCGCCTAAAAAAAAAAAAATTAACAGCAAGTATCTTTTCTAGAACACCATACTTCTGTTCTTGCTAGGTATAAGCTGCTTCTGTTTGGCGTCATCTATTCCAGGCCTGCATATTCCACATCCACACCTCAAAATAGCTAGAGGAGTTATAATTACTGATTATCATTTAAAGACAGAAACCAACCCATCTTTAATTAGCCTAACATTGTTAAAGAATAGAGTTACCTATTTATTTTTTTACATAATTATGTATGAACTTAGTTTCATGCATTAATCCATCTTATGAGGCCTCTGTCATGCAGGGGTTTGATGATTGTGTAGTAACTCACGCTTCATTAAATCGCGAGTGCGAGTCATGTGGTTGTAGTATGCAGTGCACAGGCCATGACCACATGCAGCGACCCGAATTGGCAGTTGCGTGAGCGCAGGAATTGCTGGCAGTTGTGTCTATATTGCGAATTTTGAGAGTAATTAATTAAGACTTAGACTCAACGACTTGATTTTGTTGTTTTGATGTTTACCTATGTTTCTTAGGTAGCTGACTTGGTCACCAGAAAATCCACACATCTTAAGAGAAACTCCACTGCACACAGGGAAAATCGGAGTGTGAATACACCATGACATGACGGTGATGTGACATGATGTGATGAGTTGGCCAGAGTGAACTGGGCTTGAAAAGCAGTAGTATGAAAAGGACACTTACTGGTAATAGGTTTCTATAGCAATTCTGTACTTCATTCGTATTGCTGCTTGTAAACCTTGCAACTTTGTTGCAACCCACTCTCCAGCATTGATTTATGTGTGCACTGCATGAAAGCGTATGTTTGCCAAGACAGCAGTGATTTTCATCAGAAAGTATTGCTATCTTTAGTTGCGAGTTAAGGTGACTGAGACTGAAAACACAGAGAGTCACAAAAAGGGAACTGTATACTGGCCGATTCTGTGATGATGATGGAAACTTTCAGGCTTGATGGAGAAGGGTAAATGTACCAGTATCAGATAAAAGACCATGGAAATGAGAAAGTCGAAAGTTATTGGCAAAAATCGTTATGATATCTCTGACAATGCAATATATGTACTAATACTGCTGCTAAGATTGTAGGGCAGGCAACTTTCAGAAATGGTAGTATGGACCAAAACAAGAAATATATATCCAGTAAACATGGGCTCAAAAATGCATACTGAAACGTCACACTAATTTTGTTTTGCACCAGTCCCTATGACATTTAGATGAAACCTTTGGAAACAGAATAATTGCAAAAGGTCTCTGGCCCCTCTGGGATGCAACTAAAGCATTTATGTATCAAAATAACCCAAGGACACTAGATGATCCGAAAACAACAATAACTGATTATCTGCATTCGATTACACATGAAACATTGGTAAAGGTGTTCACAAATAAATGTAAACGTGTTGAACTATGTATTCAAGAAAGAGGAAAATTTTCCAGCACCTACTGTGATATTGGTATGTACAGTGTGTTTAATTGTAATGAATATAATCAATTAATTTCATTGTTTTAATTGTATTAATGTTTAATCCCATCTCTCAGCATAACTGCAGCCACTAGTTGAGAATCCTGGCTGCTAGCTTATATGCTCGACTCTTGGACACTAACCTCCACAGTCCTGAGAAAATTATTTAAAATTCTTATATTTTCTTCCATAATTTGCTTACTAGCAATATTAGAAATACAAGTAAAATGTTTAAAAAATCCTAGTCCTACAAAGGGATGTCCCCCACAGGAGACATTAGGTCTCAAGGTATAATGAAGTTCCACAAATCATATTTCATTAAGAACATTATTTTAGTTTTAACGATACATTATTTATTTAAATTACTATAAAAATACGTTTTATTTTTACAAAATTGTACTTAGGTATATCTACTGAACAAAGGAAAAGTAGATTAGAAAAAAATTCGGAATACAGTAGCTCTATCATAATCATTTATTAGTGATGACAAGTTTAATTCAATTAGTCTTCACAGCTCATGATGAAGCTTGAAGTAATTGCTTGTATCCTGCAGGCATAGGAAAACTTTGCAAGTGGAACATCTTATACATGCCTTATTAGCTGAACACCCTGGAAATCGACAGCGATTTTTGGTAACTTGTTGAGGAAATTCTGGTAGATGTAGAACATTTTTGGTTTGAAGGGCTTCAGGAGGGTGATCACTCTAGATTTGAATGCTTTGGTGGCCGACCGTTATGGCTGAGCGGTTCTAGGCGCTTTAGTCTGGAACCGTGGACCGCTAAGCTCACAGGTTCGAATCCTGCCTCGGCTGTGGATGTGTGTGTTGTCCTTAGGTTAGTTAGGTTTAAGTAGTTCTAAGTTCTAGGGGACTGATGACCTCAGATGTTGAGTCCCATAGTACTCAGAGCCATTTGAGCCATTTTGAACGCTTTGGTACTAGATTTTCGATGTCAGGATAATCATCAGATACCACTTCAGTTTCAAGTGTACGCCATAGATATTTCTCATACTTAACTCTGAACTGGAGGAAGTCTAGAACGTCATTCTTCTATGTACCCAAGACAGCTTGATCAGGACTGTATTCTAGCCATGAAGCACAAATAGTGAAATCAATGAAGTGCATAATCACTCTTACAGCCCACTTCTTAATTCTGGCACTTATTCTATAATAGCCGCTCAACCTGTCGAGAAAGTCATATTTGAATTGTAGGTGCTTACAATTGTGGGATGACCCATTTGAATGTACTTTTTTTCTTTCACAAACTTAGCCATCACTTCCAACTGACTGATCACTGGATCCCCTAACATTTTTCTTCGTATCCTTGTCCAATGATAGTTTGGAAGCTTTTGTAATTCTGGAGCTCCGGAATTACCCAGTAGCTTGACACTCAGCTTCACAGTGCAGTTTGTCTAAAAGTGACTCCAATGTGAAATAACGGTCCATGTATATGGTGACTCCAGGAAGAACAGTGGCTGTCAGTTTTATAACAGCTTTTCCACCTACATCCAAATTTTCATATTGAGTGTCAGTCACTATAGGATCAACTTCCCCTTGGTAAAAGAAGAAATCTAAAGGAAGGCCATCAGCTCCAGCCAGTACAAAATTCTTAAGTCTATAAGGGTTAGGTTTCGATTTTATGACATGTCTTGCTGGACTGTGACCCCAAAATGGAATTATCTGTTCATCAACAGAAACATTAGTGGGCCTGGTGTTCAATCCGCAACCAGTATGCACACTTTCAAGAATAGGTTGTATTTTCCAAACTTTATTATTTTGTTTTACTTTGAGGGACACTTCGTCATCATCAACAAGTTTCAGATGTTTTCTAATTGTAAAATATCTGTCATGGCAATTTTTTTGGCAATACCTCCCATCCTAGTCTTTTTGGCCCAGTAAATCCTAATCCTAGGATAGCACAAGTATGACATTATCACTGTCGCTGAGATAAAATAAACTTTTCATCTACAGTACGTTTCAGCTCTCTCCCAGTATTTTTAAGATACTTCCAATTTGTATATTTGATAAGGATGCTAAAAATATTTTCTGGCAGATGTTTACTCACATAATCATGAAGTGGTTAGTTCACACCAACTGCTACTTCTTCCTCACGTTCAGGTGCAGGTGGTAAGGGGAGAAAATCCAAAGTTTTCTTCCAAAATGTCCTGTCAGTGGTAGATTGACTAGAGCATATTCTTTCAGATTTGTTATCATTCCTATCTTCAGCTTTTTCTTCATCTTCATAGCTATACCTAATTCCTGTTCATTACTAACATGGTAATCATCACCACCATCAGAGAGCTCCAATTCACTAACATCTCCATCAAATAATTCATTTACAAAATCTTCAAATGCCTTTTAAATCTGAAAAAAATTCGAAATTAGGGCTAAAAATTGTAAAATTGTTGACATGTAGATTACAGTTTCCTGAAACATAATTAATATTAATCAAATATTCACCACAGTATATAAAATGAATGCTTAAAATATTATTTTTGTAAAAAAAGAGGAAATATGTTTTGTTGACAAATCATGTTATACATTGCACTAAGTCCTGATGTCCTCTACAGGATACAATCGAATTTTAATACATATTTCAAAGACAACTGTAAAACTATTAAAATTATAGTTTTAAATAATTATCCTCTGACTATTCATTTACATTATTCCATATAAATTACACTGATTAAAATAGTATAAAGTAGTAATAAAAAACTTATAAAAGGGCATCTCCTCTGAAAACATGCTTTCTTCTGTCAGCCATTTTCTATTCTGCCTGGCAACAATAAGATTCAGCACAACGATGATTAACTGCTGTTGCATGAGGTACTGCCATCTCTGAAGTTCCTTCAAAAACACTTTTCGGTGTTGCTAATATCATATGAGCTCGGGGAGAAAATTTCAAATAATGCTATGTGTTATGTCCCCCATAGGGGACACCAGGACTGAGGAGGCTAATCTCCTGGTAGTCAGCTGTGTGCGTGCTTCCCCTGACTTCAGTATAAACAACGTTGCTGTCTCATTAACTTAAACTTACCTTTACTTACAATTGGTGCTCAAAATGATGTCACCCTGTCGTAAGAGCAGCCTGACATCTGAATGTATCAGCAAACACTCGACGAATTTCGGCTGCCAAAATTTTGGAAACGGCTAGCCGAACCCTGTCTTTCAGTTCTTCAAGCGTGTGGGGATTGGTTGCATACATCTTGTCTTTTAACATTCCCCAAAGACAAAATTCACACGGATTTAGATCTGGAGAACGAGAAGTCCAGTCAACTATCCTATCATCAAAAACGCTTCGTGTTGCTGCATGAAATAACTGTACATCTTTTCGTTAGGTTTTAGTTCTCGAAAAAAAGGATGCAGTATATTGTTCACGTACCTGTCAGAACGTATTGTTTCGTGGATAAAGGTTGGTCCAATAATTCGTCTTGCACTAATTGCATACCACACTTCTGTTTTCACATCAGGCAGAGGTTGTTGATGTAACTCATGAGAATTTTCGGAGCACCAGCGTCGACTGTTTTGAGAGTTTAGGTACCCTCACAAACGCAGCCATGCTTCATCAGAAATAAAAGCATCTCAGGATCAACTTACCCATTTTGAACAGACTGTAACAGTCAGGCGTTGGAGGCGCTACCATTATTTTGTATGGTTTCGATTTTAGTTTGTGTACAGCTTTGCGAGAAGATGCTCTTGACACGCCAGTCAGAAGTGCAGAAATTTTCTCAGACTTCTTTCCGAGGTCTCCTGTATCTCATGTAATTTATTTTCGGTTAAAAGGCTAGGTTCTCTAGGCATTCGTTTGTATAACGCAGATCCAGTCTCTTGAAATTTTTTCACTTATCTGCATGTCGTCGAATCATCGCGAACATGCACACTGGGAAATTTTCGTATGACTTAAAACCGACAATCCACATACAATTCTGTTTTTGCATACTTCAGCACAAGAAACTTTCGTTGATCCTTCGTGTATATCATAAGGAATGGAGTTTCGATAGTAAACTCAAAACAAAACATCGAACACTCAGTTGTACAGTATAGACAACACTCACATGGTGTTCACAATGATCCTGGCTGAGGGCTGGTCCCAGCGACATACGGGAAGGGAAAGCTCCCAACGATATCTGAAGTGATTAAACACGACAAAAAAAAAAACTCAAAATAAAACACCAGTAGGCTAAGTCCCACAGTGTAGGGGGCACGCAAAAAGTACTGGTGTCCAAGAACGCGTAACGACAACTGGCAGATACAGTGGCAACAGCTGGCAAACGCGCCTTGCGATCCGCGGACTCCTCCTGGCCGTCCTCCGTGAGACACCTTGTGCATGCGCTTTGGCTTGTAACTTGGGATGCAGAACATTACTGCCCAATTGTAGCCGTAGTACAAAAGTGATCCTCTATAATCCGTCCAAAATTGCTTTAGGGTTGACAATGGGGACGGAAGTGATAGCCGGAGTGACACAACCGACTTCGTTTATGTGTGAAAGCGAGGGTTTGGCTTCGAGCGGCGATTGAACGGCACACGCTCCTTGAAGTAAAGACTGGCCACGGTGCCGGTCGGGCTAGCGAGCGTAGTCGGCTGCAGAGCTGGTTAGGTCCGTGCGCTAACTTGTGTCAACCCCGTTTCCACGCACATTGGCTGCGCCATGCGTATCTATAAAAGCTGACATAATACGGACGTGAAGTTAGCTCAGCCATTGAACACACAATGGCAGCTAACTATTGTTCTCGTTCATACAAAGTGAACGATTAATCATGCAACGAAGGATGATACGTCATATGAAATACTCGAGTATCACAATTATGCCAGTGTGCAGATCTTATTTGTAATCATTGTATGTAAAAAGATACTGATGCGAGTAGTGGAGGTTTGCTAAGAAAGATTAATAAAGCTGTGTACGAACTTATTTTATTAATTAAAATAACTGGCTTTCTTTAAAACAGCTGACTTTTCATATGCAACAAAAACAATACGAAGAATACTACTACCGCAAAGAAGACAAAGATAAACAGCTGTGCTCACATAAATAAACTCTATGCTCTAGAGGTCAGAATGTGAGCATAAACAAGAACAAGAGCTTCAAACACGCGCAGATGCAATTATGCAAAACCTTTCCAACACTCCCGCTCTTTAAGTGATTGCATTTACCAATAACGACATTGAGCTTTGAGCGAAAATATACAAATTTTTCTTTGGTTAATGTCTTGGTCAATAAATCAGCAAGTTCTTCTTTGGTACACACATAAACAACTTCTGTCTCTTTACACTGCACTTTTTCACATAAGAAATGATAGCATACATATATATGTTTGGTGCGTTTGTGATTTTCAGGATTTTTGACAGCTTGATTGCACTCTGGTTGTCGATTTGTAATATAGTTAGTTCTTTGCACTTGATTCCCGGACCACCTAGTAATTTTTTCAGTCAAATTGCCTCCTTAACAGCAGTAGCAGCAACCACATATTCGGATTCAGTTGTACTTAGAGCAACAACCTTTTGTCTCTGAGAAGTCCAGGGTACAGGACCACCAGCCAAAAGAAAAACAATCCTGTTGTTGACTTTCACGATGTAAGATCATCTGCGTAGTCAGCATCAGAAAAACCAACCAGATGCATTTTGCACCCGCTATTTGAGTACTCTATACCGTAATCTGGTGTTTCAATTAAGTACCTGTAAATTCTTTTCACTGCTTGGCAATGTGTATTAGACTGACTCTTCAAAAATCTGCTCACACTGTTCACTGCAAATGAAATATCAGGTCGAGAGATAACCGACAAAAACATAAGAGATCCAACCGCTTCACGATAGGTACTTTTTCACCACTGAACTCTTCGTCAGTAGGTAACAGAGACACATGAGGATCAGCAGGAACACTTAAACCTTTTGGTTCAGACATTCCTAATTTCTCAATAACTCTTCTCGTATACTGGTGTTGACATATTAACATTTTCTTTCCCACACAATCTCGCTCAATTTCCACTCCAACAAAGCAATGACCTTCACCAACAGTGATTTGAAAGACTTCTCTAAGACCATCATCTACAAATCATACTAACAAGATAACAGCACCTCTGATTAACACCACTGAATATAAATGGATCAGCGTCAGTTGCTTGAAAACTATAATGTGAAATAAAGTCTATAAATTTCTTGTTCCAAAACCGAGGACCTTGCTTAAGTCCATACAGCGATTTCTCAAGTTTGCAGACTACAGGTTTCTCTGTTTTAAACACCACTCCCTCGGGTATATTCATGTAAACTTCTTCTTCACGGCTTCGAAACAGATATGCTGTGCGAACATCGGATTCTACCACCTCTAGATCATTATATGTGACAACTGCAAAGAAAAATCACTGGTGAAAAAGCCTCATTGTCGATAACCCATTGCAATTCCATCAGTCTGTTTGTAGTACAGACCATTGAATAAAAAGTAAGTTGAAGTCAGCACATGTCGAAACAAATTTGTTAACTCGACGTTGGGACATTCTGTTTATAGGAAGCCTACTTACAATGACTTTGTATCTGCAAGCTGATAGTTGTCACCACCCAGCTCAGTGTTGTAAGTAGGCTGTTTAGGTTCTCTTATTGGTAACGCCACGTAGCGCTCTGTATGAAAATTACTGGCTGTGCTGTGTGCAGTCAGTGGCTGGTTGGCATTGTTGTAATACTCGCCATTGTAGTGTTGGGCAGCTGGATGTTAACAGCGTTGCGCAGTTGGAGGTGAGCCGCCAGCAGTGGGTGATGGGGGGAGAGAGATGGCGGAGTTGTGAAGTTTGTAAGACTGGATGTCATGAACTGCTATGTATATTATGATTTTTCAACACTATTAAGGTAAATACATTGTTTGTTCTCTATCAAATCTTTCATTTGCTAACAATGCCTATCAGTAGTTAGTGGCTTCAGTAGTTTGAATCTTTTATTTAACTGGCAGTAGTGGCGCTCGATGTATTGCAGTAGTTCGAGTAACGAAGATTTTTGGTGCGGTAAGTGATTTGTGAAAGGTATAGGTTAATGTTACTCAGGGCCATTCTTTTGTAGGGATTTTTGGAAGTCAGATTGCGTTGCGCTAAAAATATTGTGTGTCAGTTTAAGGACAACCATGTATAATTGTTCTAAGGGGACGTTTCATATGTCGACCCTTAGCCGAGGATACCTCACTGGAATCTTCTGATTTTTTCTTATAGTTCGTGTAATTAGTGTAGCTTTTGTTTATTGCTAGCGCGTAATTGTAGAGAGAGTCTCCTTTGTAGTTGCAGTCTTTCATTGTTGTACAGTAAAACAGTTGTGGCATGCATGTAGATTCGCACCAAGTATTTCGCAGCTGCGCTTGCAATTAACTAGATATTATTTTCAGTGCTATGTTAATGTGTTCTCTTATTTTTGCTCTTCAAATTATGCTTTTCTGTGTTATCGTGTGAAATATTGTGACAATAATGACGTGTGAAAAACGTAAAACTAGCCTCCAAAGTAAACTGAGAAATAATAGTGACGACGAGCGTAGCTTACCAGCACCACTGTGTAATGAATTAACAGACATTCAAAGTAGTAATTTGGTAACTGTGCATAGGGAAATGGAGCGGGCGTCAAATAATGGTGTAGACAGTGAAACAGGTAGTGAACAGGGAAGCATTATAGATCGATCGGTCGGCAACAGCTCGCCTCAGGAATCGGGAATGACAGAACACAATATTGCAAATACTGTAGACTCAGGTTTTGAGTTCTCACCGTTTTCTCAAATGAGTCAAGACACATTTTCCGCTTGTCAAAATGTGAATGTTGCCGGTGCAAATTCACTGCCGAAAAGCATAGAGGAACAGATTCCAGACACAAATACATTATTATTGCAATTAATGCAACTAATGAAACAAAATCAGAGACAAACACAGCAACAGTTAGACACAATGGAACATAATCTTCAAAAGTTAGACACAATGGAACAAAATCTTCAAAAGTTAGACACGATGGAAGAAAATCTTCGAAAGTTAGATGCCACACTTGAGCAAACACGAGAAGGTTTAACTGCTGAGTTACTTAAAATCGAATCGAAATGTCAAAAAGTCTGTAATGACTTAAAAACACAAATTTGTGAGCATTTCCAACCTATTTTTTTGCGTCATGAAAATGCATTACAGAATCACGAAGCAGCCATAAAAGAACTGCAAACTATTGTTCATGAAAATCACGACACCTTGCAAGCTAAAATTGACTCAGTTGCATCTACCAATTCGGTTACGCAACTTGCAAAAACTCAGGAAAACTTAAAGGACACAGTAGATATGATTTCAACACAAATGGACACTCTGAAACTTGGTTCAGAAAAACACACAGAGGAAATAATTTCACTATCGGATAAAGTAGCCGAACTTTCAGATCAGTTCACTAACTTATCTACAAAGGTAGATGATGATCTGAATGACACAAGACCTGTAGCCTTCACGGACACTGAAGAGTATGAACAAATTATAAAATTCAAACAAAATCAAAATCAAATCAATACACAGTACAAAAGAGAAATCCGGTAAGTACAAGATCAGTTGGCACAAGTAATACAAGAATTACATATTTCAGAGGACACTCGCGCTCCAGTACGGGAAGAGGGACATAGAAATACGGAACAACCACAAAATAATAACACAGGATACTTCGGAAATTATGAAAGAAATTGGCAAGGCGCATTGGATTTTGAGATGGAACCGCCGAAACGAAGTAACAATGACCGACATGCGACTCGCCGACATGATGATTTTGACTGTAAGCTGTTCTTTACTACACGTAAATTCAAAACATTTAAGAATTCTGACAACGACATTCATCCACAAGCATGGCTTCATGAATTCTCTCATTGTTTTCCTCCCAACTGGTCATTGGAGCACAGGTTAGAATTTATGTGTGGCTACTTGGAGAATGAACCAGCTGTAAGAATGCGATCGGTCATTCACGATTGTCACAGTGAAGGAGAATTTTATCATGCCTTCCTCTCAGCATATTGGTCTCATGCTACACAAGACCGAGTAAAACATAGCATCATGATGATGAAACACTTTGAAAAATCTGAATTTTCCAGTCTTGTCAAATATTTTGAAGACATGTTGCACAAGAACCAGTATCTTTCAAACCAATACAGCCCCTCAGAACTCATCTGCATTTGCTTAATCAAATTGCCTGAACATTTACGACATATTATTCTAGCAGGACGTTGCAAAGACGACATTGAAGCTTTTCAGGGACTGTTACAAGAACTGGAAATTGACACTGACAATTGCGGAACGCGAAAACAGGAGCACAACAATTACAGGTCACATCTGTTACAATTCCGCGATGACAGAAATAATACACAACTAGGCTATTCTTACAATGTAAATCGTGACCAAAACAGACACCACCCATATGACAACCGTTGGCAGAGTAGTAGTAATTATAGGGAAAGATCACCTTTCTGCAGTAGTAACTATCACAGAGACAATCAGAGAAACAAACAATATGGGAACCAAAATAATTATTATCAAGGGAGAAAGAATAACTTTAGAAGCAACTGTCCAGCGCGCAGTTACGATTCAGGGAGAAGTTCTCCACCACATGACCGAAAAACAAGAAACTATGTAAACTACCGACAAAACGACAGACCTGAATTCCATCAGAACTGGCGAGCTTCAAACAGGGCAAGGCCTTCTCGTCAAGGTGAATTTGTTGAAGTTAGGTCTCCTAATCCCAATAATGGCGCGCGCCAACAAAGAAACAGACAATGACTCGCACCGCAGGCAGCCACGTGCGCCCGCTGGCTCAGGGAAAAATAACATAGACGCTAGCCTTGAGAAAAATTTTAGCATTCCTTACCGACGTATACAACATGATAATTGCGTTGAAGTTGAATCTCTGTGTACTAGGAAGCGTAAAGGTTTACACCACATTTCACATGTAAAACCGTTTATTGAAAGATAATCTGCTTTTTAACTTTGTCTTTGCCATATAACTTTTCACTTTACATTACTAGTATGCTTTGTCAGACTTAGAAACTGTTACCATGCAACAATGTTTGAAGTTAAATATCCAATCAAGAATCAAGAGAACTTATTTAAACAGTAATTACAAACGCATTGTTATAGTGAACAGATGACACAGTGTTATTGTGTGTGTACATTCTTGCTTGTTAGTTGCATGGTTACGTAACGACTATAAGGCTCACATATTTAGAACATTTACCAGTACTGCTAATGAGATTTTAATGCGACATTTTGGTTTACTTGAAAATACATTCTGAATTTAAAGTACTTTCTGTGAGATACGAGACGAGACAGTGGTTAGTTTATGTGACAGCTACACGATTTTATCACGATGCTACTAATGAGTGACAATTTACAGTGTTGCTTTTGCTGTGTTTCTGTTTTATATCTGCACAGTTTTTCTGTATTATTCTGGAAAGTGAAACATGTTTTAGTAGTAACTTTTGTGGTATAGCTACAATGAGACTGCCTTTTCAGTAGCACAACAATACGTTACAGCACAGTACTTTCTTCATCACGGCAATAAGCGTAATAACTAAGATATCTATACGCAAAGCATTTCACTTTTGTTTATCATGAGGTAAGTACATTGGCTTCTGCAGAACTTAGCTTTCGGAGGACAATAACTACGACACTTCCACAGAGATTATCTTACAACAAGACGCACAGTTTAGCACTACAGTACACGTATTTGAGTGATTAATTTTGTACTTAAAACATTTATTTTTAAAGATATTTGAAGTACAATGATACAAAGGTTTTCCGTGATACATTTCAGTCCATTGCTGTAATCTGTAACACCTGAGGGTATAATTACATTAATCCTCAGGGGGGTACACGCTTACTTTGTGTATCATGTGTTTGGCAAGCACAAGGAGCCCTAGCTAACATGGCATTTGCTTATACAACTTTACACATTGGTACCATATTTCTCTAACACATAAATTACACAGCTATCTGATCATTTAACTGAGGGAGACAAACATTTTTTTTTACTACATCAGTGACAGATGTTTACGCAATTGCAGAGTTGGATTACTTCACACTTACGAAATTGTATTTTGTCTGTACTGTGTGAACTGTTCATATTTTTTCGGAACCATTGTGATACTATGAGAGCTTTGAATGTCGTATTTGATATGAGATAATGATTTTAAAGTACGTTTGAGGTAGATGACCCTATTGAAATGAGCAGGGAATTTTTTTTAGGTTTTGAAATTATTGCAGAAAGCTACGACATTTTTGAGATTTGACTGAGATGTTATGATATTATTACGACGACGATGTGTATTATGCTGTTGAGGTATGTTTATGATCAATAAGCTGATGCTATATGAGGAATTTAATTATGCTATGTATTTATTATGATGAAATATTGAAGTGTCGCTGCAAGATTGACGTGTCGACGATATGTATATGTATAAGGTAAGGAATAATGAGTAGTGGTTAGGGACTCTGGTTTGTGAAAAAGGTTGTTGGAAACCAAGAATCGTATTTTAAGAGTTATGAAATGTATGTAAATGCGTGAATGTATCACAATGCCACTGGAAATTTTTTGCACACTGTTATATTCATAGGATTTTGTTTCTACACATTTGCAATTCAAATTCTCGACCTGCGAAATTTTTTGTATGAGACTGTCACTGTAATGCAAACTGGTGTAGTAAATATTTCAATAAGAAAGTTAAGTGACCACCTTCACGTAATGAGTCGTGGGCACCCAGCTGCGCGACAGTCGCCTGGAAAAAAGCCATTAGTGTGTGCCTTTCAGAGGCACAGGGGGAGAAAAAAGGAGGCCATTATCCTCGCTATTGACATTCTATTGTAGAAAGCATCGCAAATACGACATGCTCATTACTTGGAAACATATCGTACTTTGTGCTACTTACTGAAAAGCTTATGAATTGGTGGGAAATATTCTTACATCTGCAAACCTTATTATGACAAGTGTCTTTCTATGAGAGTTGATAGCTACTGACTTACGAAATGCCACATAGCTATTGAATGATGTTTTTATGCTTTGGTTTGCGTAATTGCTTATTTCATTTGATATCTGTTTTCCAGCTGTGTTGCAGCATTGGTTTTATAAAATAAACTTAAATGCATCTGCTAATGTGAACACTTTCTGTCAACAGATCTATTAAATAATTATTTTCTGATCCAAATTCTTCGAGAAAGGAGCTCTTGGAATGGAAAGAACAATAAGAAGGGACTAATAACAGTAACTGCATATATAATTTTCTCTTCAAGTACTTGGTAATTTTTTTGTAGAATTAGTTTTTGTGGTGCACCACTTTAATTACATAGACACTAAGATGTGACATAGGTATTAGACATTGCCATCTTTACTGTAATATTTTTTCTGCTTGAGCTTTGTCATGTTTAGATATAAGTTATAGCATTTGCTGCTGCTGTTTGCCAGGCATAGCGCTGTTAAATTTCACTTTGTATTACTCTGTTAAGCCAGTTTTAGTACTGATTTATTTTTCTTTTTGCTGCACATTGGCTCATATTAGTTGTAATGTCGCATTTACTCTGCTAATTTATATTTATTGCTGCTTGCTTTGCAAATTGGCATTTTTTCATCATTGCTGTTTGTGTTAATTGTTTTGTGCTGCTGCATTCCCTCGTCCCTTAGTTTAGCATATGAGCTCAGTAGATTTAAGTTAGCTTAAGAGGGGGTAGACTATATAAGAGAACGAGTTGTGATGAATTGGAAGAAATGCATTGAGAAGCTATAAGAAAATGGTTTGGCCAAAAAAGGAGTGTACAGTGGAGAAAAACTATATTTGAAAGAGGAGGTGGTGGTGGTGGTTAGTGTTTAACGTCCCGTCGACAACGAGGTCATTAGAAACGGAGCGCAAGCTCGGGTTAGGGAAGGATTGGGAAGGAAATCGGCCGTGCCCTTTCGAAGGAACCATCCCGGCATTTGCCTGAAACGATTTAGGGAAATCACGGAAAACCTAAATCAGGATGGCTGGAGACGGGATTGAACCGTCGTCCTCCCGAATGCGAGTCCAGTGTGCTAACCACTGCGCCACCTCGCTCGGTTGAAAGAGGATGTGAACAGAATACAGAAAGCATGCTTGGACAGGATTTTTTTTTTTTTGGCTGGAGCAAATGTCGAAATAAGAGGGACGATCTATGGAATGAAGTTTTGGGTTGGACTGCAGTACCAAAAGTTACACTGAAAACAATCGCTGTCCTGTATTTTTGTGTTATTACGCTATGTGAATTTGTGTTTTTCCAGTCTTTATGTTTTTATCTAATAAGAGTTATCTTGTAGAATTTTTCTGATAATATGTTATTTACCTTGTAAATATGTTTAGACATTATTTATTCTGTTTTGTTTTAATGCTCATGTGTGAAATTGATGTTTTGAAAGTTATTCTGATCTTTTATGTATGTACTTATGTCATAATTCCTGTAACACTGATGTATATGTTATTTCGATTCTTTTGTAAAGCCCGTATTACTACAAATGTCATCTATATTGTTATGTTCTTTAATCATGTATTTTTTACCTTTCTTATTGTATTCTTATGTTATGAAATTGTAATTGACACCAGTTCATCAAATTAAGTAACTTGTAAGTTACGTTTCACTGCACACATTTCTGTTGGTCATAGTATATGGACAATATGTGAGAAGTTTGGACTGTTAGTGTTTGCACGTGTGTTAATAATTCAGCAAGGGACTGGATAACAGCATTTCTGGTTCTAAGGGCAATTCCAAAAACTTTGTGAGTGCACAAGTGGTGGTTTATGGACTTGCTATATTGTCCGCAAGACTCTTCGATGGTGATTGTGCACCTGCACAGTCGCAGTAGATGGCTGCTGGCCATCTCTACACGGACTACAGTGGGTCTACACCATTGATGATCCACCAATACCATTATTTCTACAAGGACTATAGTGGGTCTACACCTTTGCTGACTCACCAGTACCATTATTTCTACAAGGACTGCAGTGGGTCTGCACCTCTGGTGGCCCACCAACACAGTAATTTCTAACAGGTTGACAGTGGTCTGCTCTGTGATGACCTACCTACCAATATTCTTCAAAACTTCGACTGGCTCTGCTGTGGGTTTGCTCTGTTGTGACCCATTACCTGTCAGCATGTCAAGAGTCAGCATTGTCTTTCTGTTGGAAGGACAACACTACTTCTTCAAGACTGCATGGAAATCCACTACTTCCATGTGCATTTTCTTTTACTGCTCACACGTTGAGAAAAACACTGCAATTTTACTGTGATGAATGATCAGGACTGTCTTTATGGACTGTGAGAAAATTTTAGCTTTTGACCAACATTGCATCGATAAGTGTGTGCATTTGATTTCTTTGTTATTATAATTATGAAAAATTTTTTTCAAATCTCTATTGGCCACTGCCCAAAACAATTTGTAAAATTTTTTGTGGGGAGCATGAGGGCTATGTAAGTAGGCTGTTTAGGTTCTCTTATTGGTAACGCCACGTAACGCTCTGTATGAAAATCACTGACTGTGCTGTGTGCAGTCAGTGGCTAGTTGGCATTGTTGTAATACTCGCCATTGTAGTGTTGGGCAGCTGGATGTTAGCAGCGTTGCGCAGTTGGAGATGAGCCGGCAGCAGTGGTGGATGTGGGCAGAGAGATGGCGGAGTTGTGAAATTTGTAAGACTGGATGTCATGAACTGCTCTGTATATTACGATTTTTCAACACTATTAAGGTAAATACATTGTTTGTTCTCTATCAAATCTTTCATTTGCTAACTATGCCTATCAGTAGTTAGTGGCTTCAGTAGTTTGAATCTTTTATTTAACTGGCAGTAGTGGCGCTCGATATATTGCAGTAGTTCGAGTAACAAAGATTTTTGGTGAGGTAAGTGATTTGTGAAAGGTATAGATTAATGTTAGTCAGGGCCATTCTTTTGTAGGGATTTTTGAAAGTCAGATTGCGTTGCGCTAAAAATATTGTGTGTTAGTTTAAGGACAGTCATGTATAATTTTTCTAAGGGGACATTTCAGTGTGAAGGAGTACTTCGTACCTTGGTTCACAGGGCCCACGTTATCTCAGACCCTGAAAGTTTGGCAACTGAGCTCGAAGTCACCTTTCGACAGAATGATTATAGTGAGAGGCAGATCAAACGTGGGTTGCGCTATCAGCCTTCTGTGCAACGGGTGAGTGAAGATAGCAACGAAGTGGCACCTTAAGTCTACGGCCTTTTTGCCTTACGCAGTAAGCATTTCCAACAGGATTGGCCGTATTTTGCGGAAATATGATGTGAAATGTGTTTTTTGACCACCTTCTAAGATTAAGGCCCTGTTGGCGTCCATAAAAGATTATCTTGGTTTGCGTAAGTGTCTATCATATTCCTTGCAGTTGTGGCATGTCATATATTGGTCAGACAATCAAGACTGTGGAAGACCGGTGTATTGAACATAAGCGTCACACACGCTTACAACAGCCGAGAAAATCCACTATTGCAGAATATTGCCTTGACACCGGTCATCCTATGGAATACAACAACATGGAGATTCTGGCTTGCACATCCAGCTATTGGGATATTATTATTAAGGAAGCTGTTGAAATCAAACTATCAAGCAACCTTATAAAGAGAGATGGTGGATTTTGTTTAAATGCTGCTTGGAATCCGGCTCTGTCTCTCATCAAAAAACAGAGGGACAGAATTAGTGCTGCCTCACCTGTTGATTAATAGTCACTATCGATATTTCTGATGTTGGTTATCTTTGTTTGTGTTGACACTTGTTCTGTGTGTGGTATCTTCCTTGTTTCTACTCTGTGAACCGAGGTATTAAATTTCCTTGCATATTCCTTCCTCCTTGCATCTGTGCCTTGAGAATCGCAGGGCTTGCTCCTGTCGAAATGTCGGCGGTTGTGGACGACGTCACCCGGCAGCAAACCCGTAAGTTATTTGAACATTCAATTCGCCGGGAAAAGTTAAGGTCTCACACGTTATATTTTGATGCTAAGGACGCAATGACTTTTGCCATTACAGCTACATCTGAAACCTTTTCTCCAACACTTCTGATTTGTAATGCTGGATTTTCAGCTTTAGCTACACGTGCAACTACAGAATCATTCACCGATATTCATGAAAACATTGAGTTATTGTTAGTTTGCTGGCTTCTGACCGTTCCTCATGTACTGATCTCAACTTGTTCCGCATTTTGTGGACTGTCTCACAAACCAACATACTTTGCATTTGTGTATTGTCTACTGATGTGGAAATCTGAAACATACCTTTTGCGCTTTCTTTTGCCCATGCTTTCAAGGCGGCACCGTCGACTTCGTTAGATTGATCTCGAGTACCAATCACAACATCGAAAATTCCGTAAGCCTTCAAGATTGCAGTTATCTGGAATTTCTTTGATAATTTTTCGAGTCCAGCTTTGAGATGTATTCTGAATACACTTCTTCAGCCATTGCAGATTTCTTCTCTCTTCTTTCCGTCCGAACATATCACCGTCGGATACCCAAAGTTTATATGAAATAACAACTTTCCTCACGCAATGGAAGCATGCAGGACCCATAACCTGAAACTGATAGCGGAGGTTTGCTAAGAGAAATTAATAAAGCTGTGTATGAACTTAGTTTATTGATTAAAATAACTGGGTTTCTTAACAACAGCTGACTTTTCACATGCAACAGAAACAACCACAAAGAATACTACTACTGCAAAGAAGACAAAGATAAACAGCTGCGCTCACATTAATAAACTCAATGCACTAGTGGTTAGAATGTGAGCATAAGCAAGAACAAGAACTGCAGACACACCCAACCTTTCCAACAGAATCGAGAAGTTTTCCTGTGACCGCCAATAAGCAAAAGTGTAATAATTTCTTCACTAATTAGTGTATAAAGAAGATGAGACAATCGATCTTTAGCTCTCAGCGAGATACTTGACTGGTATATTCACATATTTCATGGCGTAATTAATTCATCAGTGTGGCATATTTTAAATGGACTTAAATTGAAAATTGATATAAAACTTCTGCCAAACAAGTACACATATAGCAAGGGAATATGTATTGACAGAGGTCGTAACACAATTTACAATCATTAGTTCTTAATATCTATAGTTTTTATTGTATCTGTCTTTGTTTGTTCATAATTTTGCATATGTTCGTCCATTACTAATGAACTATTAAATATGTGTGTAAATTCTGAGCAGTGCAACCAAAAGAGCAGTAAAAATCCGGCGAGGAAGTGGTGCCACATTGATAACTGTAATAATATTTATAATGGTACAAAATGAAAGAACACTTTTTGAGTGTTGCAACGAAGTTAACAATTATTCAACTTTAATTATTGGGTGGGCTATACATAATTTAGACTTGAGTTTCAATGCGCAGCTAATGGTGCAGTCAAATCATTTGTAAGTAGTCTGTATAAAAAGTTGTTAGGGAGGCTGGTGAAATAGTGAATTTCATTAAGTGATGTATACGGGAATTTCGCGGAGGAGGGTGGACCAAGGCTATATAGGGGCGAAGGCCATTATGATGTGGGAGGGTCTGGTATGGCCTGATTGGGGCTGGACTTGTGCTGGTTGGGGAGTGTGCTGTGAGAGCTCGTTGAAGCAGCGTCTTGGTCAGGCTGAGCGGTGGTTTTACATCTAGTCCAGTGCAGCATGCGATTTGTGCTTTTACCAGTGGGGGGGATGTCTTAGGGAGTGAGTATAATTCTATATGTTACTAGCTTGGACCGTGGCGTTACCCATGGTTAAACAGTTATTTATAAATAGATGTTAATGCCGAAACTCACTATTCACACGTATGCACTATCAGAAAAGGCATCCCTTGTTATATTTTTAAAAGTACATTATAGGTAAAGCTTATTTACAAAATCATCTGCATACAGGTATACGAGGTAAATTCAAAAAGTAAAGGCACATATGTGAAAAGCTGTACTAATTCTGACGATGGAAAACTGAAACATGCGCTATTTTTCTACGTAACCTCCCTGGACTTCAATGCAGTTTTCCCGATGTTTTACGAGTTTTTTTTTTTTATTTCATCAGAAAATACGTTTTTCGGTTGCATCCGTAACCAATTTTGCACTGCAGCAATGACGTCTTCATCACTTTCAAATCTTCTTCCCTGTAGTGCTTCCGTTAAGGGTCCAAACATGTGAAAATCGCTTGAAGCCAGGTTTGGACTGTATGGTGAATGTTCCAGCACCTCGAATCTCAACTCCTTTATTGCGTTGGCTGTCCGTTTGGCAGAATTTGGGCGAGCGTCATCTTGCTGCAGGATGACACCTCTTCACAGTTTTCCACGACGTTTGGATGTGATTGTCGGTTTTAGTTTCGTACGCAACACATCACATCCACCATACAAAACAGACCTGGCTTTAAAACTTCGTTACGCTGGGGCTATGTCTTGCAACATTGTGGCATGCTACGGAAATGTGGCGTGAGTCGTCTTGTAGCATGCTACAACAGGCAACATCTTGCGGCGTATGTTGCATGCGGCAGGTTAACTTATACCAAAGCAACAGAATTTGTGCCACACGTGTGTCAGTCTTGCAGTATAATGGATGATAAAGTGATCACAGCGGCGGCCTACTTGGTACTTGCACAGGCAGTTAACAACGGAAATGAAAAACAAAGGAAAAGAAAACGATGGTGGAAGAGAAAAGTATTTAAAGAAGGTCCACGAAATAGTATCCTAGGAACTAGAAGCAGACGATGGTGCATTATTTAGTAATTTTACGAGAATGTCGACTGAACACTTTAATTACTTGCTGCAGTTAACTACACCTCCTATTGTAAAGAAAGATAACAACTGCCAAGACAATATTTCACCAAGAATTCGATGGGCCATCACATTACGATTTTTAGCCACTGGCGATTCATACAAGTCACTAATGTACTTATTTAAAGTATCATATTCTGCTATTTCATTGGTGTTGAAGAATTACATAAAGGTAAGCATGCTACATTCAATACTGATTTCATTTAAGTAATGTTTTATTGGCATTTTTAAGCAAATTACAATGGATATTAAAGAACTGTTAAAATAGTTATTTCTAAAATCGAACTAATTCGAGTTCTTCTGTTTCTGTTTGAACAAATTCGTCACAATTATTAATTCCCCCATATACAATTTCACAGCTAGGTTTTGCAAGCAATGTTTCGATGCTCAGAGTTTGCTGATCATACTCCCCTAAGGCCGCATTAAAAAGAACATTTGATAATATGTGCTTGACATATGTGGGAGGTACATGTTCTTCAAGAGCTACATCGCCGTCATCTTTTGGTACTGTGTCCTCTCTGTCATCAGTCTGAAAAAATGGGGGTAGTAATGAGTATGTTTTACTTTTCAGATTCCAAAGGATACTGAAGAATGGCAGAAGGTAGCAAGAAATTTCGAAGTGAAGTGGAATTTCCCTCACTGCATAGGAGCCTTATGGCAAAAATGTGCAAATTATGTGTCCTCCGAATACTGGAAGTGAATACATCAACTACAAAAAAACATTCAGCATTGTCCTTATGGCAATTGTAGACGCAAATTACTGCTTTCAATATATTAATGTTGGATGTCACAGGGACAGAAAGAGAGGGGAGGAGGAGATTGACTTAGAGGTGGAGAGAAATTGACCTTAGTGAAGGGGAGAGTGACAGATGGGGTAGGAGGTGATAGAGGAGAGAAGCAGTTGGACAGAGAGAAGGGCAGGAGAAGATGGGGAGTGGGAAAAGTTGATTTACCTCATTTATAAAATTAATAAATCTTCATATGTTGTTAATTCACAACATTGTAAATGATTCATGTAATATACAATACTCAAACTATACTAATATATGAGATGAATAAAATGTAAAATTAAAGTTTTTGTGTTGTTTTGTGCTTAATTTTAACACTCTGAAATTATAAGTGAATGTTAATTTGTTAAATCATCGTATTATGACAAAGCCACAGCAAAGTGTGGCCGGTTCAGCTAGTACTACAGTATATAATTGTCATTTTAACTTATGGAGTTTAGTTGAAGAGACAAGATGAATGAGACTGCCCCTGAAGATTCGAGGGTTTGCATGTTGGTTTGTCAAGGGCGCTTGGTGCTGAGACTTGATCCACCTTGCTGCAAATTTTTCTGCATCGAAGCAATGCAGTGGAGGTCCATTTATTGAAATGAAAAGTAGATTTGAAAGTGTCGGAATTTGTAAGTGAATTCTCTGATCAGTCAGTGTTAAATTCATGGCACTAAATCCGCGTTCACATTCAGCTGTAGATATAGGTACAACTTTGACATCTTTCACAAGTTCCTTCACAGAATTGGGCATGTGTTGAGGATTTTCTTTATAGATTCGAAAATCTTTAACTAGTGACGCACACGTGCTTTCACGTAATTTAAAATCCACCTTATTACACAAGTGAGAAATTGACATGTCACCATAAAACACACGTTCATAATCATCTGAAGGCCATGTATCTGAATTTAATACGGCTACATCCGAAAAGAAATCCAGGTTCTCAAAGCGGTTTTTTATATTGTCTACCAAAGACTGAAAAAATTTCTTCCGAAATGTCTGAAATCTTTTACATTCATCACAAGATGGTTCTTTAATTAATACCCCTTTGTATGTGCGCTTTTCCTCCAACTCTTGTACTGTCATCCTAATTCATGGCGAGTCATTTGTTTTCAGTGTTTCAAGAGTTCTTATAGCTACGTCAATTTCCTGTTTTGCTTTAAGGATTGAAGAATTTCTGTTTGGCATGAAGAATGATAATACTTGCAGAACTTCTAGGGCCTCATAAAGCATAACTAATTCCATTACAAGCAACCACTTTGTGAGATGTTTTAGTAAACCTTAAATTTAGATCTCTCCTGAGTTGATCGGGAACCATCATGTCTCAGTTTTTCAAAAAAGATGGACAAGAGAAGTGTGACTTTCAAGAAGAGCTCGAACAGCATTAAATGAGGAAGCAACTCAACGTACGCGAAAAATACGGCCTAGTTTTAATAGTTGCGAGGATAATTCTTGTGAAACAGTTTGTGGTAGTCTCTGATTTTTGGGACTGCGAGAAAACACGGAATATAAGGAATTTTCATTCATAGCATTGTGGACAGCTAATTCCATTTTGTGATTCATACAATGAATGACAGTTAAATCCTTATGTAAATGACTACGCAGTAGAGTGGCTACCCCTTTGTAAGGTGCAAGCATTGTTGAGGCACCATCTGTTGCAATACCTACAAGGTGGTTTTTTAGTACATCATTTGTAATGCCATACTTTTCAAGAGCTGCTAACAGTGCGTTGAAAATGCATTCTCCTGTCCCACTTTCTAATTCAACAATGTCAAAAAAATAATTGCAAGCAACTCCCTCAAGGGGCAAACGTAAATATATTATTAAACAAGTCTTATTGCAAACTGTTGTACTTTCGTCCATAATGATATTAAAGTTTGTACTCGATTCTACAAGGAAGTGAGCAAGATTCTTTTCCATTTCTTCTCCTACAAACATAATGATATTTCGGCATGCATGGTCAGAATGAAGCACGCTACATTCAATAAACCATTAAGATTTTGTATTTCGATTACTGCAGGATACGATTTGAATGATAATTTCTGTTTAGCTATTACATATGCAGATCTGAACAACGAAGCAGTTGCGATTACATTTTCTTGATGCTGTTTTCCCCACAACTTTTCACTTTCACTCACGCATTTTTCTTAACTTTTCTTTTCTTTTATACTCATAATTTCTACGCACTTCATGATCCCCGATTTTATCATTTAGTTTTTTGGCGTTATTAGCAGAAACACCACCAGCTAAAAACGCGTTATCGATACGCACACGTTTACTGCTTTCCACCTTCAGTTCACGAACTTGTGAACACACTGTGCATATTACTAAGTTTTTGTCATTTACGGACAGCCACGGCTTAGTCTTTTGCCAGTTTTGAAAACTTGATAAGGCAACATAATATCCTACTATAATCTCAAGAGTATTGTTACTCCCATTCCTACCTTGAGACGTGACACAGTATTCAGTCAACGGAGATTCAGTCTCTTCCCCTGTATTAGCACCATCATTACCATTTTCTTTTTTACTTTCACTGTCTATTTTAACTCTTTAAGCACCACTGTTAGTATCCTGACTGTCACAGTTTGTACACGTATCAGGTAATGCACTGCTCTTAAGGAAATCAGAAATTTTGCTTTGTTTGAATGCCATCCTGAAATTCCGTAGTTCTTACAGGCCCGGACGCTCTCATCTTACTAATGAAGCTACTGAAGCGGGAACGTGTGAAGATCGTCGTGTGTTTGGCGGACGCGAGGCAACAAACGAACGGCACCAACTAATTTGGAGTACGCGATGCTGGGGAACCTGTGTTAAGCTCCACCCACGTGGTTCTCGACTAGCGAAGTCAGACTGTCCGATCCCGTCTGGTAGGTACCGTTGCTCACTTCGCACTACTTTGTGCTTTCGCCCCGGGTGCGTTAGTCCGCGCCATACCGTTGCCAAAAGGTGGCCCAACGGTAAATGTTCGCACAGGTACCGGCCGGTCACCACCCTGTGTCAGGGCACGGGGTAGGAATTTCAGCCCCCAGCTCACCCAACTCTGCGGTACGACTGCTGCAGTATGACTGCCACACTACTTCCCTCGCAAGGTCGGAAGTAAACGGATGACGCGTCTTAGACGAAAGCAACAATGACGACATGAGAATGATGATTTAGTTCTAAATATTTTGAAATGCGTAATTACTACATAACACTTTTTCAGTATTAATAAGCAAACATATTAATGGTACTAACAATAAGACTGTATTAAAAACTTTCAGTGTTCGGCTCCACAAATTTCCAGTGCGTGGGAAATAAACATCCCAGGTTGGGATGCATAAACTAAAAACCAGAGGAGGGGATGGTCTGATGCAGAGGGGGGGGAAATCCCCCCCATCCCTCCCCCCCCCCCCCCCCCCGCCCCATGCAAATCGCACACTGGTCCAGTGGATGGACTTGCGAAACTCAGGGTCTAGTCAAATGTCTCATTATTTTCTTCCAGATGACCGCTGGACTTTTGTGATTTTCGTGTGTGCCGGGTCAGTACTGGTCACGTTGTCAAACACGGTTGGACAGACGCTACAGCTAAACGAACAATGGCACTGCCTTGTGGCAAGGGGGGCAGACTTTATCTTCTACGGGCAGGCACGTCGCAAGGCTTTTCTCCAAGTCTTCCTGCTTTTTAAAGCAACAATAATTATCACCATGAAATGAACCACATTATACACTACTGGTAATTAAAATTGCTACATCAAGAAGAAATGCAGATGATAAATGGGTATTCATTGGACAAATACACTCCTGGAAATTGAAATAAGAACACCGTGAATTCATTGTCCCAGGAAGGGGAAACTTTATTGACACATTCCTGGAGTCAGATACATCACATGATCACACTGACAGAACCACAGGCACATAGACACAGGCAACAGAGCATGCACAATGTCGGCACTAGTACAGTGTATATCCACCTTTTGCAGCAATGCAGGCTGCTATTCTCCCATGGAGACGATCGTAGAGATGCTGGATGTAGTCCTGTGGAACGGCTTGCCATGCCATTTCCACCTGGCGCCTCAGTTGGACCAGCGTTCGTGCTGGACGTGCAGACCGCGTGAGACGACGCTTCATCCAGTCCCAAACATGCTCAATGGGGGACAGATCCGGAGATCTTGCTGGCCAGGGTAGTTGACTTACACCTTCTAGAGCACGTTGGGTGGCACGGGATACATGCGGACGTGCATTGTCCTGTTGGAACAGCAAGTTCCCTTGCCGGTCTAGGAATGGTAGAACGATGGGTTCGATGACGGTTTGGATGTACCGTGCACTATTCAGTGTCCCCTCGACGATCACCAGTGGTGTACGGCCAGTGTAGGAGATCGCTCCCCACACCATGATGCCGGGTGTTGGCCCTGTGTGCCTCGGTCGTATGCAGTCCTGATTGTGGCGCTCACCTGCACGGCGCCAAACACGCATACGACCATCATTGGCACCAAGGCAGAAGCGACTCTCATCGCTGAAGACGACACGTCTCCATTCGTCCCTCCATTCACGCCTGTCGCGACACCACTGGAGGCGGGCTGCACGATGTTGGGGCGTGAGCGGAAGACGGCCTAACGGTGTGCGGGACCGTAGCCCAGCTTCATGGAGACGGTTGCGAATGGTCCTCGCCGATACCCCAGGAGCAACAGTGTCCCTAATTTGCTGGGAAGTGGCGGTGCGGTCCCCTACGGCACTGCGTAGGATCCTACGGCCTTGGCGTGCATCCGTGCGTCGCTGCGGTCCGGTCCCAGGTCGACGGGCACGTGCACCTTCCGCCGACCACTGGCAACAACATCGATGTACTGTGAAGACCTCACGCCCCACGTGTTGAGCAATTCGGCGGTACGTCCACCCGGCCTCCCGCATGCCCACTATACGCCCTCGCTCAAAGTCCGTCAACTGCACATACGGTTCACGTCCACGCTGTCGCAGCATGCTACCAGTGTTAAAGACTGCGATGGAGCTCCGTATGCCACGGCAAACTGGCTGACACTGACGGCGGCGGTGCACAAATGCTGCGCAGCTAGCGCCATTCGACGGCCAACACCGCGGTTCCTGGTGTGTCCGCTGTGCCGTGCATGTGATCATTGCTTGTACAGCCCTCTCGCAGTGTCCGGAGCAAGTATGGTGGGTCTGACACACCGGTGTCAATGTGTTCTTTTTTCCATTTCCAGGAGTGTACATTATACTAGAACTGACATGTGATTACATTTTCACGCAATTTGGGTGCATAGATCCTGAGAATTCAGTACCCAGAACAACCACCTCTGCCCGTAATAACGGCCTTGATACGCCTGGGCATTAAGTCAAACAGAGCTTGGATGGCGTGTACAGGTACAACTGCCCATGCCGCTTCAACACGATACCACAGTTCATCAAGAGTAGTGACTGATGTATTGTGACGAGCCAGTTGCTCGGCCACCATTGACCAGACGTTTTCAATTGGTGAGAGATCTGGAGAATGTGCTGGCCAGGGCAGCAGGAGAACATTTTCTGTATCCAGAACCGAGCGAGGTGGCGCAGTGGTAAGACACTGGACTCGCATTCGGGAGGACGACGGTTCAATCCCGCGTCCGGCCATACTGATTTAGGTTTTCCGTGATTTCCCTAGATTACTCTAGGCAAATGCCGGGATGGTTCCTTTGAAAGGGCACGGCCGTCCTCCTTCCCCATCCTTCCCTAATCCGAGCTTGTGCTCCATCTCTAATGACCACGTTGTCGACGGGACGTTAAACACCAATATCCTCCTCCTCTGTATCCAGAAAGGCCCGTACAGGACCTGCAACATGCGGTCGTCCATTATCATGTTGAAATGTAGGGTTTCGCAGGGATCGAATGAATGGTAGAGCCACGGGTCGTAACACATCTGAAATGTAGCGTCCACTGTTCAAAGTGCCTTCAATGCGAACAAGAGGTGACCGAGACGTGTAACCAATGGCACCCCATACCATCACGCCGGGTGATACACCAGTATGGCGATGACGAATACACGCTTCCAATGTGCGTTCACCGCGATGTCGCCAAACATGGATGCGACCATCATGATGCTGTAAACAGAACCTGGATTCATCCGAAAAAATGACGTTTTGCCGTTCGTGCACCCAGGTTCGTCGTTGAGTACACCATCGCAGGCACTCCTGTCTGTGGTGGAGCGTCAAGAGTAACCGCAGGCGTGGTCTCCAAGCTGATAGTCCATGCTGCTGCAGACGTCGTCGAACTGTTCGTACAGATGGTTGTTGTCTTGCAAACGTCCCCCTCTGTTGACTCAGGGATCGAGACGTGCCTGCACGATCCATTACAGCCATGCAGATAAGATACCTGTCATCTCGACTGCTAGTGATACGAGCCTTTGGATCCAGCACGGCGTTATGTATTACCCTCTTGAACCCATGGATTCCATATTCTGCTAACAGTCATTGGATCTCGACTAACGCGAGCAGCAATGTCGCGATACGATAAACCGCAATCGCGATAGGCTACAATCCGACCTTTATCAAAGTCGGAAACGTGGTGGTACGCATTTCTCCTCCTTACACGAGGCATCACAACAACGTTTCACCAGGCAACGCCGATCAACTGCTGTTCGTGGATGAGAAATCGGTTGGAAACTTTCCTCATGTCAGCACGTTGTAGGTGGCGCCACTGGCGCCAACCTTGTGTGAATGCTCAGCGTCTTCTTCCTGTTGGTTAAATTTCGTGTCTGTAGCACGTCATCTTCGTGGTGTAACAGTATTAATGGCCAGTAGCGTATTTAGCAAGTGGTTCGAAGATTCACTAATATCAAATCACGGTAAACCAACCAATGTTCTAGATAATACTCCTTACCATTCAGTTGTTATTGACAGGGCACTGACCATAGCAAACCGAAAGGAGGTAATGATTGATTGGCTTCAGCGTCATAACATGGATGTAAGTGATGATCTTAAAAAGTTGGAGGCTATGTGAAAAACATCTCTCCATAAGCTACAGTTCCCCCTGTACGAAATCAACAAACTGGCAAGAAGAAAAACATGAACACAAAGTCGTAAGGTTACCACCTTATCACTGCCGTTTCATCCCAAAAGCGTTAATATGGGCCCAAACTAAAAGTTACGTTGCCAGCAATAATAATAAATCTACCCTCTCTGCAGTCGAAGCACTCACAAGAGAAGCTTGTCAGGAATGTCACGCCGAAGAGTGGAAGGAAGCCGGCAAACATACGCAGAGCATGATGGAAAGAGCGTGGCAGAATGAGGCTCTTTTGGAAAATTCAATGGAGGAGATGGTAAGTTCATTAAACGATGGCAGTGACAGTGATAGTAACACTTCAGAAATCCATCATAGCGACGAGAGTGATATCAGTGGAGTTTTTCCATTATCCCTGTAGAGATGGATCACAGGCGTATCCAGCTTCACATTTTGCATGGGCGGTTTCCATCTGTAAGTACCTACATTACAAAATTATATCGTCGACAGTTTTTCTTTAGCACGTTCTCGTTATGGTACATGTGCAATTAAGGCCTCCTTCGAATCCCAGTGTATTCTTTTGTGTTACAGGGGCGAAGGCCTAACGGACGCGGTCGTCAACGCACAGCGCTTACTCCAGGGGCCGGCCTGGGTGGCCGAGCGGTTCTAGGCGCTACAGTCTGGAACCGCGCGACCGCTACGGTCGCAGGTTCGAATCCTGCCTCGGGTATGGATGTGTGTGGTGTCATTAGGTTAGTTAGGTTTAAGTACTTCTGAATTCTAGGGGACTGATGACCTAAGATGTTAAGTCCCATAGTGCTCAGAGCCATTTGAACCATTTTAAATTTTTGAAAAACAGTTGCTCTAATTCGCGTGTCTGTATCGTTTCATGTAACTCACCAAACACGAACGTCTTCACAACCTTCTGGTATCCAGTCCTGAGCGTCAAGTGTCTTGTTCATTGATTCCTAAAACCGTTCCTGTATGGTCCTACTTTCCAATGTTAGTTCCTGGATCGTCATGCTGAAAGACGTCGAAACTGACGGTTTCGTCGACTTTCATGTTATCCTCATATGATATACAAACTATATACCGAGATATGTAAATCCAATTAATTTGATTATAACGAGTCCCCGTTATGTTATTCAGTTCATTCTTTTGTCTTAGCAACAGTGATTCTTAATAAATTAAGTACCTGTAGCAGTTAAATTTTTTTGAGAATTGCATTTGGTTGGGCCAGCCTCATATCTACGATATTTCCGAGCCGAAGCAAAAACTTGATCGTGACCCCCCCCACTCGAGCGTTTCAGATAAGAAGTCACATACGTTCATTTTGTAGCGCACATCTTTCTGAAGAGTTAGATACATAAAACATGTATGTTCGAGGAAATGTGAGACATGTTATTGGTCTTAAATATGCCAAAGTGCAATGCTACGCCTCTTCACACAGCAGTCTGCTATCACACGTCACTGTAATTCGTTCTGTGGAATTCAAACGCATATATTTTGTAATGGAAACCATCAAATCTATACTCTGGACGGTGAAAATGAAAATGTCCTGTGATGCCTCTCCTGCTCTAGTCGACCGGTTTCACATCCTACATCACCCCCTTTTTTTTTAAAAAAAAAAAAAAAAAAAAAAAAAAAACTCCAAATTGATGCGGGATTATTTGTGGCCGCAAGAGTTCTTATTAAAAAAATTTGCACTCTTTATTGCCTATTAGCTAATAACTTTCTCTTTCGCGTGACATAACATTAAATACAGGAGACATAAAACCAGTAAGCACAAGAGACAAGCGAGGCAGTACGCATTACTTCAATTCTTAGGTGTCAGCATTTTTCTCTCTAATCTTGCACGACGTGCTTTCCTTTCTGCGGAAGAATGTGCTACCTCATCAAAGTTCGTCAAACGTTTTGCTACATGAAAAATCAAAATGTCGTTGTCTAATACTCAAAAAGCTGTTAATACCAGTAGTACCCAAGAGTGATGCGATTTCTCGATCTGATTACGTCTATTTTGTCAGTTTCTGCTCGATGAAATAGGCCTCTGTAATACTGCAGCAATTCTAACTCACACAAAATACGCTTTGGCAACGAATGCTCATGTTTGTTGTTGTCGTCTTCAGTCTTGAGACCGGTTTGATGCAGCTCTCCATGCTACTCTATCCTGTGCAAGCTCCTTCATCTCTCAGTACCTACTGCAACCTACATCCTTCTGTATCTGTTTAGTGTATTCGTCTCTTGGTCTCCCTCTACGATTTTTACCCTCCGCGCTGCCCTCCAATGCTAAATTTGTGATCCCTTGATGCCTCAGAACATGTCCTACCAACCGGTCTCTTCTTTTTGTCAAGTTGTGCCACAAACTCCTCTTCTCCCCAATTCTATTCAATACCTCCTCATTAGTTATGTGATCTACCCATCTAATCTTCAGCATTCTTCTGCAGCACCACATTTCGAAAGCTTCTATTCTGTTTTTGTCCAAACTATTTATCGTCCATGTTTCACTTCCATACATGGCTACACTCCATACAAATACTTTCAGAAACGACTTCCTGACACTTAAATCTATACTCGATGTTAACAAATTTCTCTTCTTCAGAAACGCTTTCCTTGCCATTGCCAGTCTACATTTTATATCCTCTCTACTTCGACCATCATCAGTTATTTTACTCCTGAAACAGCAAAACTCCTTTACTACTTTAAGTGTCTCATTTCCTAATCTAATTCCCTCAGCATCACCCGACTTAATTCGTCTACATTCCATTATCCTCGTTATGCTTTTGTTGATGCATCTTATATCTTCCTTTCAAGACACTGTCCATTCCGTTCAACTGCTCTTCCAAGTCCTTTGCTGTCTCTGACAGAATTACAATGTCATAGCCGAACCTCAAAGTTTTTACTTCTTCTCCATGGATTTTAATACCTACTCCGAATTTTTCTTTTGTTTCCTTTACTGCTTGCTCAGTATACAGATTGAATAACATCGGGGATAGGCTACAACCCTGTCTCACTCCCTTCCCAACCACTGCTTCCCTTTCATGTCCCTCGACTCTTATAACTGCCATCTGGTTTCTGTACAAATTGTAAATAGCCTTTCGATCCCTGTATTTTACCCCTGCCACCTTCAGAATTTGAAAGAGAGTATTCCAGTTAAAATTGTTAAAAGCTTTCTCTAAGTCTACAAATGCTGGAAACGTAGGTTTGCCTTTCCTTAATCTTTCTTCTAAGATGAGTCGTAAGGTCAGTATTGCCTCACGTGTTCCTACATTTCTACGGAATCCAAACTGATCTTCCCCGAGGTCGGCTTCTACCAGTTTTTCCATTCGTCTGTAAAGAATTCGCGTTAGTATTTTGCGGCTGTGACTTATTAAACTGATAGTTCGGTACTTTTCACATCTGTCAACACCTGCTTTCTTTGGGATTTGAATTATTATATTCTTCTTGAAGTCTGAGGATATTCGCCTGTCTCATACATCTTGTAAGAGGTCCGAGCAGATGTAATTTCGATGTATTGCTCATGCGCTGCCTGCGATATGCAAGGTCTCTGACCAGAGAGCAGTGTTGACTACAGTAGGAACTGTGTAGCTGTAGCAGTAAGTTGTTGCTAGTCTGGAGTCTGCTCTTGTCTGGTCTGGTGTATCGTGTTGGCTGGCCCGGTCGCGGTGCAGCGATGCCGGAGCTTGAGTATTATTGTATAAGGTAAAAAGCAGCCTCGCACATATGTAGTAATGTTATCTCAAGTCCCATGTAAATATTTTAAAACTCTCGTAATAATAATCTTCCTCATAAAAAGTAACTTTTAACAATCATTTATTTCAATTTAAAGAATTTACTAATTTCTCCCATCCATGATCATCCCGATTATTGCAATAGAAAAATCAGTTGCTCCGTTTCATAAATGACAGATAGGTCGGCCAGCATTGCACAGAGCTGTGCCGGAAAAATTTATTATAAGAGCAGATATATCCGGCGACTTCATTGAGGTAAGAATTTTTCCTTTTTTTATTCAGAATGATCTTTCAGGGCCATGACGCAGCACTGCTGTCGTCCAAAATTTACCAGGTTAAATTCACAGTGAATTATTGAAAATTCTTAAGTGAGCGACAATTTAATTGAGAGGTTAATTACATTGTTTTATTACCAGGTTACTGAATTTATTTTTTATTGGGACGTTATGCTGAATGTGAACGACATAAT
The DNA here is from genome assembly GCF_023864345.2 of Schistocerca serialis cubense. NCBI lineage: Eukaryota > Metazoa > Arthropoda > Insecta > Orthoptera > Acrididae > Schistocerca > Schistocerca serialis. Next base: position 821,999,384 of record NC_064639.1, on the reverse strand, counting down.
TATAATTTTTACTGTTGAGCGGTTTAGGAATTTTTCTGTTGTGAGGTTACGCTAAATGTGAATGAATTTTGAGCTTAGATTAAATCAGAAAGAATTTTGTGTGGAGGTTAATGTGAAAAGAATTTTGTAGGGAGGTTATAAATGTAAATGAATTTTGTGGGGAGGTTACACCGTAAATTAGAATCATTACTCATATTATTTATTTTTATTTTGTCGGGAGGTTACACTGTGAAAGAATTTTGTTTTGAGGTTACACTAAAATCAGAATCATTATCCATAATATTTATTTTTTTTATTTCGTGGGGAGGTTACACTTGACGACAACTGGCCAGGATCATATTTTTTTGTGAATCTCTGAGAAGTAGTCATATATCTGCTCTTATTTATTTAAATGTAGTTTGCATCTGGCGCAACGCATTTACTGATTTGTCACTCTTTCTTTCACAGATCATCGGCAATTTATTGCTCTTTGTCGTAATTGTGTTTGTTCCATTTTTGCTTCGTCTTTGTTTCATTTTGTGCTTAATTTTGATTTGTGAAAAATGCCGCGAAAAACTGTTAACAGTACATCGCGATGTGCAATGAGTGAAATAGCCGACTCGAATAATTTGACCGATAATACTTGCGACACTCAGTGTAATAGCGATAATCCTATAATTACAGATAATCAGTGCCTGCCGATCACTAGTAATGATTTTAATTCTAATGATGGGCAAACAAATTCAATTATGTCCACAGTAAATTTAACAATTGATCACGCGGCACGTTCCGTTACAATGAACGCTGCTCAGCTTGACACACCCGATTTGCAAAATTTACGTAACGAACAGATAATTGTTTCTAATGAAGGTGAACAATGTACTCAAAGTACGTCAGATTTATTTGATTCCGATGTAGTGACCAAAAACAGTGCTCATCCGAGTAGCAAACCTTTTCGTGAATCAAATAATGGTCAAATGTTTACACAAAACGTGACACATTCAGATACACCATCACACAGCACAGAAAATAGAGTCGCTAATTTTGGCTGGGATCGAGTTATGGCATTATTGCTACAACTTAATGAAAAAATAGACAATCAGCACAAACAATTTAATGAAAAACAAGACAACTATTTCAAACAATAGAGTGAAAAACTAGACAACAATTACAAACAACTTAATGAATCGAACAAACAACTTAATGGGAGTTTCAAACAGTCGAATGAAAAACACGACAACCTTAACGAACAGAACAAACAACTTAGTGAACAGATTACAGCCATTACCGTACAACGTCATGATACTAAAGAACAATTACGTGAGGAAATTGAGGCTTGTGCTAGGAATAGTAGTGAAGAAATTAGATCTGTTGCACAAGAATTAAGTAGTACACGTGTAGCCACAACGAAATTACTTACAGATGAAAGTAGTGCCGTCGCTAAACAATGTTCTGAAAACGCAACACAGTTACACGATGAGTTTAAATTAATGTCAGCAAAACTTTCACACGCTGGATGCGAAAGTAGATACGAAATTTGAACAACAGATCAGCCAAATTGACGAACGTTTTAAAGTGACAGAAATGAAAAATGTCACAGTCACTAATACGTCACAGCATACGCCACGTTCCGAACATTTGTCACACTCACACAGCCAGTATAGCTTAAATAATTTACAGAGACCACGCGACTTAGAATCCGAAGGGACACAGACAAACAGATTCTCATGCAATCCTGAACCAGTTCACACATTCAGAGACGATAACGTTGATTATAAGCAATTTTTATCCGTAAAAAAATCTGAGGTATTTAAAAATGATAGAACACAAATACATCCTTTGGACTGGATACGACAATTTGTTTTCGTATTTTCATCAGCTTGGCCTGTAATGCAGAAACTAGAACTGGCCTGGATACAACAATTTGTTTTTGAATTTTCACCGGCACTGCCTGTAACGCAGAAACTAAAATTTATTTGCAGTGCGTAATTGACCTCAGGGGATCCATTACACTTCGATGAATATGTGCCGTAGCGTGCACAGGGCCCCGAGCCGTAGTAGTGCTATTTCATCTTTAGTTTTCTGCACTACTGCCTTCTCTTTTACTATCCTTTATATCTATCAAAACAGCCCTTCAACTATCGATCTATCTAGGATTAAGGGTGCGTAAAGAAAACCTGATACAAGTTTTACCGAAAGTGACAGTTTTCTTTAGACACTCCCGAAATGACAACTACCGGCGTAATTTTAATAACAGACAAAATTGTAATCATCAGTATGTACAACATTTTGAGCAATCGTCAAAATTATCAGCAACCATATTTTGGTAACAATAGAGGCTTTTCCCTACAACAGCAACAAAACCAGTCGGTTAGCATACCTAACCAACAATATAACGTGCAAGGTCAACCAAGCTTTAATGTTTCGCCGCCTACACGTATAGCGTCGGCTCCACCAAATAGTAACGCACAGCAACAAGGAAATCAGTACGTACAGAAAACACACCATTTCAACTCATATCGCAATGCACCGTATAGAAATGACCATCATGACAGACGTAAAAGTAATGAGCACAATTTTCAGCGTACGTTTAATAACAGTCGGTCTTACCAGCAGCAAAATCATCCGCAACAACAGATTATCGTGAATGAACCAGACAGTAGATATCATCCCGAACGTAATACGTCACGAAGAAATAACATAACAGTACAAATAGTCGAAATGCCACAGCATCCTCCCGCAAATAACAGCACGTCAGAAAGAATTTGACTAGATACAGTACAGGTTGCATCTTCCAGCAACGAAAGCAATACTTTTGACACACGGAATCTTATTCACGAAAATGTTATTACTTTTGACGACATCCGAGACACACTTTTGCATGAAAAACCAGTTATTCAAAAAATCATTTCACACCCTGTCATTGAAGTAGAGATTGGATCATCCAAATTTTCAGCAGTAATCGATTCTGGATCACCTATGTCACTTATAAATGAGGAAACTTTCAACGAATGTAACAAAGAGAATACCTATCCTACGTTACTATTAGGCAAAACTAAAGTAAAAGGAGCAGTATCTGGTAAAGGAGTAGATGTAAAGTTACAGACACACTTATCATTTTGTATTGCAGGTCATACGTTTCACTCAAATTTTTGGATTGTTCCCTTATTGACAACAGACGTTATTTTAGGTACGAATTTTCTGGTACAACATGACGCAATTATTGACTTTCAAAATTCCTATTTAATGTTAAAGGATGAAAATGTACAACTGGCATTAGATTTTCAGCACTCTTTATCTGTAGAAGAACAAACAATTAATCGTACAGATGTCATTTCTGCTTCACGTAACATAGACTGTCATTCCACATTGTTCACAGATACGTACGTACACAACTATAATACTCCAGACGAAGCGGACTATGATGTTATACAGATGATTTCTGATAAAGTTAAACAGATCAGTGCAAATACAGACGACGAACGCACGCAACTACGCAAAATTCTTTTACAGCAAGCTCCAGTTTTTGACAACATCCCTGGTACTATGTCCGGTTTTATGTATGAATTTCAAGTTAAACAGCACGACACATTTAAAGCCAAATATTATCCCATTCCATATATTCACACAGAACAAGTTAAGAAAGAATTGCAAGCTATGCTTGACCAAGGAATTATTGAACCGGCAGTTAGTCCGTACATAAACCCGCTCCATATTGTTAAGAAAAACGATGGTCCACTTCGCCTCGTACTTGATTCGCGCCACATCAATGACATTATTATTAATGAAACAGATCGCCCTCAAACACTAGAAGAACTTCTACAGAAATTTCATGGTACTGCTATTTATTCCACATTAGATTTGAAATCGGGATTTTGGCAAATTCAGCTCCATCCGAACTGCAGAAAGTACACGGCTTTTCTCTGTTTTGGTGACTGTTATCAATTTTGTAAATTACCGTTCGGTTTAACTATTTCTTCAGCAGCATTTATTCGCGGTTTGAATATTATACTTCCGATAGAACTAAAAGACAGAATCACAACGTATGTAGACGACATTCTTATTGCAGCAGCTAACTGGTCTGAACACAATCTGATTCTTGAACAACTGTTGCAAACTTTTCGTACACAAGGACTCCAGTTAATCTTAGCAAATCACACTTTGGCAAAACTTCTATAAAATTTCTTGGACATGTAATTTCAGCAGAAGGCATTGCGCCTGACCCGGAAAAACTTCAAGCTTTACGTGGCATTACTGTACCTAGGACAAAGAAACAACTACGCAGCTTTTTGGGTTTAATTAACTTTTTTCGTAAGTTTATTCATTACTCTGCTTTAGACACCCCTAGATTATGTCAATTGACGGGTAAAAACACTATTTGGTCCTGGGATAGCCAAGCACATTCTGAATTTGTAAATCTGAAACAAGCTTTGTTGAATGCACCACTTTTATCACATTCAGATCTTACTAGAAATTTTTCCATTGCCACCGACAGTTCTAACACTGCTTTAGGCGTACACATTTTTCAGGAAATTGAAGAAGATGGTTCTACAGTAATTAAAAACATCGCCTTTGCGAGTCGCATTCTGTCACCTGCTGAACGCAATTATTCTGTTACAGAACTTGAAACATTATGTGTTGTATGGGCATTTACGAGATTTCGGCATTTTCTTTATAGAAGACATACTACCGTTTACACAGATCATAGAGCGATACAGTTTTTACTTTCAGCAAAATTTACACACGACAGATTAAGCAGATGGAAACTCTATTTACAGGAATTTAATTTTACAATTGTTTACATTCCCGGTACACAAAATATTGTAGCAGACGCACTATCCCGTTCTCTCAGCAACAATGAGCAAGACATCAGAACCAACTTCTGCCAAGCAAATTTTAGCGTCATGTATATTCAACAAGTTGCATTTGAAAATTTCATTTCGTCGTCATTACGAGATATAGCACAGGAGCAGACCAAAGACAACGCATGGAAAGAAATTAAACACCTTTGGCAAGATTGGAATAATGTTACCATTAGAAACCATTACACTGTACGCAATAACAATCCGTTTCGCCGCTCTCACCCTGACAGCAACAATTGGTTACTATGCATTCCTGACGAGCTTATTAACAAATTAATTTGGTATACTCATTTAAGTTACGCACATTATGGAGCCAGAAAATGTTTTCTTATACTGAGACAGAACTGTTATTTTGCCAACATGTAGAAACGTATTCGACGAGTTTTAGCGTAATGTAAAATCTGCCAGAAAGCTAAGTCAGACACGACTTCACATATTCCTCCGTTACACCCCATTGTACCTGTTAAATTGATACACATGGCCGCTGTAGACATTTTTGGTCCGATTCCCAGATTTAATAGAGGTTTTTGTTACATCTTTGTCGCTGTTGAACTCACTTCGAAATTTGTTACCTTCACTCCGTTACGCAAAGCTACTGCTAAATCTGTTTCGAATGCATTTGTAAAACATTTTTTACTCCATGTAGGGCATGTATTGAAAGTAATTTCCGACAATGGACCACAGTTTCGATCTGGTATATGGACACGTATGTTACGAGCAAGAAACATTTCTCTGATCTATATATCCAAGTATCACTCTTCTTCGAACCCTTGTGAACGACTAATGAAAGAAATTGGTAAACTATGTAGAATATACTGTCATAAAAAACATATTGATTGGGATACACACATTCCTGGATGTAATTAACTCAATACCAAATGAATCTACTATGCTATCTCCGTCTGTTGTACTGAAAAATGTTGAACCACCTAACAAAATTAAGGAATTAGTATCCTTTCCTACATCTCGTCGACTACGACACCATGAAATGATTGACATTGCGCTGAACATCAAACGTGCCGCAGAGCGCCAGAGAAGACAGCAAAAACAGGTTTGTACACGCTGTGACTTTCACGTTGGACAGAAGATATTAGTACGTACACATTATTTATCCAACAGAGGAAAGAGTAGATGCAGTAAACTTGAGCTTCTATATGCAGGTCCATACAGAATTCGCAGCATTCCTCGCCCCAATGTAGTACACGTCGAAACTCAGAGAACCAGAAAAAGTAAAGGCAATCACCATGTCTCCAATATTAAACCCTTTATTGAATGAACATACTTTATGATTTATCACACTGTAATGCCATTTCCTGATTTTTATATGACCACTTATGCAATTATATTTATATGACTACTTACTGATGATTATCATATTTTTTCTTGGCAAGTGCCCAGCAAGGTAAGGTTAGCAGGTCGCTTTTCTTGTCGTTACACATCAGATTGTGCACATTTTTCCAGATAAACTTACATATTTTATGACCAATTATGCAATTCTATCTAGTGACATATTAATTTTATCAAATTCTTTCTCCATTAAAGTCTTCAACTCTCGCCTCTATCAACTACACAACATACAAGCTGAACACAAAGAAAGACATTTCTTGTCGTTATATATCAGACCGTTCACATTTTCCATTTTTCGTATATGTATGATTGTTTTCCTGTTTTGTTTGTATGCACTACGAAATCTTTAAGATATAACAAACACCAGTTGACTTTGACATTTTGCCTTATGATATCTCAACAGCTTGACTATTTTACATTTTTTGCTACTAAATTATGATACTCTGTTTACATTTTTTTTAGCACCTGAACACTCTCTACGTTTTTGACATAATAGGTTTTCTGTCATGCTATGCTGTATGCTTAATTATATCACTAGAAACCAGTTTTTATTTAATGGGTATATTATTTAAATGCAAGATATTAATCCTTATTCATCATTTTCAGAAAGCAATAGCGTGTGAAAGAAATAATTTAAACAAACCACAGTGGATTACTATGAAGTGGAAATTTCACCTTCGGAATGAACGAAATAAAATGCAATACCTCGTCATGACGAGTATATGGATCAGAATTAACAAGCATTAACAAGAATATACTATACACATCGTATGATAGCAGTCTTAACTAATTTTTTTCTTTCAGAATACAAGGCGATTGATACAGGCTGTCAGACGGAACTACACATCTTAGTTTTAGTGATGAAATATGCTAGAAGTAAGAAACTCTATACTATGAATAGTTGTATGAAGTAAATGGTAATATGAATATTGAATAATGAAGTGTCTTTTTTGTAGATGATAATGAATGATGATGAGTAGTTATATGAAGAATATGCTAATATGAATAATGAAGTTTTTCTTTGCAGGTGATGATAGTAATGAAGTTATGGTAATATGAATAATGAAGTTTTTCTTTGCAGATGAGGATAATGATGAAGTTTTTATATTTACTGTTAGTTAAGAGATGCTATGTAGTTATTTAAGTATTTGTTGCAGCTTGTTTTGACAGTATGTCTTATATCGCATGGTATAATGACTGAATATTTTCGAAAGGATAGCTAGAGTACATACATAGTAAGTGCACGTTTCATTACCTGTTAATTCGAAGTTCACTACTTTTCAGCATAATATGCGTTTCTTCTTTCAGCTTAATAATCCATTTTGTATTTTATCCAGGAGAAGCTACTCATGAAATTAATGTGCTATAAGCAGTTAGGTTTTAAACCTGTTCTAGTACTTGCATTTTTTTACCCATTTGTGTGTGTCATTTATGAATGTGATCACATATACTCCGCTTGTTTCATAACCTTGCTACAGCTGACTCATGACGAATGATGTTACTAATCCTTATTTGCAGCAATAAGTCAAAAGCAAATATTTTCATGCCCCAGCAATTATTTATCGATCCCAACGCAATGCATTACTGGCACAAAAAAATGTATTACCAGTCCCAAATAATGCTACTAGTTTAAGAGATATTTATAGTACTAAATATAATGCAGATTTGTCAGATGTATTGAATCCATTATATCTATGTATTATTGGACGAAAGACCTTGAGTAATAGTTATAGTGTGTTACATTTTAAATATCTCCTATGTTACTTGAATGATGGGTTCTGAGTAATACTGAATTAAGTTTTGTAATAATGTATAAATGCTATTCCAATAATTTCTGTAAATAATATGTTTGTTATACTCTATAAATGCTATGCCAATAATTAACTCTCATTTTGAATGATGACTTCTGAATAATACTGAATAATGTTTTATAAAACTATATGAATAATTTGTAACTCGCCAATGAATGCCACTGTTTCTTATATTTTAAACCTGTCTTACACCACTTACATGCTATTATATATGAATACCAGTAGCTTGATGCTGCACTCGTTAACTCCTGTTTTGAATGATGACTTCTGAACAATGCATAAAAATGTTTAGTAACTGGCCAATGAATGCCAATGATTACTATAACTAGATGAATTATGTAAATGCTATGCCATTAATTAACTCTTGCTTTGAATGATCACTTTTGAATAATGCATAAAAATGGTTTGTTACTGGCCAATGAGTGCCAATGTTCACTGTAATCAGATGACTTATGAATAATGTTCTGTATTACTCCATACATAGTACAGAAATATTTAGTAACTAGGCAATGGGTGCCAACAATTACTCAAATCGGTTAATAGACTAGTGTAATTCTCAATGATGACTAGCATAAGAGTTAATGTCCTTCACCTTCTGCCCTAATTACCAGAAATTATTGCAATATCCGTTTGTCCTGTCTATCCTCATGATCATGGAGCACTATATTTGGATTTTGCTCTAATTCTACATTGGTGAAAAAGTATGTGGTGTTGACACATCATGCTGTCCACCACCTTGAACGATGGAGATGTTATTATGGTCCCACTGTTTGGTGTACTTAATGTACTGCCAAAATGATAACATTGAATATTAATACGACATTACAGTGTCTTGGCTACACTGATTCATACTTCAGGGAAGAGAACTTCAGATTGTCTCACTTGGTGTTGTGCTTCTGTAGAAAGATATGGACTTTCAGTGCAGCTACATGCAACCTACTGTGCTACAACCATGATGCAATCCTTTCCTTTCCTTTCCTAGTTCTTGTAAAATGGCAGAGACATATACGGTGCGTGTGCACTTTATGTCATTTGTTAATATGTTTTGTACTCATTGCATATCCTAGTTCTTGTAAAATGCTAAAAAAAATGTATACAGTGCGTGTGCACTTTATGTCATTTATTAATGTGTTTTGTACTCAGTGCATATACATTTTGTCATTGCTTGATATGTTCTGTACTCAGTGCATGTGCACTCTACTTCATTTCATGTTCTGCACTTATATATATATATGTATATACTCTGTGACTGTAAACTTAGTTAATTAAGTAGATTTTAGAAAAATTTGTTGCTCATGGCAAGTCCAATTGACTCACCATTGCTGCCAAATTTTTGCTCCCCGCAGTGGAGGGTTATGTAAGAGGTCCGAGCTGATGTAATTTCGATGTATTGCTCATGCGCTGCCTGCGATATGCAAGTTCTCTGACCAGAGAGCAGTGTTGACTACAGTAGGAACTGTGTAGCTGTAGCAGTAAGTTGTTGCTAGTCTGGAGTCTACTCTGGCCTGGTCTGGTGTATCCGGCAACTTCATTGAGGTAGAAATTTTTCCTTTTTTTATTCAGATTGATCTTTCAGGGCCATGACGCAGCACTGCTGTCGTCCAAAATTTACCAGGTTAAATTCACAGTGAATTATTGAAAATTCTTAAGTGAGCGACAATTTAATTGAGAGGTTAGTTACATTGTTTTATTACCAGGTTACTGAATTTATTTTTTATTGGGACGTTATACTGAATGTGAACGACATAATTATAATTTTTACTGTTGAGAGGTTTAGGAATTTTTCTGTTGTGAGGTTACGCTAAATGTGAATGAATTTTGAGCTTAGATTAAATCAGAAAGAATTTTGTGTGGAGGTTAATGTGAAAAGAATTTTGTAGGGAGGTTATAAATGTAAATTAATTTTGTGGGGAGGTTACACTAAAATTAGAATTATATTCATTTTATTTATTATTAATTTGTGGGGAGGTTACAATCTTACTCACCAGACGGTAGAGTTTTGTCATGACTGGCTCTCCCAAGGCTGTCAATAGTTCTAATGGAATGTTGTTTACTCCCAGGGCCTTGTTTCGATTCAGGTCTTTCAGTGCTCTGTCAAACTCTTCACGCAGTATCGTATCTCCCATTTCATCTTCATCAACAACCTCTTCCATTTCCATAATATTGTCAAGTACATCGCCCTTGTATAGACCCTCTATATACTCCTTCCACCTTTCTGCCTTCCCTTCTTTGCTTAGAACTGGGTTTCCATCTGAGCTCTTGATAATCATACAAGTGGTTCTCTTTTCTCCAAAGGTCTCTTTAATCTTTCTGTAGGCAGTATCTATCTTACCCCTAGTGAGAAATCCTCTACGTCCTTGCACTTGTCCTCTAGCCATCCCTGCTTAGCCATTTTGCGCTTCCTGTCGATCTCAATTTTGAGACGTTTGTATTCCTTTTTGCCTGCTTCATCTACTGCATTTTTATATTTTCTTCTTTCATCAATTAAATTCAGTATTTCTTCTGTTACCCAAGGATTTCTACTAGCCCTTATTTTTTACCTACTTGATCGTCTGCTGCCTTCACTACTTCATCCCTCAGAGCTACCCATTCTTCTTCTACATATTTCGTTCCCCCATTCCTGTCAATTGTTCCCTTATGCTTTCCCTGAAATATACACATTTACATAAACAACACAACAGAAATTAATTCACAAAGTATTAATATCAAAAGCGTATCAGGCCTATTACGAGCAAAAATTATGATGTTAGGGAATAGTTTCACATTTCATTCATACGCTCCCGTTTTTCAAGCATGAGATCAAAAAGTAGTAGTAGTAGTACGAAATTTTTAAATAAATTTGGAATCGTCATATTCTTCCATATAATATGTGTGTTATGCCACTGTTTCTTCTCCTTCCTCGTTCTAACACACAATCTTGTCATCACTAATTCTGTGCCATTGTCAAAAATTATTCTCTGATTAACTTCGCTAACCTTGCCGGAATCACTGGTTCAATTATCCCGCATTTATTCTTCGGTTAGGCGTTGTTAAGTGTTCGTACAGCGCGTTTTCCGCGCTATTCCGAGAATAGAACTTAAGCGGCTACTAAGCGGTTGACTGTACAACTGGCTCTTAATAGTGTGCCGATCTGCCAAAAATTTTCTGTCAAAATTTCATTTTCTTGGATACGCCGAGAAGGTAATACGTAGTCTTTCTTACCTGTTATTCTTGTTAATCGTTTATTTCCATTCTGGTAGTTTGAATCTACAGTTTTTGCTAACAGTTATAACAAAGCTTATCTCTCGCACACCCAATCAACCACATAAACAAACAGCGATCGGAATTCACCTGTTCGGTTTCATTCGGCTCAGTTCGTATAGCCACGTCCGCTTTTGCCTGTGGGGAAGGTTTTTATTTCTTGTTGCTACGGAGATTCCCCTGACAGAGACATCGTGTACACTATGCATGCATTCAAAAATCAACTTATGATTCGTTCAGAAATCAACTTAGAATCTGTTCAAAAATGTTCAAAAACGGACAAGGATGCGTTTCAAAATTGTATGAATAACTGACCAATGTGCACTGGATGCTAGGCGCTTTGAGAAACAAGTTTTTTTTGCCCCCCACCTCCCCCCTAGATCTGAGCCTGGGCTTGCCTGGCAATTTCACAGACAGCAGAGCAAAGCGGACGGAAGGGCACCATTAACATAGTTTGTAAAAAAGGCGACTTCAGTTAGCACAGCGTTTGCCAAAGACTATTGTGTGCAGTGGAGATTCGCTGTGGTAGGCATGAGCAGGCCCCACCAGGAGATTGTGCTGTCCCTTCCCTCCTCCTTCACTCGCCGGTATCAGACGCGACTCGTAACGATGTTCGTCCCCGTCGGTGTGACGTGGAACAGCACCTGTAACTCTCGAAAGAACACAACTCCTCGCGTGGTTTAGAAATATTCTGTTATCTGTCGGCAACAATCTTCTCAGCTTGTGTGAACTGGTAAACTGCAGTCGTTTATTTTTATTTTTATGCCCGGTTAGTTCCGTGATGAAATAAAATTTTTATTCTTGATTTCATCATTACGGTCGTTTTTCACATCATACATAGTAAGGATGAAATTTTGCTGTCTGCTATTCCGTTGCCATGCCGTTGCTACGTCAAGTTATTAACAACGGTCTGACGTAACTCCAGAGATAACTTACATTGGAGTAAATGTTTCTTTTTAATACGCCGTAATATTGGTTTAAACTAATCACATTTCACTGTCCATTGTTCATGTAGTCATCTAGTCACTTAAAATGTTTAAACAGTCAATCAACTTGCATTAATACACATTGTATTGTCCGTTTAATGAGTTAGGCGACACGTAAGATTTATCTTTTGACTCAGATTTTATTGTTTTTTCTGTAATTAATTGTTTGTCCCTACAACACACGCACAGTGATATGTCATTCAAGATTAACTTCCGTTCAGTAGTCGTGACGCTGACGAAAACTTTTGACTAATCGGCATACTTGTCTTTCTTAGTGTCTTTGTTTTATGTCCTACTCAAGACTACGAATTGTTTTTCTGTCGTTGATCCATTGCTCTCAAGGTTTGTAGCTGTTCATCAGTACCAAGGCTAAGTCCGATAAACGAATATCACTCAATTGAAATCTAATACTCGTCTTACTATACCGTCGTGTTGAGAACGGTAAAGATTAACTTTCTTCAGTCGAATGACTGAGCAATACTTCAGTGTCTACCTCACGAATTATCCGACTTCCAAAACTGAAACAATCTAATAGCGTTTGCGTCCAGCCAACTACCTCAAAAGTACTCTAGAGTGACTCAAGAACAACTAACTAACTGAACATTTCCATATCCGAGTTGCACTGTAGTCGCATTGAATTGCCTTTTCGATGCGACTACAACTCTCTGCCATGGTAAATGTTTCGTTGACTGAATTACTTTCTTGGATTTAACCTTCGTTCATATGATTTTGAATTTATTCTATAGATGTTTGGTAAAGAATCTATCATAATCCTTTCCTTTTATCTCCCCTTTTGTATGCTGTTCTCAGTATTTGAATGATATAGGTGTTAATCAAAATATTACTAGTGTAGATTTTATTGTCAACAGCTGCCATCACTGTCAAGATGACTCACTTCCCTACTTTAAGTTTCCACAAAGTTTGTTGATTGGGGTTTTCTGTCCTTGGGGCGTTACAAGATGGAGAAATTCTGGGCAGCCTGACTGCTGCTCACATGTTTTAAATTTTTTTCTAAAGAACAGTTCCATGTCTCGGCTAGCGAGTAGCGACAGACTGTGTAGAAACACAGAGGAGGCACGGTGCCGCCCTGTCAATAGCAATGCACAGCTGCACAGCATGGCCTCTATGAAAGCAACTTGGAGAGAGGGGAAGACATCTATGACTTTGCGCTATCGGCAGAACACGCAACGAGAGGAGTGAGCTTTCATAAAACATAGGACTGCAGCTTTCTCATCCTGAAATACTTGCTGACAGCCCTTCACGAAAAAAGCAAATAGGAATCGTAGGAGGGTTGAAACATTCTGTTACATAGAATAATGGGGTCGTTTGAGTCACTGACAGGACAGATCCAAAACAGTATGATTTCTTTATCTGGAGTCACGTAGCCCTCTGGGCGTGAAAATACGGGAATTTCATTGGACAGACTGCTCTGACATCGTATTTTTTGACAAATATTGAGAAGTGGGGGACGCTCTCCAGCCAGATTCGTCCAGAAGTGGCCACACTCAGCTTACTGGGAAGTGACATCAAAATGACTTGTCACTCGACGCATCCATGCGAAAGATGCCATACTGACCTGTCGTATTTCGCAATTTTGGTACTTTAACTTGCAGTATGCCATTTCAAGGCAATGGCACAGTGAAGATTTATCACAAAAACGTAACCTCGGGTCGATTTCTTATAACTAAATGTCAATAGTCATTAGCCGTAAAAGCCTCAAGAGACTCGAAGATGAACGCAACTGAAGTTTCAGGTTGCAAGTTATTAGTGTAATGAACTGGTTGTGTTGAAAATCATGAAGTACGCAATATAAGGAAATAGATTTTTTTATCTTAATGTTTCTACCACACTTGAGAACTTTTTTATTCGTATAATAGAAATATGATCTTTAATAGTTGATATCATTTTCGTGTAAGGGGGTACTCTCTCAGGAATCTTTTGAGTTCTGTCCGATTAGGAAATGAAGGATGGAATAGCTGTGGGTGAAACAACCAGCAGTGATAGGTAGACAAGAGGTACTCTCAGACAATGTATATTACCAATGATGTCACCGATGAGTCATGCAATCCCCCCCCTCCACCCTGCTCCCCCCAACTGACAAAAGTCAATTGCCCTCTGTGCAAAATGACAGGAAATTAAAATTTTGATTGGAAACTCAAATTTAGCCCAATTATGCCAGTGTGTTTTCCCACTCCTGTGGAAATAAAGCTGAATAAAGAAAATTGAAGATGATAATCATACATTACTAGCGTTTCTGTTAGACCAGCATTCACCTAGTAAGTGATTTAAGTCAAATGATCGGTGCAGTGAAACTGGTTTAGTCGTAGGTTCCACATAGAATTGTGGGCTATGGTAATATGTCCATTTAACACACATATCATCTTCTATCCTAGCACAGATTGTAAACTTAGGGTCCTCCTCTCACAAACAGCTGCAGTACATCGATCAGACAATTCTTTTCATCGAGTTACCAGCAAATCATTGCGAAATAAGGATATATGACTTCGGTAAGTAATGATTTCAGTTTGAAATGTGTGACTGGCGAGGTATCACCATCATGAAACATAAGATTTCACCTAAACAACCAATATCATGTAAGCATAATCAATGTTCTTGTGTATATGTATAGTTCTAGTGTACTGCAGATCTATGTTACAACGCTGTTTATTTTCCTATTTCCAGATGTTGTTCTGGAGTACACTCCAACGAAAACGTCTCAACAGGAGTACGTATCCATTTGCAACAAGTCTTACACCCTAAATTCAAGTGGATGTAAAATTATTAGCACTGGAATGTTCTCTGGTCACTAATTCAAACCAGCAGTGATTTTTGAAGAAAAAAATCCATTATTGTTGTGCAAAAGTAATATTAACCCCTACAGAGTGTTTTAGGCTGTGTAGCAAATCATTAGCGATTTCAGGCAAATTTACTCGAAATACTCAAACAACACCTACAATGTTACTAGGTGATCAGTGGTGGTGACTTCCCACGAGTAATAAAAACTTTTAAGAAAAGGAATCGATTCACATGCAGGAACAGACCTTCAAGAATTTAATGTACAGCAATTTTGCTGTACGGCACGCACTTGACCAGAGGTAGAGCTGGCATCCTTACGTTTATAGCTTCTACGAAACATTGTGGACCAATTTATGGGAACTTTTGCGGCAAATCTGGAATCCCATGGAAGAAGATGTAGCTCAATATTTTGCTGTATGTTACATGTCGATATGTGGAACTATGCATGATGTAGGCATAGAATTGCGATTTTATTTGAGTACATGTATATACTCAGCTATCTACAGAAATTAATGAACAACGTATATGACATGAGTATGTATATATATCCACGTATAGTTGTCTGTAGAAATAAATTAAGCACGTGTCTGATATCTGTGTTCTTATTTTATCCTACAAAACCTCTTGTATGTTAGTGTAGCCATATAGTGTTCAGCATGAGCAGATGGATGAAGTAGCCTCTCCACAAGGACGTGTTGTAACGGATAGGTCTGATAACGATTTGGAAAAACAGAATAACAAGAATGCATCACTACTGTCCAGTAGCATTAGATCAATCTTTGTTGGCCCATTGTCTTGAGGCAAAACAAATGTCCTAATATCTCTGCTATTAGATCCAGATAGTGTTTGCTTCGAGAATGTACATATATTTTTTCATATACACTGTTTCAACCGAAGTACCAGCTACATGAGGAAATACTTTGATGTGTTGACAGAATTACATATAAGTCTTTCATCCAAAGTGAAGAGGTCGCAGCACCTGAAGTCGAAAAATCTGGTACAGCGTTCATATTCGACGATGTCATGGTGGAAAATCAGGATCAAATACGCAGGTACTTCTGTTTTGAGCGCCATGGAGATTTTGACGTCTTTTGCCAAAGTCAGATCTATTAAAGAACCCCAAAGTAACTAATGAGAGATAATGCAAAATGTTTTATTGCCTACAGACAGGATAATATGAATTGAAAACACATTTACCAGACGCATGGAGCAACTCACATGACATTCGATGAATTTACACACTTATCTAGAGATTTCTGGGGTCATTGACAATATAGCTTCGTTGTTATTGATAAAACTAAACAGTTGAGTGAAAGACGATACTTCTGGAACTTTTGGGATGTTTCTACAAGATCTTTGTGTGTGTGTGTGTGTGTGTGTGTGTGTGTTGAAACAACAGGGTAATTACGTCATTATACTTTACAGTGTGGATAAGTTTATAAGGTCATCCATCTACAGTCAGTTGAGAGGGAGAAGACAGACAGTCATCTGTATGTTGAGGTGTAAATTCAGATGATAAATGACAGTATTAAACGTCATTCCACCAGAGCCGGAGCACTCAACAAAAGTATCAAGGGATTAAATATTTATTCTCAAACCATTCTGAGGTTAACCAATGAATTACCTGCAAGCACAGATACTAGAATACACAGTAGGGGTCACGCACAGGCAGGCTGTGAGCTGTGATGTCACTTGAACCCTCTTGAAACGTGGCATTGCACTGAAGCTTATAGTGACATGGCGCACACGTATTTCGCTCATAGGCAAGTATGAAGATATTCGAGATTTTCCAAGTTTTAGAGTATTATTATTATTGTTATTATTATTAATCTTTATGTTAATTGAACTTTTTTCCAAGGCCGATGGAATGCTAGTGTAAAGTCTTCGAACTACGTCTTTTTCGAATTTTTTTAAAAGCTTTGTATTTTCAAAACACTAAGGCTCAAATCTATAAAACTTGTGGAACACTAAATTGCCTGAGTCTTCTTTTTAATAGTGACTTCATTAGGAAGAGGATATTTCAATACATACTTGACAAAAGACAACGCTTTATAAGGCAGAAAACGTAAACTCACAGCCTTAGCAATATCTTCAGATGACCTGTTAGTACACTGTCCTTCCATAACGATTTGTTGTTGACTGTCAGAAAAAGAAGCCTCAGTCACTTTTTTTTCTTTTGCCCAAAAGTCTTTTACTTCTTTTTCCATAATTTCTAATTGTTGGCGTAGAAACGCAGTGTCGCATTTACAGTAGTTTTTGTTTTCATGGACAGTGACTTGTCTAGTAGTAATTCCTTCGTTAGTTGTTAATGTATTTACCTATAAAATCTCTTCTACTTTTTTATGATAGCTTCGTTTTTATGCTCAGTTATTTGTTACGTCACTAGACTCATTACTATGCCCAAAATTAACACTGGAGGATGGCAAACTCAGAGCTGGAACAGCATCAGTCTTAAACTTGTGTTTCGAAGAAATATTCAACGGTTCCGTTTTCAAATCCCTTTTACAATCCAAATCAGTAAAATGTATTGAGCAGACATAAGCATTTTATTAAACTTGAGTTTCGAAGAAATATTCAACGGTTCACTTTTCAAATTCCTTTTATAATCCAAATCAATAAAATGTATTGAGCAGACATGAGCATTTTCAACTACAACTTAGTTGTCTGCTGTGGTTAGTACAACTAGCTACCGTGCAGCAAACCATTATTTTTCACTTGAAAACATATCCTAAAAATCCTTCAATACTTGTTTTGTAAATAAAACATTTAAAACAATTACAAAACAAGTATTTATATGCTTGCTGCAGAGGATGGCCATGCAAACAAACTTGTTGTCCTTCAATACACTGATAACAACGGTATAACTCCGAAGTCAATCGCCAGTCACTAATATAAATTCGCACTCTCTTAAACAACCTTGTTTCTGCTCGTAAACGCAATTACAACACAATGAGTTATGGCTATTGCAAGCTATTCAGCGCTGGTTGGGTTCAGTCTGACAACAGCAGCGCTGCTTTCTACTGTGCATACACCTTGTGATCCCTACCATGTATTCTAGTACCTGTGGCTGCAAGGGTTGATGTTTCTGGAAAGAATACAAGCGAGTTAAGTAGACAGCTTGATGTAACTGAAAAAAAAAGTCAAACGGGAGTGCACATAAGTTGCATCTCATTCCAGAGTCTGCCTAGTATTAACAACATGTCGACAAAACATAAAGTTGTTGAAGCACATAGGTTATCTGAGAGAAACTGCGACTTCTAAAGCTAGGGCATTTTGAACCAGAGCAATCACTGAAAGACACGTTTAGGCCTTCCATAGAATATCTCTTATGACTCTCGAAGGCTAAGAAAGAGTATGCAGAAGATGCTGTTGGTGATTCCATTAAACATAACACCGACAATCAGGTAGATAGAACTTAGAATGTTAGTTTCAGACAAGGCACAGTGTAAACATAATTTTAAAGACTTTTTGGTGGCCAAATCCTTCTGTTCAATCCATGAATTTCTCAACAAGTGCAGAACAGCATTTTAATGAAAATTTATTGTACTTTAATATTTGACAATACTTGGTTGTAATAGCCAAGAAACTAGCAAATGTCGGAATGATGGATATAATGAAAGCAGATGTAAGTATTAAACCTTTAAATATGAGAAGTTTAAATTTAATTCATGTACATAATTTTTCCGTTTATTGATGGAGGCTCATTAAAATTAATGAAACTCAAGTTTTTCTAATTACATTTTTGTAATGTGTTTATCTGACATGTTCCACACCCAGGAGGATTCCCTCTTTTATGAATCTATGGAATGAAAAATTAATCCAATGTAATCTAATCTCATCTATGGAAAGACCATATATGCTGGGTGCTTAACCCATAAATTTAACGAAGAATGCAATAAAGATTGGAGACAGTGAATTCAAAAGAACACCCTGCTTATTGAATCTAATACTAAAAAAACACAAAACTAGACTGCTATTCACTGAAAGATATTGTAAATTGTGATGAACTATCATGTATGTTGGATGTATATAAGAAAGACAATGGAATAAATCTGAAATGTATCAGCAGTTCTAAATACAGGAACATTATTGAACGTGCATTAGTAGATATACCTGGCAGTGGCATTATCTGCATTCAGAATAAGATGATCAACAACACATCACCGCAACACATCTATTACAATGACCCCAACAAAATAGTTGAATGATGGCAGTTGCCCAGAGCATCATCTGCAGCTGGGAATGCCGTACATTAGAATGAAATACTCTCTCAGTTTATAGAAAGATGTATCATTGAATAATCTTGGAGACAGTTTTTCAAGAAGTCCATAAACCATCAGGCATGACTTACCCACGTAGGTAGGTTATAATTCAAGATTTGGATGGGTTATAGTAGGCAGAGTTCGTAGATATAAGACAATATTCACGGGAGGATAAACGTTTCAGATATTACTTGATTGTCATTGATGGACGCTCCATATTTGCTTTGGCTCTGCCTGTGAAAACAAAGATGGGGAAGATGGAAGCACTGGTTTTTGGACAACTACTACAGAAAGGAACCACCCGCAAGCGACACAATCTACAAAAAAGATCCTGGTACTGAGTTCTGTAATACAATTATCATTCTTTATTAAAGTGAGAACAGATTTGTAATGGAGTACGAGAACTTTATTCATGAACATAAATTGTAACAGAGACTACAATATGCACATTTTTCACTTTTCAACACAGTCGCCATGAATATTGAAACGTTTGTCAAGTTGTGACACCAGCTTTTGGATCCCAGCAGCAAGGAACTCTGCAGCCTGATCATTAAACCAGTTAGTAACAGTTTCGTTCAACATGTCATCATTTTCCAATAGCTTTCCACCAAGAAATTCCTTCAGTTTTGGAAACGGATGAACGTCTGATTGTGTTAAGTCAGGGATGTAAGGTGGATGATCCAGCAATTGCCTATGAAACTCGTACAGTTGCATTTTGTTGTTGCCGCAGGATGAGGCCGAGAATTACCATCAAGTAGAAGGGCGCCGCTAGACAGCAGTTCCCAACGGCGATTCTGAGTAGTGGATCTAAGCTTTAATAATGTTTCACAGTACCTTTCAGCATATATTGTCATTCCTCTTGGCAAAATGGGTAACAAAAGAATGCCTTTCAGTTCCCAAACAACAATGGCCACGATTTTCCATGTTGAAGGTTCTTGTTTGAATTTTCATGGTTTAGTCGCGGAGTTTGAATGATGCCACGCATTGGATTGATGTTTATTCTCTGGAGTGTAGTTCCCACCCCATGTTTCATCACCAGTCACAATGTGACTCAAGTACTCATTACCATCCATGTGATAGTGCTCCAAAACGGAGAAAGAATGTGCCAGTCACTTTGTTTTCTGTTCTTCTGTCAACATTTTCAGCACCAATCTTACACACATTTTTTGTAGTGAAGTTTGTCAGTAGCAATGTTGTAAACTCATGGCCTTGAAACTTGTGGAAATTTCTGATGCAGCTCGTCAATAGCGAAGCGCCAGTTTTGGCCTTATCAACTTTTTGTGTGAAGTCTTTATTCATGACAGTAGTCTGTCCAGATCGTTCTTCGTTATTAACTTTGTCCTTGCTTCTTTAAGCAGCCTACACCATTTACACATATCTCCGCCATTCATTACACCTACACCATAAACTTCAACAAACTGGCAGTGGATTTACTTCTTATAAATTTAAGAACCAGATAACCGAGCACACTTCACGATTTGTGGGATTATCGATTGACATGGCAACAAACGAAGCAATGTAACCATACAACCAACACTGGCAGCGACGTGAAATATAATGGTGGTGTAGTGAGAGACTGGCCAAGAGTGGCCGACTGTGAACGGACGTCACGTGACAGGATGCATGGACGCAACGCACTATCAAGACGGTAATGGAACGGTATGGAATACATTGCTATTCAACCTTCTCTCAGATGAAACAATTTATTGTGGAGCATTTGAACCAGACCGTAAAAGGGTAAATGTTGGTGTGTTTTAACTGTAATGGTCTTTCAAATGGACTGATCTGTTCACAGAGCAATTAAAACCAAGCCAATTGACCATGTGATAATGAGCTTCTAAAGATCGTTTGCACTCACATTAAAATGGTAGATTCACATAAACATAAATTTAATTTAGATGGTTTTTGTATGTATTTCACAACACAAGACAACATTTGAAAAATCATACCTCCCAAATTGGTCAACGGAGATATTTACAGTTTCCAGGGTGCAACGAACAAACCCAAGAACTTACATCCTCAAGGATTGTGTGTATTGTATATTATATTTAAACCGAGGGCCTAGAAACGATGGAGAGGCATCGTCCCGCCGTAGCCCTCAGTGGTTCACAACACAACAACAGGCCACAGTAGTCTACCCACACCACTGCCGCTCCACACCGAAAACCCAGGGTTATTGTGCGGTTCGTCTCCCAGTGAAACCCCCCTCCCCCGGGAACGTCATGTACCAGACGAGTGTAGCCCCAAATGTTTGCGTGGTAGAGAAATTCTGATGTACATGTACGTGGAGACAGTGTTTGCGCAGCAATCGCCGACATAGTGTAACTGAGGCGGAATAATCCTCAAGGATAGAAGAGATACCGCTCTTGTTGAATCGTTAGGATTCCCTTCATCACGTAACATTTGGGTGGACGACACTGACTCACCATATAACAAAGTATGCAAACCTCAAACAGCATAGTAGCATAAAATGTATGATAGAAAACACATCAGCAGAGGCGGTGGTATTTTCGTAAATGATACAACTTCATATCCCTACAAGTAGCATCTGTGGACTTGTAATTAAGCTTGAGAAACGACTCATACATAGTGACAAGAGGGGTCAGTCTTTTAGACGAAACATGCAGAGGTCACGACATCACATATGCAGCAAATAAGGATCTCCCAGGACTTTACATTGCAGGTAGTGTATTATCTGGACAAGCTAAGAAAATACGTTCAAGAAGGGATATCGGTACTGGTCAGTGTACTGCCACACTTTTAGTAGGCAAAGCAAGACATGTAAGTCTTAAACTGGGTATGGGCCTTTTAACTGCAGCCAGTGATAACTGAATACATTTTTTTAAACATCCTGACTTGCCTTTCGCCTTCTTCTTTTTGTTATTCTTCAATGGGTGACAAGTGGTGTTAGTAATCTGGCTTAAATTTAACGTGATATTAACGCCGCCCATATGATAGTTTGTAGGAGGGCGAGGGGGGTCCTACCACAGCCAAGTTCATCAGGTGGATTCCTTCCCTTTTTCATTCGAGCCTTGGCAGGGCTTTCAGCTGTTCGTTCTCTGGCTAGGAGTGTAGAAGCTATCGCCAGAACAGTGAAAAACGCGGAATGTGCACAGCAGCAACTTGACGAAACCAAAAGGCTTAATAGATTCATGGAATCTGTGGCTATATGGAAATGATTATATCTAAATCCTCGCAGGAAAGGTCTTGGATTGTTCATTTAAAAAAATTATTTGCTGTACCGTCCAAGAGACCACATTAAAATCTCGACCTACTTTAATTTATCAATCCCTAGATTTCATGGAGTGTTCATGAGGAAAACGCTACCTGAGAATATGTGGAATTCTTAATTGAGGCTTTGTGGAAGGACCTGGAACTCACTGGGTGGCACATGTTAGGAGAAGATGCCAAAATAGTTTTTCGGCGATTTGAGGCCTCCAGGGTAATTACGCCATTACTTTGCTAGTAACCACACATTTTACAATTTTCAACACTACAGAAAATTCAGTATATATATCTGCGGACATCTATGTCTTATGTTCATCCTGACAACTACAGGGAAGATATAAAAATGGTAATCACGCACACCAGTCCATCAGTTGAATTTGAGAAGCATCGTCATACACGTTGACTTTCAGTAGTCGATCGTTGGTACTAATTACGAATTACTTGCTGCCAATCAGTCTAGACAAAGGAGGGTGGAGTATTGCACTGCTACGCTTAGAAACATACAACACAGTTCTAAATATCATTGCAATCTAAATCTGGGAAGTGCTTAAGTTCTGGAAATACATCACGGCACATACAGCACTGATCATTGAAACGAATATTTAAAAGAGACAGTGGCTGGTTTAGTGTTACACGTGAACTTCAACACACTTAAGATAAAATAAGAACGACTAAGCACATAACAGACTGTACAAAGGAAAATTCAATAGTATAGTTACTAGGTTTCTCAAAGGATCAAATGCTGCAAAATGAATCAATTAAATTTTACGGGTCAGCTCATTCAGTGGATATACTACCGTTTAGCACAATTTGAATTGAGTCCAGTATTGCAACAAATTCATTTCTCAACAATGTTCTGCTTTGTAGCACCTATCGTTTTTTCCCTACAGTAGGTGCGGGATACAAAATTTTGGAGACACCAAGTGCTGACATTATCTTGCAGTGACTGTTTCGACCTTAAACCATCTTTAGCTCAAGATTGTGGACCAGAGCGACCATGTCGTCGGTTTTCGCGATGAAGAGATCGTGATGCGCCCTAATTTGAAACAGGATGGACGTACAATATTAAACGTTCATACACAGCCCATAGTGCTTTTCTTTACAACCAAACTGTAGTGAGTTAATATCAAAGAACCGTCAAGTCCTTAAATCGCTAGACTTGAAACCAGGCAAGAACAAAATTATCACTAAACATAGCCATTCCAGTCGAGTATGATGAACAAACCATTCATCAAGAATACTTCTCACACAAACCTTTTGCATCAGCAACATTCAAGAACAGTGCTGAGATCTGAATTGTGATCCAACATTAGTATGATTTGACCATTCCAAGCAGGAGCTTCCTATGCTTGGTGCGTAAATTCATGAGAAAGGACGATAATCCCACGGAAGCATCTCACCTTACATGTAACACATTACTATTTCTGTTTCAGGACATAATATACAAGTTGAATGGTGTACAAATTGATCGCAGTAGGAATGCAGGTACCCCATCAACCTTAAAAAACGGACTTGAACAGTTTAGAAAATGCAGGATGGTTTATGGTTAAACCACCATCAGCAGACGAGTACAATTGATCTAGTGCATGAATACCTCGCAAAATGCTTATGAGATTCTTTGAAGATATGAGGAGAAATCTATTTAATATGAAGTAGAAACTTATATTAGTAAGAAGTGGAATAGATGGTACCACATATATCCATGGTGCCAATGGAGAAGAGAACAGGACTGTGCTACAGAAATTAATTTGGTAGGCCCCACCATATCTCTCTAACCGATGAACAACGCTTGAAAGTTTTAAAAATACTTGGATCTGGGGCTCAACTGCCTTTAAATTTCATAACATAGAAGCTGTTTGAATATACTCTACTTCCATGCTCATCTCGTCAATCATGGACCATTAAGACATCAGTCCAGTTAGAAACATCTCGACTTATCATCCTCACATTTTCAACCAATAGGAAAGTGAACCTCAAATGCGATTAGAGTCATCTCGACAATAGTTGTTTAATGCTCGAGTATACTTAAATGCCAAATTTTACCCCTATGACAACTTAAAGCAAGACTAGTCAATAATGATACAGCTTTCTTTTTTATATGTATGCTAGATATCGTGCTGCTTGCTAAGAGGGTGAAGAGAATGAGGGGTGCCTGCTCAGTGCAATGGAAGTTATGGAGCTAGCTCAAATCGTTGTTATAGACTGTTCGAAACAGAATGAATCAATGCAAGGCGGTCCTGTTGACGTTCGTATTGAATTTGAACACTCAAAAACTTCCCAGAAAACATGGCAGCATTTGCATTAATACTATATGTTTGGATCATCAGCTACAGCTCTTTTATAGGTGTAGCATAACAAGTAACCATTTCACAAAGGCACTTCAAATTACTAACATTGTGATAGATGTGCAAGGCTTTCTCTTGATGAATATGGGCGTTTCGTATTTAAGGACTTACTTTTTTCGCTTTTACGAACGAGGACCGAGTTACCACAACATTTTTAAGAATCGTGGCTCCAAGTAAACCTTTCAAAGAAATCAGCTGCCTCAAGCACATAAAAGGGTGTCTTGGTTGAGCCAGTATTATTGTGGTTTCATCTGGGAAGGAGATATAATAATTTTTTAAGATCTAATGACATTACTTCAAAATTTCGATCACACAGATTCGGTAGTTTGCGTGAAAGGTAGTAAGAAATCTTTATGGATACATGATACAGTATTTACAAGAACGCCTGTGTTAGAGATGTAAAAAGACATACAGGTCCTCTGCTGCAACGGATTAGAATGGGGAAGAAGAATTGTTATATATGTGCAATGGATAATGTGAAAGTAGCATTTAGTTGGATTATGAATGAATTATTTTAACGCTAGCTCTCAGGGCTTCTTATTTCACGAACACGCTCCCCCCTGTGGAGCTTTGGTGCCTTTGTCCACTCATGGTCAAAGCTATGTCTAAATGATTACTCTGCAATTCACAATTAAGTGCGTGACAGAGGGTTCGTGAGAGCACCTTTAAGCTGCTTCTCTACCGTTCCATCCCCAAAAAGAGCGCGGGAAAAAAGAACACTTCAATCTTTCTGTCCAAGCTCTAATTTCTCTTACTTTATTCTAATGACCATTTCTCCCTATGTAGTTGGACGTCAACAAAATATTTTCACTCTCTGAGGAGAAAGTTAGTGATTAAAATGTCTTGAGAAGATCCTGCCACAGCGAAAAACACCTTTGTTTTAATGACGACCACATCAATTTGTGGCATTCTTTCCCCTATTCCGAGATAATACAGAACGAGCTACCCTTCTTTAAACTTTTTCGATGCCCTCCATCATTCCTATGTGATGCAGATCCCACACCGCACAGCAGCACTCCAAAGAAGATAGGTAGACAAGTGTAGTGTAAGCACTCTCTTTAGTAAAGTTGCATTTTTCATGTTATATCAATAAACTGCAGTCTTAGGGTTGCTTTCCACACAACATTATCTATGTGAACGTTCCAATTCAAGTTATTCGTAATTGTAATCCTTAAATATTTTGTTGACTTCACAGTCAGTAGTTTTGTGTCATTTATCGTGTAACTGGAATTTAGCGGATTCTTTATAGTGCTCATATGGTCTTCAGAAAGAAAAAGAAAACTGTATGAGACAGCAAGAACTAGTAAAGATCCAGAAGTAGTTTTACACTATAAAAATTATTCTAACATACTGAGAAAAGTAGTTAGGAAATTAAGAACTATGTATGTTAGAGAACAAATTAACAACTCCAGCAATAGAATAAAATCAATTTGGATTGTTGTTAGAAGGGAGACAGAAAAAGTAACGACTGGGGTAGGTAGTACTACTGTTACAGAGAACAAGACCATCCTAACCAACAGTACACAAGTAGCTAATGTGTTTAAGAATCATTTCTTAAGTGTAGGAGAAAAAATTGGTGAGAACAGTTCAAAAGAAAAAGCTAGGCACTACATGGAAGAATCTGTTTTGAAAAAATTTAGTCAGACTAAGTTTCACCAAACAACCTCTTGTGAAATAAATAAAATTATTAAATCGCTGAAAAATAAATGTTCTGTTAGAGTAGATGACATCTCTAATAAAATATTAAAACAATATGGAGCAATTACAGCTAATGTTCTGAGTCACATATGTAATGCATCACTAACTCAAGGTATTTTCCCAGGCAGGTTAAAATATACCATTGTCAGGCCTCTCTACAAAAAGGGCGACACCACAGATGTCAATAATTATCGGCCAGTATCCTTGCTTACAGCGTTCTCAAAAATCTTCAAGAAAATAATGTACTCAAGAGTGGTTAGCCACCTCAACAGTAATGGGATACTTAGTAAATCATAGTTTGGATTTCAAAAATGCTGTTCCACTGAGACAGCAATATACAATTTCACTGTCCACATAATAGAGTCTTTAAATAGTAAAATGTCACCAATAGTAATTTTCTGTGACTTGTCCAAAGCATTTGATTGTATGAACCATGACATTATGTTGCAGAAATTACAATTCTATGGTATAAATGGAATAGCGTATGAGTGTTTTACGTCATACCTACAGAACAGGAAGCAAAAAGTTTCCTTATATGGGTCAAGTGATTTAAATAAGTTTGCCACTTCATCTAACTCAGGTGAAATTACATTAGGTGTTCTACAGGTTTCAATCATGGGTCCCCTTCTGTTGTTGAAATATGTGAACGACCTCCCTTCCTATCTGAAAAAGGAAGCTGAACTGACACTGTTTGCTGATGATGCAAACATCATTATTAATCCAGTAAAAGAAAGTCCAATTGAAAATGATACAAATAAGGTCTTTGGAAAAGTCATTAATTGGTTTTCTGCAAATGGGCTTGCTCTAAACTTTGAAAAAACACAGTACATCCAACTTTCTGCTGCAAAAAGTACAATTCCTTCAATAAACATAACACAACAAGAGAAGTCAGTAGACAGGGTAGAGCATACTAAGTTTATGGGTGTACATACAGATGAGAATCTTAATTGGAAAATTCGTATTTTGGATCTCCTAAAGCGACTGCATTCAGAAACTTTCGCCAATTGCCAATTTTGAGGATACAGAAATTAGTAAGCTAACATACTTTGCGAACTTTCACTCTCTGATATTCTGTATTCACTGCTCAAAAGAAAGTGGTTAGAATAATGTGTATGGTTCATAGCCGCATATCTTGTAGGCATCTTTTTAAAATATTGGGAATTCTTACAATAGCCTCACAATACATCTATTCACTAATGAAATTTGTTCTCAATAACATGGACCAGTTTATAAACAACAGGGATATTCATGATTATAATACCAGAAAAAGGAAGACTTACACTATCATTTGCTCAACGTATCTTTGGCACAGAAAGGGGTAAAATATGCTGCTATAAAATTTTCGACAAATTACCAGATGAAATAAGGTGTCTGACAGACAGCAGTAATAGCTTCAAAAATAATTTGTAATCAGTAATCATACCTCCTTGACAACTCCTTCTATACCATAGATGAATTCTTGAATAGGGATAAATAAATCTATAAATATAGTATATGTTTATTGCCATTTAAGGGAATGGAATAAATAATAGAAATGTTAATCTTTAACTCTGTATTGTAATATATATATATATATATATATATATATATATATATATATATATATATATATATAGTTTCATATGTGCATTCTTGTGCACTTGACATGTTCCACATCATAGCGGGTATCATACCTTGCGATTGATCAATGGAACACACAAGCAACTAACTAACTAACTTCACACTTTTCACGATTCAGAGTCAACTGTCACTTTATCACCATAAATATCTTACCTAAATGATATTGCAGTTACTTTTTATCATCTGATGACGTTACATGACGGTAAATGACAGAATCATCAGGAAACAATATAAGAGGGCTGCTCACATTGTCTCTTAAATCGTTTATGCGGATCAGGAACAACACACGGCCTATAATATTTCCCTGGGGAACGGCAGATATTACTCCTGTTTTACTCGATGACTTGCCGTCAATTATTACGAATTGTGATCTTTCTGACAGGAAGTCACGAATCC
This sequence comes from Schistocerca serialis cubense, assembly GCF_023864345.2. Lineage (NCBI taxonomy): Eukaryota > Metazoa > Arthropoda > Insecta > Orthoptera > Acrididae > Schistocerca > Schistocerca serialis. The sequence goes on along the minus strand of NC_064639.1, from coordinate 821,970,814 downwards.
AGTCACACAACTGAGACAAGACTTCATAGGCACGCCATTTAATTAGAAGTCGCTTGTGGGGAACAGTGTCAAAAGCCTTCTGAAAATCTAGAAATATGGAATCAGTCTTACGTCCCCCATCGATAGCACTCATTACTTCATGAGAATAAAGAGCTAAGTGTGTTTCAGAACAACGATATTTTCTGAATCTGTGTTGGCTATTTGTCAATAAATCGTTTTTTTTCAGGTGATTCACAATGTTCGAGCAGAAGATATGTTCCAAAATCCTTCTGCAATCGATGTTAGTGATACGAGTCTGTAATTCAGCGAGCTACCCCTATTTCCTTTCTTCAGTGTTGGTGTGACCTATGCAACTTTCCTGTTTCTGTGTATGGATCTTTCTATGAGCGAGCGGTTGTATTTTATTGTATGGAGTTATTGTGTCAGCATACTCTGAAAGGAACTTGACTGGTGTATAGTCTGGACAGGAAGTCGTGCCTTTCTTAATTGTTTTAAGCTGCTTCTCTACGCTGAGGATATCTACTTCTAAGTTACTCGTGTTGGCAGTTGTTCTTTATTCCAATTCTGGGATATTTATTTTATCTTTCCTTGTGAAGCAATACTGATGTAATTTTACCCCTCCCCACACATCTCCAACACCCCTCCTCCCCCATCCCACCACCGAAAGCAGATGACAAAGTGAGAGTACTTTCTCCTCAGTCTGCTTCTAGCATCTATTAGTCCGACATATGTGCTCGTCACATAGAATTCATCATCATGAAGTGACCAAGTAGTAGCAGCACCAGCAAGCATCCTCATTTCGAGGAGTTGTTGATAAGAGCAATGTCGCATTGAACCTCTTCAATGATGAGACGTTTGCTATTTTAGTGTGGTGTGCTGGGGTGGACGAAACTCTTGAATGTAAGTACCTCTACTGTATTTAAGTTTTTGGACACTTAGAGAATGCTTCAGAAATGCTTGATGGCGTATGTTAGTAAATTTTTCTGATACTTATAGACTGTTCTGCTCTGTTTCGGGAATGCTCAGTGACCTGGTGCTGCTGTCCCTGTCATAGGTAGCACCAACATCTACATCACCACCATTATCACCAGAAATGCCAGCAGCCACCTACGTGGTGGTCACGCCTGTGCCAGTGGCCAGATCATCATGAGCAGGCTGTTATACTGTTGTTTTAGGGGTGATGTATATAACTGAGTGAATGCATGAGGATCTGTATTTTATCACATAGTTTACTTAACCAGATCATTCCTTCTGTTTCAGAATAACTAAATGTACAGGCTGCCACCCCATTTACAGCATCACAAGTGCTGCTTCGAGGATCTATTAGTCCGACATATGTGCTCGTCACATAGAATTCATCATCATGAAGTGACCAAGTAGTAGCAGCAGCAGCAAGCATCCTCATTTCGAGGATTGGTGTATTAACATTAACCCATCACAGGGGGTTGATGATGATGATGACGATGCTAATGATGACACAGAATTTATAAATGTGTGTGTGTGTGTGTGTGTTCATGTTGGTGTCTATATTTTCTACTTAGCCAATGTCTTTCTTGCTTTTTCAGAATAAATTTTTTGCATTGCCAGTATCGTCAGTTTGGCCAGCAAATGTCGTCACATGTATTTAGGTGTTGGTCACACCATCCCAGATTTTTATTGAGTCCTTCAAGACTCCTGTAATGTTACTGCCTTACAGTGACTCAGATGACAATGATGATCCTGACTCTCCACTTAAGTACTCCTTATGCATTGTGTGTTTTGCTTAACCAGTTTATCATTCTAGGTGGTTTCTTGATATATGTTTGTGTCTCTATGCACATCAAGTGCCACTGTGTTTATGTATAATCAACAAAACGTTATAGTTCTAGTGAGCTAGATGCACCAAGGCATGTATTTTGTCATGGGTCAGTGGGCCCTGCAAGCCTGGTGCTGGATAATAGTAATGTTGTTGTTGATGATGATGACTATGGTGGTGATGACTATATTGATTTTTACATGAGTGTCTCTTTTATTTTTGTGCGTGTGTCTATAATTTTTTTCACAGACATTTTCAATCCACTTAGGTACTTCAGGTATCACCACTGCCTGTAACAACAACCCCACCCCCTCACCCATGTAGCAACCTCTAGTTCCAGGTTATCATGAGCTCTTGAGGGATTTGGAGTAGAGGCTCAGTAGTGGACATGTAGCCATGAGTTATTTGGGTGAGGTAGAATTCCTAAGTATGTATATCTATTGTATTTAGGGTTTTGGACACTTATACAATGCTTCAGAATTGATTGACTATGTATGTTTGTAATTTTTTCTGATATTTGTAGACTGTTGTTCTGTTCTGTTTCAAAAATTCTTGGTGACTTGGAGCTGCTGTTCCTATCAAAGGCACCAATAACATGTTTGTCACCATCACCATGAACACCAATGCCAGCAGCTAGGCCTGTAGCAGTCACTCCTGTCCAGTGGCCAGACCATCAGGAGCAGCACCACTGTCACTGGCAGCTGGACTACTGGGATGAGGTCTGCATAGTAATTGTAGCAATCATATATTGGCTAGCAGCAGACACTCTACCTGTTGTGACAGTGAGGATAAGGATGTTCAAGTATGTTGCATAGATTTACCACCTTCAGTGATTCAGAGGATAAGGATGTTCAAGTATGTTGGATAGATTTACCACCTTCAGTGATTCAAGGTGCACTTGAAGACAAGATCTTGCTTACTTACATCAGTAACACAGCTGGGTACCAAGATGCAATTTGTTTCATGAATGGGTGATGTCTGTTCAGGAAAGGGTATTTTCTAAGATCTTAAAGGATCCACAGTATTCTTCCATTAAATACTTTGCTGTGATATGCTGTGAATTCACTCTCCCACCAAAGGAGATTGTGTCAAAGTATGCTGTGGTACATAAGTGAAGTAAGAAAGGTGAGATATCATGGGGCACCTCAATTGCTAAATAGTTTGATGATTTTACCCTGAAGATGATACAGGCTCAGCACTTTCATTTCCAAAATGAGCTTCATTAAAGATCTCCATGGAGTTCTGTATTTGGACATTCACAAACATGTGTATGACACAGAGCATGGAGGGTCATCGCTTATCTGCCTTCTAAATAATATAGCTGATAAAAAGGCTGTTGTTAAAGTGCAAAATAAATACCATTACTTCTTTCTGTGGTCGCTTCCGGTTTGCAAAAGAAATTATAAGATGTGTTCTGCGTGGCCCAGAATGATACCTTGTGAATATTTGTGGATGTTATGAATATAATAGTATTAAATTCCCCATGAATCATCAGATCAGAAAATTTGAGATGCAAAACCCCTATATATCCATTCATGTATATACCCTGAGGGATTGTGAGTCAGATAATGGTATTGTTACCTACATGATCGTTGGACCCAATTACTTTCCCAGAGTTGCTGGTTGGTGATTAAAGCATTCAGGTTGGATATTATTCTCCATGGGTGACTGGCAGCATTACTGCTGGACCAGAAGAACATCCTGCCCCTTCTCCTCACAAATGTCGAAACATCATAGTACATGGCATCTTTGCCTTAGGTACCTGAACATGTTTCAAATGAGTGAGAGCTTAACAAGACATCCAATAGATCGCTCTAGAAATGACCCAGTACGTGTTGTAATGCCTGCTCAGGAGAATGAAATCTTAAAGTTTAAGAATTTTCTGCACAAGAAGTGTGTACCTGTCGCAAGCAGCGTCTATGATTGAAGGAATATTTTGATGTAAACGCCAAAAAGAGGTCTCTCACGATGTGTACATTTGAGAAGGATTTTTACAAACTTATAAACAATGCAATTTTCGCCATAACTAGACAAAATGTGAGAGAACTTCGCGAAATTCACTTAGCACCCTGTTGGAAGAGGCGGTATGGTGCACTGGATTGTATCATCATGCCAAATTTTAAATGGGCCGCAATCCTCAACAGAGACTTCTTTGCCTTGGAGATGGTAAGGTTTCGGCAGAGTACACGAAATCTGTTTATGTGGGTATGTTTATATTTGGCATATCTAAACTCCACATGTACCGTTTCCATTATAAGGTTGCAAAATCTCATTTCACAAATCCGAAGTTACTTGTATGGACATCGATAGCTTCATCTATTGGGTGAAGCATGAGAAGGTGCCACTACAACACATATGATGCATCTGGATATGTGGCCAATAGTCCTCATGGCATAACACCTGCCAAACAAAAACATCATTGGTCTGGTGAAAGATGAGGAGAATGGGTCACTGATTGTGGAGATGGTAGGTCTCTGTTCAAAAATGTACACATACTGTACAGATACAGGTGCCATCCTTTGATGGAGGAAGGGTGGGTGGCATGTGGCATTAATGGCTTTCACGACTGAGGACTACATGAAGTATCTACACACTGGTGCTCTGACCCCCAGTCTGCACATGGTATGGCAGTTCACTATTGAGTCATGAAGACATGAGATGCGCCCAGTATTGCAACTGAGAATCAGTCTGCCTCGACATAACTATAAGCGAGTTATTTGTGCTGATGTGAAAGAAATCCTACTGTAAGCACACTATTCACTTGGGCAATAGCGTGTATATGTGTGTGTGTGTGAGTGGGTGTGTGTGTGTGTGTGAGAGAGAGAGAGAGAGAGAGAGAGAGAAATTACTTAGTCTCTCTGCACACCATGTGCACGAGTTAAACTGTTTTTTTTTTCACACCATATGTTTATTATCTGTACAGTAGGTTAAGTTTCACTGGCCCTGGCCATACGAAAGGGGTCACATTTAATTTAGTGTTATGGCTTAAATAAATGTTCCATGCCAAGTGTATCTAAAATGTATAGACCTTTCTACTGTAAGTAAATATTTTACGTCAAGTGCGGATAAAATGTATAAGTCTGTTAACTGTGTCTTTAGTATTCCAACCTGCTTGAAGAACAAAAGTCTATCAATTGTTAGTAAATTTTGGAAACTGTTTGAAAATTTGCTTCCGTGAAATTGACTTCGAACTTGGCTCGGTTTGAAATAAAAGTGTGGAGAAGAATGAGGTCTTGATAATTGAAATAAGAAATATATTAATCGGCACTAAAAGATGTCTGAATGAAAGGAAGACTGCCAGTTTTATTGGCGTACAAAACCAAGATGTATTTGAACAAATTAAAAAGTGAGAACCCTAACCAAGAAATAATTAATTTTATTTCAAAATTTGAGGGAGAGACAATGACGTACTTTACCACAACATATGATTACATAGGGAAATGGGCTACTTCTATTAATAAACATCAAGTATTTGATTGGATGATGCTATCTGAAGCCCCAGATTGGGTGATGATTGAAGACACTATTATATTCCTGACTAAAACTGGTGTGAAGATTTCAGGCGAGAATTGTTAACAAGAACATATGTATCTGAAGAGCTTTTTAGAAGCTAAGCATGACTTGGAACAATCGAAGCCTAAACACTTCTTGGAAGAAAGGCGAATTTATTTTCTTAAGAAAACCAAACTCCTGAATGCAAATGTCACCTGATAAAATTATGCAGCTATTTGTTTCCTATTCCCATACACAATGTCACTGTAGGAAGAGTGTTTTTCCTGATGTTGGCCGAGAGGACTGATGAAAGAAATCGACTGCTGCCAGGGCTATGGAATTAGTCTTACAGTGCCCGTTTAATTAAAAGCTAACTTGCATGGAGTTTTATAAATATATAGAAGGGAAAAATTACTTGCTAACAAAGGTGAAATCTTTCAAAAAATATAGTGTACCAATTACCTCTGCCTCAACAAATTCCATGTAGTTGTGTCCTAAATAAAAAAGAATAACATAAAATAAATTTTTTGATTCTTTTCTACACCCCATCTCAGAGTGTCCCGAGGAGGTCTTAGCTAGATATGGCAAACATAGTTGCACTTCAACAGGAGCAATGTAATTGCAATACCAAAAGAAAAAATCCGACGTCCATTACGTCACATTAAGGTTGTCTGTAGCACAAATAGGGCTTCCCAATGCTGCAGTCAAAAGTTTTGGTCACTTATCCAGTTATATAAAATGCCTACAAGGCAGCAAAGTATAATTTGAAAGCAAACTGAAAACGTTTCTCTTTGACAATTCCTCCTACTTTGTAGATGCCTATCTATTGTTGTAATGAGAAAGTGGTTATGACTAGGAATTACTTATATCTGTATGTTTTGAACAAAAACAAAAAATTAGTATATGATCAGCATAGAGGCATATTTACAAAAAGAAATGTTAATATAAAATAACTCATTCAACATCATTTAGATTTGTCATGCAAATGATACCTGGAAGATGAAAATAACTAACTATTGGTATATGACAAAGAATGATACAGACTTGTATACTTTGAAAACCTCAAAATGAAGTTCAAAAGTAAAATGAAGCAGATGATCAAGGCAGATATATACCTCAATTGTGATAAGTTCGATTATTCCTGAAAAACTGACAGTTACCAGTGAAAATTAGTATGGGAAAAGACACAAACAAGCTACTATTAGAAAGATTGACCTGTTACACAGGTTGGGCTATTATTACTTAAAAAAGACTTAAATATATGTTAAATTAAAATACTCATTTTACACAGCCTAAGAGAGATCATTCTCTTAATCACATTTATAATATTGCAGAAGACTGGCACATAATTAAAAATTATATCGTTAATAATAAACGAAAAGCACCAGTTTGCTTTTGTTCTACAATATTACTTTTATCACTAACCGGTTTTCGGCTTACAAGGCCATCTTCAGACATAAAAGTAAAACTGTAGAACAAAAGCGAACTGGCGCTTCTCATTTATTATTATAATGTTGTTCTACCAATAACCGACGGAAGATTCTGTTAATATAATTATTTCGTTGTTTACCATGTAGATTGCTAATGGTCACACATTGAATGACACATCATAGGTTACATTTTTAAGTAAGATGTGAAACTAACGCACTGACGATCTAATGAAACAGTTATTCTGTTGTACATGGAGGTACACCTCTATGCAGTTCTATTTATTTGACATTTCAGAACTCATTCACTTAGTTGACATGCACAGGCCAGGGTAGCATGCCTTGCGCCTTCCCTCTTTGCACACATTTATGAGCTAGCAACGAGGTAAGTTTTTTGCAAACGTGAGCATTAAAAATGTTGTGCATACAAACTGAAAATGTAACATACAAGAAGCATTACCAGTAAGCTAACAAGCATTGGTTTCATAGTTCCAATTTTATGTGCTATCAATACAAATACAGTAAAAGTAGAATTAAATGAATTACGAAATTATGCTTTTCATCTCACTTCCACCTCTTCTTGATTATTAGAAATACAGGGTGTTCAAAAAGTATCTAATACCTTGAGAGGCAGTAGTACTCATCGAAACAATAAAAATAAGTCTAGTAAACATGGGTCTGGAAACGTACTTTTCGAGATAAATGTGGTACAGGAAGGGGTCCATGACGCTTGGTTTTGGATATTAGCACAGTCATCCCATTGGCTCTCCATCAAATGTGTCAGCAAGGCATTATGATGTCTTATTCACAGCACTCTACTTACAATTAGATGGTCTGCAGTTAGTTTTGTGGTTCAAATCATATTGTAGGCTACATTAGTCTGCGTCGTGTTTGTGTGTCTTATTGTTCAGTAATGTCAACCCTGGGTACATATCATGGTGTTTTACGATCTTCCTAACGCGAATTCACTTATATGTTTACTGTTATTGCGTTGCTTGTAGGTACAAATGGGTAATACATTTTCATTTTCTCTCTCCCACCACTTGTTAGCAATGGAAGTCGACTATTCAAAAAGTGAAATTGCGGGTATGATACCCTTTAATGGTTTAGCAAATGGACATAGCCTGCAAGCCTGTGCCCTCTACACTGAAAAATATCTGCAGTGCAGGATGCCCTCTAATAAGCTGTTCGACAGACTTTTCGAGCATCTGAGGGAACACGCACCCTTGCAGCTCAGAAGACTGACAGTGGAAGGCCCCACACAGTCTGCACGCCTGACATGGTGTAGAGTGTGATATGTTTGGTGGAAGAAACCCCTGGGACCAGCGTGCAACGATTAGCAGCAGCAGGTTTGTCTCACTCTCCTATCTGGGGGGTACTTCATGAACTATAGCTGTACCCCTATCATCTATAGTGCGTTCAGGGATAAGGCATCAGGATCATCATGGCAGGTGGTAGATCTGTCAATGGCTGCTGCAGAAGTGTACCACAGATCCACTGTTCACATCCAAGATTTTATTTGTCGATGAGGCAGGTTTCACAGGAGATGGTGTTGTGAATTTCCATAGCCAGCAAGTATGGGCAGATGTGAATTTCCAAGTATTTCAGGAAAGAGGGCATCAACAATGGTTATCAGTCATCTTAGGAGTAGGCGTACTTGATGATAGGTTAACAGGGCCAATCATGCTACCACAAAGGTTAACTGTGGCGCATTATCTGGACTTCCTCATTAATGTCCCCCCGTCAGAGGTTTGAGTCCTCCCTCGGGCATGGGTGTGTGTGTTGTCCTTAGCGTAAGTTAGTTTAAGTTAGATTAAATATTATGTAAGTCTAGGGACCTATTGTAAGCTACAGTGGGAGCTATTTCAATTTGTAGGTGTAAGCTACACGTCGTAACCTTATCGATGATAATGGACTGAATCGAACCATATTAAGCACCGAATCGCATCCACACTTGGCACATATCTGCAGTTAAGGTACCATCAAACGACAATTTTTTTGCAATAAAATTTACAGGGTCGCCACCAGCCCAAACCCTTCCTAACATACAAGAATGACTGAACTGGAATTAATTCAAATTTGGAATTCAATTGAAACAAATGAAGTAGCAGGACACACAGTATTATCCTTTATGGCATATTTATTTGTTAATAAAGATTTTTGAAATAGCGTGCACATCCTATGGGTACACTTAGCTGGTGCCTGAACATGAACTACATTAATCTATTTTCGATAAGTGAAATTATATTGTACAATTTAACTGTTGTGATTAATTGAAAAGGTGAGGAAGGGGAAACTGGAAACATCCTGTCAATTATTTAATCTAGATTCACACGACAGAGAAAGATCACAGGAATAACTGACCGCCTTTACAAACATGCACTAATTTGCAAAGAGGTTTATTTCCGTTGCAAGATTTGGTCAGTGTAAGTACATGAGATGAGAAGCCGTGCGCCCATGTGCAAAGAACGGAGTTCATCATGTGGTGAACTGGGTCACACATTTATGGTTTCAATGCAGAATTTAAGTGGAAAGCACAAATACAAGAAGCGTTTCTTTTCTTAGGGAACGACTATTGTCACTACAATAGAAAACTAAATCACCATGGCAGAAAACCTTCCGATGATTCAAGGTACATGTTGTCCGTTAAGAATTAAACCATTACAAAAGTTCGCCTTAATTCACGAAAATCCGATGTTTCAACTAATTTATCCTGCACAAAACAGATTAAATTAGCACTGGCAAAACCTATCGGTATGCAGTAGGAAAGTGGAAACGTACATGATTTACCAAACCCGTAGTACAATACGAACACAAGCATATACTATCACCAAGAAACCACAAAAAATAGTAAAAAAAAATAAAACCACACACGCCAAAAACACAATTAGTTTCACATTGGCATGAGATATAAGTTCACTAGCTGTTCCTAATCATGTTCAATAGTGGATGCCCCACACGACGATGTCCCAAAGGAACAAAACCAATTTCCCCCACAACTATTTTTAAACACGATCGTGACCTATTATTAACCAATTGTACCACAGTCTGAGCAGAAATTCGTAAGGTTTCAGTTAGGCTGAACGACTTAAATATTCCAACGACTTTAAGATAGGAAAATCGCGATTAACACTACCTCCTACTTTGTCATTAGTACTAGAAGCCCTACTTAGGATCTGCGAACCGTACTCACCAACAGCCTGGAGATGAGTGCCTGCTCTGCACAAAGCTCGTAGCAACCCCTGGCTGAGGCGGAAGCGACCAGAAGGATCGTTTCCACCACCAACGTGACAAACACACAAATCTCGGGACAAAAGGGATGAACCTCGGATGAACCTCTTTGCTCAGGTAAGCAATTCTAAGTTGGTGAGCCTGTGAACCCTGCCGAACGAAAGGCACTCATCTTCTGCTCCCAGTAGACAACAACCAACTAGCTTCCACCACAAAATAAGGCCGAACAGATACGTAAAACACCCATTCACTCACATTCAACCACACATAAGGTAACATAATGGAGGGGCATGATAAATATGGCTCATGATTTCACGTAGAACATAAAATTAGAATACAAGGCACCCTTTGTTTGCATTTTACGTTGGATATATAGTGAATTACTTTCAGTTCCACTGCTCAGTCTTTCTGGTAGAGTTAATAAGCAAAATCGCAATTACGCAGTGGATCAAATGGGACGTAACTGAATCATATGAGGCAGACATGTATGAAAAGACTCGACAGAGACGTTTCACGATGACCTCAGCAGTTTAGTCACATAGGAACTTACCACAAATTTCCAAAATTTCCTCATTAATGTATTGCCTGAGCCAGTGGAGCAACGAATACAAATGTGGTTCATGCCTGATGGCGCACCAGCACACTTTCGTTGCAATGTGCACAAACATCTGATACAGACATTTCAGGACCACTTGACTGGTCGGGGAGGGACCCCACACCTTGGCCTGCTCGTTCTCCAGACCTCAATCCCCTAGACTTTCAGTTACGAGGACACTTGAAGAATTGGTCTATGCTGTGCCAGTCAACACTATGCAGACACCACAGGGTTGCGTCTTCAATGTGTGCCAGCAGGTACAACAATAATGGTATATACTTCGAAGGGTGCTTCATTCCTTTGCCGAAGGGCAAAGAGGTGTAGTGTCATGAATGGACGAAATATTGAACACCTTGTGTAAACACGCATTTATCGCGGAAAGTATGTGTTTCTGGACCCATGTTTATTGGACATATCTCAGTAAGTATGCATTTCCAGACTCACGTTTAATGGACTTATTATTCTTGTTTCTATAAGTACTACCACCTCTCAAAGTATTCGGCAACCTGTAGATCAACAAAAAAACAAGTTACATTAACAAGGATAAATGTGTCGTTTTACTACATAAAAAGGCGTTCAAGAACAGAAAAACTTTCGAAATTGTCTTCCTGCCACTACATTATTCATGTAATCACTGTAAGTTTTAATATTTAAAAGAGCTGTTGCGTACACATGACAGAAGTAATGAACAACAAGCAGTTGTACACAGTAGTGTGCTAATGTTTTGGGCTATTTAAGATGGCCACAGGCCTCACCGACTCTGGTTTCAAAACAGTGTACAGAGGAAGTCCACAGTGTAACAGAACAGTCGCGACACCCCATCTCTTTTTTTTCACCCACTGCGATTGCAGCCCTCCAAGTGGAGTTGAGTTCGACGAGGTCTTATGAGAGCGAAAGCGAATCGTAATTGTTTATATTTGTCTGTAGAATGGTTTTTACAAATGAGAGCGTCTCTAGCGCAATAAATGCAGCAACAACAAGAAGAAGACACCCACATTTGTCTTTAGAGTTCCTAATGACCCTCGGAAGTGTGCACTCCTACATTACAGAACAGTTTATTTACGATTTTCTTGTAACCTAAAGCTATTTACTGGGAGGTGTTGGTGGTGCTTAACAACAACAGAATTGCTAGGAAACAGCAGAAGACCTGACCTTTAGCAGAAAGACGTCGTCTACTCACAAACGAGACGTTTTGTACTTCCAGTCAAATCAGTGAATGTGGAACGTAGGTAACGCTAATGGAATGCAGTGCTTACGTTATTTAACGTAGCAGATAAGCTACAACAACTATAGCTGAAGGAGAAACCACACAGACCAGAAAATAAAGGAACAAAAGCAATAAAGTGGTTTCCCGACATAGAAGAAACGAATTCCACAGTTGTTGCTGCATCTGAGCCACAAACGGCAAGAATCTTCAGCACATTCGCTTTTGAAACAAAAGTAATTACGCTTACAAAAATATTTATGTATTAAAAATTCGAGAGAATTGTAAGACTGTGCGAAACATTAGGATCCCTACAAAGTTGTCAAATGTCAAGGAAAGTGCCTGTCATAATGAGGACAGAAAACAAAAGAAATATATCCTTCTCATGCATGAGATATTTGTTTATATTTTCTCGTTTTCAGTGGAGTACGCTGTAGTTATACACATATTTGTAAGTATTTCATCATCATAAGCCGTGCGGGGTAGCCGCGCGGTCTATCGCGTCTTGCCACGGTTAGCGTGGCTTCCTCTGTCGGAGGTTCGAGTCGTCCCTCGGGCATGGGTGTGTGTGTTGTCCTTCGCGTTAGTTTAAGTTAGATTAAGTAGTGCGTAAGCCTAGGAACCGATGACCTCAGCAGTTTGGTCCCATAGGATCTTACCACCACTAAAACTCATCAGTAAGCTGTAGCGTATGTCAATGAATTAAGGAGATTCAGCTGTTTTTACATGTATTTAATGATCATTCATGCCTGTTGATAATTTAATAACGCCTAGAACGCAACAATTAGTAACTATTTCGCTAATTAACTACAAATATAATTAAAAAACAAACTTTAATTATATGGCTTCTTTCTCGCAGCTGGGGCGCTAGTGTCGCACCAGCTGTCAGATGGTAACAATCTTCATAGCAGTGAGTGTCGTGACTGTATATGTTAGACTTTGGTAAGTCTATAGTGTCAGCTCCCTTCTTTTTTCACCCCCATGGTTTTAGCTCTTTACCCAACCTAGAAAGATTTTGCTCCTTGGGAAATAAGCGCAGATGTGGAATGATGGTCACACCTGGTATAATTTCTGCTGTGACTTAATGATTTTTAGAAATATTGTAACTAATACTGTTTGCAATGCCTAACTACTTGGAAGCCTGGGAGTCATGTTTGATGAACCAGCTTATGTTCATTTTAGAAATGTTTTCTGCAAGTGCACAGTCATTGTGTGTGGTTTATAAGTCATATCTGGCCTCCTCTTATTGGACTTGATCTATTCATCGATTTCATTTTAATTTATCTGTTTATTCATTTGAGAAACATATGTGTAATAAATATTGTGTAGTTGCACATACAAAATTATACGTGCTCTGTAGACCAGAATAATAAATGTCGCATTGCCATTACACTCTTCTCAAACCATAAAAAAGATTGCAAATATGGAGTATCATTGTGACTGTGGTATCCATTCTTGGACACAAATTAAAACAGCAACTCAATATAGCTTTAATTAGTACATTCATTGCACTTTTAAAACTATTACTGTCTTTTCTTTCTCTGAAAGTTAGAACCTGCCAACTTCACACTCATGATTTACATATGTATTACGTAAAGTGTTAACATTAAGCTCTCCAAATGTTAAAAGTGTTCAGTGAGTGTGAAGTATGTTTTAAGTTGCGCTAAAAAGAACAGTGATAAAAATAAACTTCTCCCTTTGCACCTGATGGTACCTGAAACAAGAAAAAACAGCAGCTAGAAAATTTCTACACCAGCACCAGAATGCATTTTGTTTTCATGTTCACTTCAATTGAAGATGTTCTTGAAACTTCCTGGCAGATTAAAACTGTGTGCCGGACCGAGACTCGAAATCGGGACCTTTGCCTTTCACGGACTAGTGCTCTAGCAACTGAGCTACCCAAGCACGACTCACGCCCCGTCCTCACAGCTTTACTTTTGCCAGTACCTCGTCTCCTACCTTCCAAACTTAACAGAAGCTCAGTTGCTAGAGCACTTGCCCGTGAAAGGCAAAGGTCCCGAGTTCGAGTCTCGGTCTGGCACACAGTTTTAATCTGCCAGGAAATTTCATATCAGCGCACACTCCGCTGCAGAGTGAAAATCTCAGTCTGAAGATGTTCTTGTTTGGGAAATAAGACTCTTAAAACAGCTAGTGAGTAAATTTCCTTTTATACTTTACAGATGTCTGAGACTAAGTTTCCTTTTAATTCTTTTTCAGATGCATCAGCATTTTATACACAATTTATTGCCAATTGTACCTATTTTGTTTTACCATATGGACAATGTGTTTTGAATATTTCTTGTGTTTGCGTGTTTCATGCTTAATTTGTAAATTATTGAGAGTGACAATTCACTCCTGGAAGACTGCACGCTTATACATAAATAACATCAACTATTACAGAATATGCTGTTATTTAATTAATAAGAAGTTCCCAGAATGTTTTAGAAAAAAGCAAATAAAAAAATAGAAGAATTTGGAGGACATTAACCAGGGCACCAACTATATTCCACTTCGAAACCTGACCATCTATGCAGTACACCACCATGTATTCTTGCAATTCAGCATTGTGCATTTCAGCTTACACCTCCCACATGCTTTAACCACAAATATATCATTACCTTACATGTAATTATGACAAATCACAGCAATCCCAATGCGTTTCTGAGAGCTCCTCAATAACTGAAACAGCTTATGTTCATAGGACATAAGTTATAATAGAAAACCCGTCAAATACGGGGTCCAGCTAAAACGACGAAATCCAGTATGGCCTCTCTGATTTCTCAGAACTCGATACGAATAGACGGTCAATAGACATCCCAAGGAAACTAGTGCATCCTAGTCTAGATGCCGAAACCATCAGGGGCAGGCGTCCTTGGGTGGGTTTTGAATAGAGTCGCCAAGTGGGTGATGATCGGTATAGATAAAAGGGGGGCATCCTTCTACATCCTGTCTGAAGTAACATACTGCTTTGTAGAACGTCAATAACTCCCTGTCATACACAAACCACTTGCTTTGTGACAACATGAGCTTGCATGAAATGAAACGGAGTGGCTGCTGTACACCTCTCACCTCTTCTTGTAACGAAGCTCTGATAACAGTATCACTCGCATCTGCCTCTATAATGAACTGTGTGCAAGGGAGGAGGTGTGCTAGGGTGATGGCCTGGGTATGGCAGTCCTTAATACTTTCAGAAACGGACTGCATTTCTTTCTTCTATGTGAATTTGTTTTTGCCTGTGGTATTCCTGCAGGTAAGGGCTCGTGTTAGGGGCGTTTGCAGGAAGGGTGCCTGTGGAATGTGTCTTCTGTAGAAATTTATCATACCTAAGAGCCGACGTAGTCTTGTGATAGAACCCAGTTGTTGGATAGTCTCTGCATACTGTGTTGTAAGACGAATGCTCCAAGCACTCACAATATGTCCGAGGACGACGACTTCCTTGATCGAATTTGACTTTTTTCATACAATTTTGCAAGATGCAGCTTAAAAATTGTTTGAGTTGGTTATTGTTGGATTCCTTATATGGTGAGAAAAGTAAATCATCAATATAGTGTCGACATGCATGTGGCGTGTTCTCAGTCCATATGCCATGAATATAACTTCGAACAGATTAAAAGGCATGATAACGGCCGTTTTGTGAATGTTATCTGGACACATGGGCATTTATAGGTACACCATCTTACAGTCTGTAATTACTGCACATCCTGAGAGATCCATTCTTTTTGGGAACTAATTTTATGAGAGAAGTCCACAAACTGTCGGAGGGGAGAATCATACCTGCTTGTAACAGCTCTTCCACTGCTGCTTTCGCACCGCTAAATAGATTCGGTGGTAGCGACGTTGTCTGTGGCACAGCAGGGGCTGGGTGTGGACATGCACTCGTGGACTGTTCCATTCATAATGGCGCACACTCTGAATCGATCTGGCAGGAGGGCATACAAAAACCCACTAGTAGGTGGGCAAGCGACTGGTGCAATACTGACCTCTGTATGGGTATCCAGAAACAGTGTTGTCAGCTTCTTTGTGTATGGCAGTCGATTATCAGTGAGGTGATGACGACAGGTGTAGGCAATTAACATAGCTGGTGGAGGTGCTGCCACATTGCATGGATTTCCCATTCAATGTCTTGAATTCTGTGTCAGATGACATGGTTATCATGTAATAGGTGAAAGTTGGTTTCACACGTCTTGTAATAGAGTTGCTGAATGTGCTGAATACAGTCGATCGTGTCGAGGGACACTTGAAGGACTCGTTGTCTGTTAGCCGTGTATGTGGGGAGAGGGGGGAGGCGCAAGAAGTAGGTTGAGCCATTACGTTGGGTTGGCCCATTGAAGGGTTGTGGTCGACAGCACCTGCAGCGGACCAGGCATGGCCCGCGTGAGATAGCGCACCTTAAGTTAGGTCCTGAGCCAAGTAGAAGTGCCAGGGAAAATATGCACTGATAACTGGTTCTGCTAAATCCACAATAATAAATGCTCAAGTGAATTTTTTATTGAGGCCGAGGTCTAGTGTGCAGCCTTGTGAGCTATAGAATTCGACTGTGGAATTATTTGCTTCATGGAGATGAGCAAGCACATGGGACGCTGTTTGCCCTGGCGAGGAGGGTGGCAAAGTGCTGACCTCTGAGCCTGTGTCAACAAGTTACAATCAGTCACAGAAGTGATCACGTACCTAACTCTGGTTTCATGGAGGCGGCGCTGTAGATGTGGTCCATAGTTGTCACTGTGGGTATCAAGACAACTTAAAAGTTCTGCATCGGTCGGTGTGGCCGTGCGGTTCTAGGCGCTTCAGTCTGGAACCGCATGACCACTACGGTCGCAGGTTCGAATCCTGCCTCGGGCATGGATGTGTGTCATGTCCTTAGGTTAGTTAGGTTTAAGTAATTTTAAGTTCTAGGGGACTGATGACCACAGATGTTAAGTCTCATAGTGCTCCGAGCCATTTGAACCATTTAAAAGTCCTGCACAGTCTGGTGCACCTCCAGTGAACTATGAGTGTAGTTTGGAAAACTGCATAGAGGACAGCAGCTGCGGGCAGCATCGCCATATATTGCGTGATGCCTACAAAAACGAAACTGCGCAAGTGTGATGTGATTAGTGGCTGACGGCCAGAGTGGCGGAGTGGTTCTAGACGCTACAGTCTGGAACCACGCGACCGTTACGGTCGCAGGTTCGAATCCTGCCTCGGGCATGGATGTGTGTGATGTCCTTAGGTTGGTTAGGTTTAAGTAGTTCTAAGTTCTAGGGGACTGATGACCTCAGAAGTTAAGTCCCATAGTGCTCAGAGCCATTTGAAGCATTTTTGGATCAGTGGCATGTTGCAGACTCAAGGATGTGATGTAGTTGACTGTGCTCTGCACAGGTGAGGACGTGAGGTGGATGGCAGGGAGGTGGGGATTTGTTGATGCCATGTGGAGCTTATCACCCTGGCCAGGTGCCATCATATCACTGTTGTTGAAAGTCGAGCAAGGTTGGCTCAGCTTTTAGTCGGCAGCCCATCATTTGTACTGCTGTTGAGGTTGCAAGTGACGTGGACGCCATTGTGGTCGGTATTATTGATGTACTGTCTGTGTTGTATGATCAAATATATTTGATCGGCAAACTGAAAGCATGAGTCCAAGGGTTCATGCTCAGGGGCGACCACTGCTGGATGCACTTTCAAAGGTAATTTCACAACCCACAGAGTCCATAACGTGTGGTGGGACATAGATGGACGTCAGTCTGTGTGTGGAGGCAACATCACAGTTGCAATGGGATCTTGTCACTTAAAAATTCGTCTTAAAGTTGTGGTGGATTTGCTCCTCTGGGGAGTGGGTGAGGTGGCAGAGTAGAGTGCCTTCACCATCTCATAGTTGTTGTCTGCTGTAGGTCATGGACGAATACATTGTCCACAATGGCGACCCACAAAGTTGGGTGGTCTTGCTGGAAACACGGTAGTTTAAGGTGTATCCTGTGGCCAGAAGATCTTCATAGTGGAAGAAGAGAAGAGCACGACATGCTGCGTGAAGAGGATGTGGAACGTTATCCATAATGGCTGATGTCGTGACTTGAGAAACGTCCACAAGTGTGAATTTCCAAGCACAATGTGGGTACGCTAACAGCATTGTTGTTGTGCAGTAGCCCAGAATATTGAAATTTGGGTGCAATCACAATCGTCGGAAGTCACCATGTAGATCTACAGGGATAGGAGATAATTAAGACGATCCACATACTCTTATAAAATTTTTATCAACGATATAAACATACTCTGAACAAGAAACCGAACGCGACAATCTCGTCAGATCAGCAGCCAGTCAACTTAGATTGATCACCAGCGATGTTACTTCATGTAGCAGTGTTCCCACACTATCACTGGTACTTTTGCGAATGAAACGGAAGTCCAGTAACTGTGAATTCTCAGTGGTCCATCAAGAGGATAGAGTTTTTTTGGCCTAATCTGGAACAAACTGCTGTTAGTGATATGTGATTCCAGTAAGATGGGGCCACGACACACTCTGCACGAACTACAATGGGTATTTTGTGGGAAAACTCCTCCTGCTGCCTGGTCTGCTTTATGGGTGATCCTCTTTTGCCAGCGCACTTGACCAATCCCTTGGACTTTTTCTAATCAGATATCTAAAGTGTTTTGTTTACATCTGTCATCCAAGGACCCTTACACAATTGAAGAAGAATTTTCATGAAACAACAACCTGTGTACCAACTGTTGTCCTCGAAAGGATCGACTGGATTTCAGAATTCGAATAAATCAGTGGTTTGGTATTATGGGAAGTCCTTTGTCGGGTGTAATTTCTTTTTAAAGATCTAATTTTAAATTAACACTTGTGTAGGAGCACTAAAAAGTGATTTGGAACGATAAATATAAAATTAATAATCCTTCAAACAGCAAGTTTTGTTGCCGTAGTGTGCAAGATTTACAGCGCTTGTGAAAATTTCAGTCTAAAAATACAATTATAAAGTTACAGTACACCGAATTTTCAGTCCTTTAAACGTAGTAAACTACTTAAAAATATCATGCACCGCCATTATGCTTGTGAATCTGAGTTGACTTCAGTACCAAGGTAGCAGGAAAGAAGAGCCAAAAATAATAACTTTACTGTCAAATAAAAACACAGCAATAACAAAAAAGGTAGTCTGATCAAAACTGAAAATCTTTGATCCTCTGTGAAGGCAAAATCTGCTGCTGAATAACATTCAATGTGTGCAGCTCCACACTCTTGTGACATGTAGGATTGAATTATTTGAAATATTATGAAAGTAAATGGAGTTGTATTCTTCTTGCTAACTCTTGTTAATCCTGTTTGGATAAATAATTGATGAATATCGTAACTAATCACTGTTGCTTTCATCAGATAATGGCTTACGAGCCTCCATGTACATTGACATGAACAAAAAATTTAAAGCCAAGGAAAAAACACTGTTTATAGGGTTTCCTTAAAGCATGGTTGGATTTCTAAAATATTGGCTATGATTCTGACTAGTTTCCGAACAAAGCACCTGTTACATTAACCCAAAATAAATTCAGTTAGAAGTTAATGCAGGCAGAAAATGACTTCTCAAGGGATTTTAATTTTTCTGAATTTATTGCAGAAAAAACAAGCTATCCCTCTTAAAATTCACAGCCTTTTCTTATTGAAGTAATAACTGTCTTCGTGAGGGTTTAAATAAACTGGTCAACATCACTCATTTGCATAAACTTCCGAAAGTCCACGGAAATTAGTGCATGTTACTGTACCAAAAGTGTAAAGTGGAAGTTCCTAATTGCAAACTAACATAATTCTAAGTGCAGATCACCCTCCATGTTGACTACAGAAGTTTTTAAAGCTTAAAACAAGTCTCCTAACCCGAAATATTCAGAATACACATGCTGAAAAGTTTCAGACTATTCATTATCAAATGTTACAAGTTCACAAGGCTACAAGTTCACTTGATTCAAAATCTTAAAAATATATCTGACACACACACGAAACGACTTACTACCACATACGCATCCTGTCTCCTCCAGATCTCAATCCCATCTGCCGGACGGCTACATAGTGATAGTCCTGTACGAAAATGGTGACTGTTATTTATACCTTCGCATTAACACGAGTCATGCTTGTGCACTTCCAAAATAACACTTAAAACTATAAGTTTAATGTTATACATAAATATTACACATGAACTTGGAAGCAAATTATATCAGATTTCTAATGCTAATTGTATTTTCTGTGTATGTTGAATGGTTTGATCACAAATGGTACCCTTTTTTGTGTAGTTCTGTCAACAATACAAATAAATAATTGAAAGTAGTTACACTTATACATCCCTAAATACATCTCTTTACTAATGCTGCTACTACTTTCACTATTTTATATTTTACTTACGAGAAATTTGACTGTTTTATAAGCAGAATATATTTATTCTGGCCTACAATTTATTATTAATTTTTAAACATTATTTTATTTCAGAAACATTTAACATTAAGTAACTCAGAAACTAAATCTTGTTGCGAGGACTTGTCTTTACTCAAGCACTCGTTTAATTTTTGTCTTTGAAACCATGTTACTGGTTTGTCTGCCGCTGGTTGGGTTTAGTTTTTGTTAGTATTTCGTTTATTTGATATTAACTCTATTCAGCCAAGTAGCCGGCCGTTGTGGCCGAGCGGTTCTAGGCGCTTCCGTCCAGAACCTCGCTGCTGCTATGGTCGCAGGTTCGAATCCTGCCTCAGGCATGAATGTGGTGTGATGTCCTTAGGTTAGGTAGGTTTACGTAGTTCTAAGTCTAGGGGAATGATGATCTCAGATGTTAAGTCCCATAGTTTTTGGAGTCATTTGAACCATTTTTATTCAGCCAAGTCAGACATGGCGGATACTCTTCGATGTCCACATTAGTGCCTGCGTTTTTCCCACAGTGTGGTCAGAGACTGGTTAGCTGACCTGCTGTCCAAATTTCTCGATTTTTGAGTTTTGCCAATCATCGCGCCTCAAAGTTGTCGCCACATGTTAACAACGCCACAAAGCTCCTCCAACCGAACATGACCCCCACAGCTGTCAAAATACGACCTCTTGGCTGTCACAACACCAGCCAATTCAGCTGTTAAAACTACAACAGGACGTGTGTGCATGGGCATGCCAATTTTTATAGTTTCTCATAGCCATTTACGTAATGTTCCACCTCTATACCCCCATGAGTTACTCCATATACATAATGAGTGTTCTCACAAGTAGCATATAACACTGTGATGCACTCATAGGAGATTATACTCATCTCTTTAAACACAAGAATTTAATAAAAGCTTTGCATCTCCTATCCTAAATATTATCCTAAACATACTGAATTATTTGTATATGTGTGCATACCAAAAAATCAGTACAAATCTGTAAACAAATTAATGATTCTAATCTCCCATGATTTTGTGTGCATGTGTGAGTGCATTCTCACTGGTAAACACAATAAACAAAATGAAAATCAAAATTAAACTTTTGTTGTCACAGACTTTTCACCATTTTTTCATAGCACAAACAAAACACTTTACACAGGATATTTGATTTCTTAATATGTGCCTCCAAGCTCGTAACAAAGATGCAGCTTAGTTCATTGAGCCTGTTTCCAATTGCTCTGTTAGTCAGTTGACATGATGATACCAAGAAACAAAAATCGTCCAGTAAGTCACCTGTTATTTCCATGCAACTGAATACCAAGGACTGGTCATACTAAACCCATCCCTCAGATACCCAGATGCAACACGGTCAGCTCTAGATCTTACAGCAAAACCTGACACAAGCAAAGAGATCAAAGTGTTCACAAGAAATGTTTGATAAGTACAGACTTTTCATATCTGCAGCAACAACTTGTTCCCCTCAAGGCCAGGACAGCTGAAGCCATAGCCACTGTACTACATTGAAACAAATTTTCTCGAATCAAAATGCACTCTAGATGTGGCATAAATAATGCTCAGAATCTTCAACAGATGACTGGTGTCATGAGCAAGCATCGGGAAAAAAACTAATCCTTACTTCGTCCAAAACACACGATAAATTGACTGCTGTATCTCATTACTTTGCCATGGCTAAACACCATGAATTAAAGTGTATTAAACAAAACTGCACACAACACTGTACTTGAGCCTAATCGAATCCCAATGACTAAACATCCTCACAAACCAAAGTAATATGATATGCAAGAATGAAAAGTAACACAGACATCTTGCACTATAACTTTATATTGTTTTTACCTTTTTATAATAATAACTGACCTTTCCTAGTTCATAGTTTGACCCCCACACACCAAAAGAACTTTGGTGTGTGACCAAACTAAAATTGTCACTAATGCAACAAGCGTATATAATGTCACACCCCTGTAACTCATTCCCTTTGCGTGTTCAAATTAAGCACATTCAGATGTTATACAATAATTTGAGCTATTATAGCTTATTGAACCACACTTTATTCTTCCCTGGATTTGAAGCTCATAGTTTCAATTCCAACATTCAAACAAAAATACACAGAAGAAAATTGCAGAAGAAAAAAAAATACATACAGTTAGCCCATCCAGAATTCTTAACTCTAGCCATCTTGTTATAAATATGCTGCCAAATTATACCAATTAATGCAGTAAAATATGCCCAACATACACCCATGACAATATGATACCCAAAATCTTTAACCTAACCACAAAAAAATAATCTGCTTCATATATCCATCATTTTAATTCACCACAACACTGGTTGTTAGCTTGTTAGCATCTGCTGTTTGCATAATGTGACCTCATTCTCACTGCTTCACCAACATTCTTACCTCTAAACACATATACATAATAATGTACAAAAAATAAAACACACTATAAGCTAAACACTTAATTTACTATGTACACTGGTGTACATCTCTGTTTGATCTTATCCTATTCCCTTTTTCACTGTCTCTTCTCCACTTATCACTTAGACACCAAATCCTTCATAGTCAAGGCACTCTTAAACTTAGCTTTCTCCCTAACTCCTCCAGCATCTGCTTCAAGTAAGTTTTCCTTACGGTATGTATTTGCATTGTGTTTACCCAGAAAGTCTGTGCCCAGCACCACATTTTTTTCACAAATGTAGTACCACAAAAAAAGCTTGATAAAATGATTCTCCATCAAAGATTAATGTAAACTACTTCCTGCCTTAATGGCTTAATGTAATTCCCAGTAGTATTTTTATTCTACTCCTGTGGCTGAAAATTCATCTGTTTTCTCATTCCTAATGTGCTCATAAAAATTCTCTGCAATTTCGCAAGTTGGACTCCCAGTATCCACCAAAGCAGTCTCAAATATGTCTCCCAATTTAATATTTATTATAGGCTTTATTCAATAAAACTGTGTTTTAATTCTGTTTCAGTTGACAGGTCGTCCTCTACCTCATATGCACAGTGTCTCGCATGGCACATGTCAGCTTTATACCAAATGATTCTATCTTATCATCCTCTGCAAATATTAAATTATAAGCTTTTTTAAATTCTGATTTTTCTACACTAAATCCCCATAATTCTCAAGCAACTCTACATTTTTCTGTCTTCTGCTTTTCTCATACCAGTGGCTGGTGGAATTTTGCAAAGCCTACCCAGTTCTTGGTTCCTTAATTATACTCATGTTTTCCCTTCTGTTTAGTATCTAATTCACAGTGTTTCTAATCCACACACAGTTTATCATTATAAATCAAGAAAGTTTGTACTTCATCATCATCTTCATCTTCATCTTCATCTTCTGGACTGTTATCCACTTTCTCCATCATATATTCTCTCCCAATAACTTAACATCTTTATTCTCATTAAATATTTCTTTGAAAACATCTTTGTATCCACGATTCTCCACATCTAATTCCGTGATTTGCCTTATGCAGTCATGCTTACTAAACATCCAATTCTTAGGTGCCCACTTCTAAAACCACTTGGTCCTGGGTACCAATCACTGCAGTCAAAATCACTCTCCTTCTTATTCTCCCCTGATTCACTAAATAAGTGTATCTGACCACGTCTTCATTCACAATATTTGTGACAGAATTTACATAACTGGGATTTATAGTATCACTGACTGCTTCTAACACAAAAACATAATTATCTGCAGCTATATTCATCATATTACAAAAATCACCAGCAAAACCATCTGATACAGAAACAACTGTCTGACCAAAATTAATTCACCCATAACACTGGAGCAAGTACCTACTTGCACATCCCTATTCACAAAAAGACTACATGCCGGCACCATTTCCCCACACACAATTAACACTTACTTCCACTGAATTGGTTTACAGTTCACTTAGCTCAGTATTATTATTATTAATTTTTTTTTTTTTTTTTTTTTTTTTTTGCAAACTACACCCTCATTTTCAGTACCACAACACACATGTACTTGCTCATGCTCCACAGCTGATTCTGATTCCTTATTTAATACAAATGACAAACCAATGCAGAGGAAAACTCTGCATTTATGCCACTATTATCCCCTTCATTAAACAGACCCTCAGTATTAGTTTCTTCCCTTTCTTTCCTAGTTTCTCCACAAAAATTTCTCCTATAAGAATTTCTTCTACGATGCTGCTCAAACCAGTCTCCAAATAAATTATTATTTCCTGTGACTGCCCCCATCTCACATACCTTCTCTTCCCCTACTCCTTTGCTTTTACTGTTGTCATCAAAAAACCCTGCTACTGTGCACATAAACAGTATTACACCTCTTGGTTCTGTACCTTACATTATTTCTTGTCCCTTAGTCAACCCCACTTGGAACAAAATTTAGTTTTCCAAATTCCTTTTGAATTGCTCTATATTATTCAGTTCCATAATCTGTTTTCATGCATTGGTACTGGTTCATTCCTGTAATTTCTTTCCCATAAACCCCTCTGATTCCTGTTCTCCTCATTACTCCTATCTCTGTTTCCTTTCCAATTCTCATCATGATTCTTATTTCTATCTGATGCTGTGGATGCTTCCCCAAATTCTTTTATTCTTATCATCTTGGTAATTCCTCTGATTATTTTCCTAATTATTACTCCCAATGCTTGCCTTATGGCACAATGACTGATCCAGCCTTTCTATAAAATCCAAACAAACTTTCAATAGATTTTGTAGAACAGTGTATTAACTCCCACTGTAAATTCTCAGGTAACATACTTCTTAATATGGAAGTTTCAGTTAGTATCCCAATGATCTACCTGAATATATCAATCGCTCAATTCCTCCTGACAGAATTCTATCATAGTATATCTGCCCCCCTTGTACACTGGTACATTCAGAAACTCATTTTGTAATCTACATTGCTTGTTTGACTCTAATACCTATTTAAAAAGAACTTTTTAAATGCATCATACATGGGTCATTCTGTAAGTCATGGCAACTATAGTTTGTCTTGCAATAGTGTGACATCATGCAGATACCACAATGTGCTTTGAACCAGTACAACAGTGTGTATCTGAATGCCAACATAAAATAGTGTTCCAGTACAGGCGCTCTTGGTAAAGGCTGGAATGAAACACACACATGTTGGAACTCTGTGTAAATTTATTGTACGTGAGTACTAATGGAACAAAAAGAAATCAAAATCAACTACTGTGCTTCAAAATAGCCCCCTGTGCACACACAGCATTTCCAACGATGGGGAAGGCATTGAATGTCATTGGCATCGATTTCAATCTGTGCCACCTGTTGCTGAAATGCTTTGAGAACATTTGCCCTGTTTGCAAAACACCTCCAATGCAATGGTTGGTTGATCTGCAGGAGGGGACCAAGCAGCAAGACCATTTGTTCCATCAGATTAGGGAAGTATAGGATATAGGAAGGAAGTTGGCTATGCCCTTTCAAAGGAACCATCCTGGCATTTGCTTGAAGTGATTTGGTGAAATCGTGAAAAACCTAAATCAGGATGGCTTGACATAAGTTTGAACTATCGTCCTCCCAAATAGGAGTCCAGTGTGCTAACCACTGCCCCACCTCGCTTGGTCTAACACAATCGTCTCCTTAGTTGTAGAATGAGGTTGAAGTTGCATGAACATAGGTCTGGTGAGTAGGGAGGATGGGGGAGGATCCATCGTGCAGCACAGAAAACCTCACACTAAATGTTTCAGGCTCTGGTACTGAGCCATCTTCGCATGTGGTCGCAATCTGTTGGTTGATTATGGTGATGTTTGCTGCAGGCTTTGAAATATATTTACTGTGATTATGGTGATGCCACATGTTCTTAAAATACATGATGTATCAGAAAGAATAATCTGATTTTTAAAAAAACCATAACTGTCATGTTATTTGAAATATGTACATGAACAATGTACTGTTGGAAAGACCAAACTCTCGAGTTTTAGATGATTCCTGCTAGGTAGCAGCAGTGTGCGCCTGCTTCAGTTCTAGTAAAAATGGTGTTTGGATAGCCAAAAGCGTTTTTGTTCTATTTTTTGTACTATGCGGATCGGTAATAACTGTTCAGCGTGACTTTGGTGTGGATCCTCCTACAGCACACAGCATTAGACGATGACATGGACAATTCCGAGAAACAGGTTGTTTGTTTAAAGGCAAACAGTCAGGCTGTCCCAGAGTGTCTGACACAGACTTCAAATGCATCCGACATAGTTTCACAAGGAGTCCACAGAAATTTGTTCTCTGTGCAGCTTGACAGTTCAACGACATGCCCCTGATGTCTGTCTGGCGTGTGGTGCGTCGACATTCACACATGAAACCATACAAAATTCAGATATTGCAAGCTCTTTATGAAGGCGACAAACAACAATGTGCTGAGTTCTGTAATTTCGTTGTTGTCAAGATGGATGATGACAGTTTTCTTCCATGTTTAGTGTTTACTGACGAGGCAACATTCCATTTAAATGGAAAGGTCAACGACCATAATGTGAGAATGTGAGGTATGGAACAATTATATGAAGTTGTACAACATGAGAGGGACTCTCCAAAATTTAGTGCGTTTTGTGCAGTTTGATGGGAAAAGGTATATAGTCCAATTTTTCTTTGCTGAGAACATTTTCACATGAAGCACATACCTCAATTCGCATGAGAACTTCCTTTTCCCACAGTTGGAGACTGATTCGAACGACTTCATTTACCAGCAGAGTGGAGCACTGCCTCACTGGCATTTGGAAGTGTGGTAATTTTTAAATCAAAGGATTACTGAGCGATGGATTGGTCGCACTGTACCAAATGATTACGCCTTATTTTGCTGGCCTCCAAGGTCACCGGACCTGACTGTATATGATTATTTCTTGTGGGGATTTTTAAAATACGCTGTTTATGTGCCTCTGTTACCAACAACAATGAATGAACTTAAACATTGCACAACAGCGGCTGCGGAAGCTGTAACTCAAGACATGTTCAGTGCAGTGTAGGAACAATCTGCATACCACATTGACATATGCAATGCATCTCAAGAGGGCATATCTATGAAAAGGTATGGAAAAAAAGCATTTTGAGTTTCTCGTTAATCTACAAACAAAATTCATTGTATATGTTTATTAGTTTCAGAAATATGGACGGACCAAATCAGATGATTCTTTTTGATACATCCTGTATTTTGTATGGTGGTTGTATGCAGATCGGCAAACACCCTTCGGTTTCTGTCTGCTGGTGACTCATACAGAAGTTTGACGTCCCTCTTGAAAGTGCATTTCTTTTCGACATGCCACTTGGTACAAGGCATTTGCAACGTTGTTGTGGAAGGAATAACTGATTTTACTGTGGTAATTTGAAATAACAATAAAACGTTTACATTAATATATCAGCATTGATTGCTACCAGAATGCAGCAGCGTTGCTCAGTCGCTGCTCCAGTACTGGTTTTTACTTTTCCTGTTTTACTGTCCCTTTTAATACGTATCGATAAAATGAATATCGCGTTAGACTAATCTGCGACAGCTCTGTAGAATGGGCACCCAAATTTTGCTTTAAAAATAATTTCGTTCGTAACAGCAAACAAACCGACGCTTTCTGTAGACATTATGAAGTTCTGGTCTTATATTAAATTAGTAAATCGATCGAATTCATCTGTCCAGATAATTCGTGACAACAAAGGCACTGAAACAGAAGATGGCACAGAAAAGGCCAAAATACTAAAATTGGTTTTCCACAAATGTTTACAGAGGAAGGGTACACTGTAGTTCCTCCTTTTAAACCCCTGAACGAGCGACGAAATGACAGACATCGAAAAAAAGTGACCAACGGATGGAAAATCAAGTGAAATCGGTCAATACAGGAAAGACCGCTCGACCTGAAGGGTTACAAGTTCGATTCTACAAGAGCATGTAAAGAACTTGCCCCTCTTGTAGGAGCACTGTACTGTAGGTCTACTGAGGAGTGAAGCGTTCCTAATGACTATTTGCTGCAGCATTTTGGAACATGTTTTATGCTTGTGTGTTATGAGACTTCTGGAGACCGAAAACCTCCTCCGAGGAAACTAACAAGCGTTCCGAAAACAACAAACATGTCACACCCAGCTCACTCTGTTCGTCCACAAGACACAGAAAGCAGTAAATGCAGGTGTCCAGGTAGATACCATGTTTGTTGACTTCGGAAACGCATTCGATACAATTCCGCACGGCCACCTAATGACAAATACACGAGCGTGGCGGTAGCGTCGGTTATAACTCCTGCAGAGACGTGCACGGCCCAGTTTACATGTGAAGCCAGTTCAGCGTTGCGAGAATAGTGTCGCTTATCGGCCAGCATATCTGTGCAAAACGTCTGTCCAAGCGCCGACCATCCAGCCGGGAGTTGCAGCTGCGATCGCTGCCAAGCCAAATGATACACTGCTCTGAAATGCATCCGCTCCATGCCGTATTTCGGCAGCTCATCACATCAGAGCAGGCGACAACTGTAGCAGTCATCAGCAGCAGTAGAGCAATGGTTACAGCACAAGTGTGCTTTTCAGATCACTTGTTAACCAAAGCCATGAATCACGAGATTAAGAAGTCACCTAATGATTCTGAGACTACAGCTAGCGAGAATGAAGCACAGAGCCCCCATATACAGGAAGAGATAGTGGGACCATGAAAGAAAAGTTTAGCATGTTGATGAGTCAGATGGGCAGTATAGATATTTATATGGGTTATTTAAAAGATTAATTAAAAGCTGAAATAAATAGTCCCATGGAGGGTTGGAGCAATAAATTGGAGGAATTAATGGTAAAGTTTGGGGAGATGGAAAAGAATTTAATTGTTAGAACTGATATGGTGGAGACTGAATTGGAAGATGAGATTGATTCAGTCAGGCAGTTGTGTAATACAAAGGATGAAAAGACAAAGCAAGCTCTAATGGAGATGGTTAGAGAGGTTGTGGCTAGATGTCATGGCAAGGAAAATTTGTTGGTGGGTGAACTAGTAGGTATAGCTAGCAGTTTAGGGAATGTGGTGGATAGTGTGGTAGCTGTAAATGGTGAAATTAGTCAATAGTAGAATAAGAAATTTAGAATCATTCAGTACTTCAGGAAATGTAGGGTATTCTATGACACAGGTACCGAGTGGCAGAATTATTTCAGATGAAGGCAAGTACAGTGCTGTGTACTTCCCTTCAGTAGGCAAAAGCTATTTCATTGAAGGAATGAGTGATCAAAATAGAATTAAGTCTGTTAAGAGATTATTAGAAGGTTCTGCTCAGACACTGGCAAATCAATGTGCTGATCAGTTCACTACATACAAGTGTCATTCCATCAGTAATGGCAAATATGTTATGCAGGGCATATCAAAAAGAATCATCTGATTTGGCATGTCTATGTTTCTGAAACTAACAAACACATAGAATGAATTCATTTTTTTGTTGAATGGGAAACTCAAAAAGGTTTTTTCGTACCTTTTCATAAGTGTTCAATATTGCCCCCTTGAGATACATGGCGTAGGTCAATGCGGTATTCAGGCTGAATCATTTGGTCCAGTGCGATGGATCCATGGTTCAGTAATCCTTTGATTTAAAAATTCCTGCACTTCCAGATGCGAGTGTGGCGGTGTCCCATCTTGTTAATAAATTATGTCGTTCGCATCAGTCTCCAACCGTGGGAAAAGGAAGTTCTCAAGCATATCGAGATATGTGCTTCCTGTAGCATTCTTCTCAGCAAAGAAAAATGGATCATACACCTTTTCCCGTGAAGCTCCAAAAAACATATTGAGTTTTTCGACAGTCCCTCTCATATTGTACAGCTTCATGTGTTATTCATACCCCATATTCTCACATTATGATGGTTCATCTTTCCATTTAAATAGAATGTTACCACGATAATGAACACTCAGTGTGGAAGAAAACTGCCATCCTCCATCTTGCCAAGAACAAAATTACAAAACTCAACACGTTGTTGTTTGTTACCTTCATGAAGAGCTTCCAGTAGCTGAATTTTGTATGGTTTTATGTGTAAGCGTCGACGCAACACAAGGCAGATGCATATTGGGGGCATGTTGAGCTGTCGAGCTGTATGGAATACGGATTGCTGTGGGCTCCTTGTGAAACTATGGTGGAGGCGTTCGACGTCTGTGTGAGACACTTGGGGATGGCCCGGCGATTTGCCTTTACACAAACAACCTGTTTCTAGGAATTGTTCGTGGCATCGTCTAATGCTCCGTGCTGTTTGAGGATCTACACCATACTTAGTACGAAAGTCACGCTGAACAGTTACTGCTGATCCGCACTGCACAGAATGTAGAACACAAAACGCTTTCTATTGTCCACGCCATTTTTACTAGAACTGAAGTGGGCACACACTGCTGTTACCTAGCGTGAACCATGTAAAACTGGAGAGTTTACTTTTTCCAACAGTATGTTGTTCACACACATATCTCGAATAATGTAACAGTTAGGATTTTTTTTTAAATCGAATGATTCTTTTTCATACACCCTGTATTGTGCATAGCATGGTGTGCAACCTAGTATAGCTTACCTACTGTGCTTTTTGTACCTCATTAGGTACAGACTATGTTTCTGTGTCAACTATTATTTTCTATTGGCTTTACTTGTGTCATGGACAAAACAAAGTGTTCGTTTACATCTGTAGAAAGTTCGTGTTATGTCTTACTGTTTAAAGAAAGGCAACAGTAACAGAAAGAAATACACAAGATACCGCATTGTGGAGATGTAAATTGGATACAAATTGATGTTTTAACTGAAAAAAGGAATGTTTGATGTGAACTCAGCTCAACCATTAGTGAGCCTGCATATCCATTGCCCATGACATTGTCTCATCTCAATGAACTAACGGGACAGCTCTGACACAGTTAATGTTACCTGTTCTTGCCCACACTGCATGCAGTGATAGCATTGCCAGAGCCTCATTTTTTAAATCGCATTTCTATTAAACCTGTTGGTGGGACTAGGTTTTGATAACTACACTTTTGTCTTGAGTTCGGATGATGAATCGCATGCCAACTGCCCAGTGCAGCGCTTTTTCTTCACCCTGTATAGTAATATAGATGCAGATATAGATGAATCCGTAGAATTTGGAGTTATTCCAGATTCGCTCAAACTACCAAAAGTTATTCCAGTTTTTTAAAAAAGGGTACATACAACTGCTCCACAGCTGTAGAGCAGTCTCAATTCAGCTATTAGTTTGAAAGGTATTTCAGGCACTGCTACATATACAAATAAGCAGCTACTTTGACAAAAACAGTCTCCCACAGTAGCAATCAGTTCTAGGCTTCACAGGCGAGAAACACAGCAGTAGCCATTTTGAAAATTGTGAATCCAACATAACACCTCTTGAAGACAAAAAGGACGAATTAGAGATTCCAGAATTCTAATCTAGAACAACTGCTAACATGAGCAACTTAGAAGTAGATATCCTTGGTATAGTGAGAAAGCTCAAATCACTTATCAATGGCAAAACTTCCAGTCCAGATCGTATACCAGTCAGCTTCCTTTCAGACTGTGCTGATGCAATAGCTCCACACTTAGCAATCATGTACAACTGCTCGCGAGTCGAAAGATCCATCCCGGAAGACTGGAAAGCTGCGGAAGTCACACCAACACCCAAGAAAGGAAATGGGAATAATCCGCTGAATTACAGACTCATATCGCTAACGTCGATTTGTAATAAGATTTAGGGACATACAAGATGTTCGATCATTAGGAGTTACCTCAAAGAAAACGATTTATTGACAAACAGGCAACACAGATTCAGAATATACCGATCATGGGAAGCACAACTAGCTCTTTGTTATCATGAAGTACTGAGTGCCCTCGACAGAGAATGTCAATTGGTTCCATAGTTTTAGATTTTCGAAAGGCTTTTGACACAAGCAACTTTTAATCAAATTGCTTGCCTATGGAGTATCATCTCCGTTGTGCGACTGCATTCGTGATTTCCTGTCAGAAAGATCACAATTGGTAATAATTGGTGGCAAGTCATCGAGTAAAACAGAAGTCTTATAGCCCTTCTGTTGTTCCTAGTCGACTTAAGCGATTCAGGAGACAATTTGAGCAGTAATCTTAGATTGTTTGCTGTTGATGCGTCATTTAACGTCATGTAATTCATCAGATGATCAGAACGAACTGCAAAATGATTTAGACAAGATATCTGTACAGCGAAAAAAGTGGCAGTCGACTCTAAACCATGAAAAGTGTGAACTCATCTACGTGAGTACTGTAAAGAATCCACTAAATTTCAGTTGCATGCTGAATCAGACAAATGTAAATGCTATAAACTCAACTAAAGAGTTATGGATTGTTGTTGTTGTTGTGGTCTTCAGTCCTAGGACTGGTTTGATGCAGCTCTCCATGCTACTCTATCCTGTGCAAGCTTTTTCATCTCCCAGTACCTACTGCAACCTACATCCTTCTGAATCTGCTTAGTGTATTCATCTCTTGGTCTCCCTCTACGATTTTTACCCTCCACGCTGCCCTCCAATACTAAATTGGTGATCCCTTGATGCCTCAGAACATGTCCTACCAACCGATCCCTTCTTCTGGTCAAGTTGTGCCACAAACTTCTCTCCTCCTCAATCCTATTCAATACCTCCTCATTAGTTATGTGATCTACCCATCTAATCTTCAGCATTCTTCTGTAGCACCACATTTCGAAAGCTTCTATTCTCTTCTTGTCCAAACTATTTATCGTCCATGTTTCACTTCCATACATGGCTACACTCCGTACGAATACTTTCAGAAATGACTTCCTGACACTTAAATCAATACTGGATGTTAACAAATTTCTCTTCTTCAGAAACGCTTTCCTTGCCACTGCCAGCCTACATTTTATATCCTCTCTACTTCGACCATCATCAGTTATTTTGCTCCCCAAATAGCAAAACTCCTTTACTACTTTAAGTGCCTCATTTCCTAATCTAATTCCCTCAGCATCACCCGACTTAATTAGACTACATTCCATTATCCTTGTTTTGCTTTTGTTGATGTTCATCTTATATCCTCCTTTCAAGACACTGTCCATTCCATTCAACTGCTCTTCCAAGTCCTTTGCTGTCTCTGACAGAATTACAATGTCATCGGCGAACCTCAAAGTTTTTATTTCTTCTCCATGAATTTTAATGCCTACCCCGAATTTTTCTTTTGTTTCCTTTACTGCTTGTTCAATATACAGATTGAACAACATCGGGGAGAGGCTACAACCCTGTCTTACTCCCTTCCCAACCACTGCTTCCCTTTCATGTCCCTCGACTCTTATAACTGCCCTCTGGTTTCTGTACAAATTGTAAATAGCCTTTCGCTCCCTGTATTTTACCCATGCCACCTTTAGAATTTGAAAGAGAGTATTCCAGTCAACATTGTCAAAAGCTTTCTCTAAGTCTACAAATGCTAGAAACGTAGGTTTGCCTTTCCTTAATCTTTCTTCTAAGATAAGTCTTAAGGTCAGTATTGCCTCACGTGTTCCAGTGTTTCTACGGAATGATTACAATTACAAAAAACGTAAGTTGGAATGATCACATAAATAATGTTGTAGGGAAAGTAAACAAAGTACTGTGATTTATTGGATGAACACTTAGAAAATGTAACAGGTTTACTAAATATATTGCTTGTAGTAGGCAATTCCGTCCTCTTCTAGAATATTGCTGTGCAGTGTGGGATCCATATCAGAGAGGATTTATAGAGGACATCTAGAAAGTTTAAAGAAGGGCAGGTCGTTTTGTATTATTGCGAAATAAGGGAGAGAGTGCTGTGAATGTGATTTGCAGATTGCAGTGGCAATTAGTGAAACAAAGACACTTTTCCTTGCGGCAGAATTTTCTCATAAAATTTCAGTCACCTCAGAATGTGGAAATGTTTTATTGATCATCATACTAAAATAAGAGAAATCAGAGTTTGCACAGAAAGATTTAAGTGTTTTTTTCCCTGCATGCTGTTCGAGAGTGGAACAGTAGAGAAATGACTTGAAGGAAGTTTGATGAACTGTCTGCCACACACTTAATTATGAATTGCAGAGTAATCATGTAAATGTAGACATAGGTTGTATCACGATGTAATGTGATCCAAGCAAAGCATTTGATTGCATTCCTGCTGAAATTCTACTAAGGAAACTGGAGTTTTGCGTGTGTGTGGGAGCACATTTCCTGTGATGAGTTCATATTTAAGCAACACAAAACAATTTGTCCCAGTTGGAAATGTAAATTCATCCTTCATGGAAGTACAGCTGTACTTCATAAAAGTGCAGCTGTTCCTCAAGGATCTATTCTCAGACCCTTCTTCTTCATTGCAACAATCAATGAGCTGCCTAGTAACATAACTCGCTGGGTCATATGTTATGCTGATGATATAACATTACTTTTCACACACCAGAGAATTTCAGGTCTGAACTGGATAACGAAGTGAAATCGTGACACAGCATTGGACTGGTTTTTAGCTGATAAACTCCAGTGTAATCCAAATAGATCCCAACAAGTCCTCATAAAAAACTAAATTCCACCTGAACATGCCATGAAGGCCCAGCTGTACTGACTGGCCGCAGTGTCATCCTCAACACACATGCAACACTGGATGTAGATATGGAGGGGCATGTGGTCAGTCACCATTATCCCAGTCATATGACAGTTTACGAGATCAGGATCGCTACTTCGAAATCAAGTAGCTTCTCAGTTCGCCTCACAACGGCTGAGTGCACCCCTCTTGCCAACAGCGCTCAGCAGACCAGATGGTTGCCCATCTGAATGCTAACCCAGCCCAGCAGCACTTTACTTCGATGATATGATGGGAACTGGTGTTACCACTGTACAAGACTGTTGGCAACAAGTCCTAATGGGGAGGTAAAATGAAGGAGAAAATAAGTTAGTAAAACTTGTAGGACTTTGCAATGACCCTGAACTCTGGTGGGAGGAACATACCAAACATGTATGCGAAAAAATATCTTGAGCAGCATAGCTCATTTTCAAACTTGGGATGTGGTGAGCTTGGATTGCTTTAGGGTGACCTCCTATGGGCTATTTCAGTTGCATATGTCATATGGTCTGACTGTGAGGGGACTTTCCCCTCTCATCAAGAATATTTTAAAATAAAAAAAAAAGACCTATGCAAGCAAAGACCTATAGATAATGTGTAAAACAGGTGGTATGAAGCACTGTCATCATCTTTTTTCCAAGTAAATTATTATAATTTCATATGTCTGTGTGTCTCTGCTGCGTATTAAAAATAATATTTCAGAATTTGTTACTAAGGGATCAATTCATGAATATTACACCAGAGCTAAGGCCAGTTTAGCCCTATCAAGGCACATGTTAGCTAGATCTGGAAATTCTCACGAAGCGAACCCACTCAAAATTATCAAGAAATTACCAGTCTATGTTAGGTCTACGGACCTACAAATTTTTAAAATTATATGGTTCAACTTGCTGTCAGATCATATGTTTTACCAAATTAAAGAATTCTCTGGGATTCTTGAGAGGGATATTAGCACTTAACAAATTTTCCTACAGTTTTTGTATTATTATGTGTTGTGGTTCTACCTTGTATGATTATGTCCAGTGTACTCTATCCAGTTATTATGCACAGGGTTTATTCCATTCTGTATTACAGTATAGCTGATTGACACTACCTCTGAGGAGTTTTATTGTAGTGTACTTTTTATTGCTGTGCTTGATATGTATACAATAGTTTACTAGTTTTAATTTATTTTATTATTAAGTGTACGTTACTACATCCTGTACTAGACTCCAATGAAAAATGATCCATGGAGAATTCTTGATTACTGAATCCCTACCATAGCAATATCCCATTCGCTTTCTGTCATCCTGCTGATTTCGGTGTTTCTTCAGATTGTTTATGATTACAGCTTTTATTTCAGTTGAGGAGTTTAACATGTATTTGATGATACGTCGATTAATCCACGCGAAACTGAGAAGAAGTCTATCTGAGAAAGATGAAAATAAAATAGACAGAAATTGGAACGTCTAATACAAGCCTGTTTGTATTTAATTGTTGCGTTTGATGTTAGATTCAGAGTTTAGAGTACTTTAGATTAGAAAAGTAAGCTATGTGTCAGAACTATACTTATTTACTTTTTAGTACTGTATTTGAAAAGAAGGAGTCACTATTATGTTCATTTTACTTCTGATTTATTTTTCACATTCAGGGCTCTTGTAACAGGGCGATCGAATTTTTATTTGCGTCTTATTGTTCTTGTGAATTTGTTTGCATACTTACTACTATATTTATCGTTCGGACCACTTTGCGGACCACGCTTTTCAAATTTCGATATACAGTCTGCTGCGAGAGTGCCGCCATGCGTCAGTTTAAATAACCAGAGATGTGTCATGAGTTGTTGTCATTCGAGACACTGGGGGAAGGCGTTGTGTTGTGTACTTGTGGTGCTTGTTATTTTTATGTGAAGTGGTAGTGAAAGTGGCTGAACACAGTTATTGTATATACATTAGTGAAGCATTAGGTTTGTGTCTCTTCGCTGAATGTTGTAGTGGGAAGGATGAATGATAATTTGCGCTAAATTAAACTCTCTGCCAACTGTTCGGTCACTTGAGTTTTCTGTTTCTCTAGCTATGTTATTCCAGTGTGTTTGTAATGACATAAAACAATTTCGTGATTAATTTTTAGTTTGTTTGTCCATTCGTAGTGTGCTGTCAAAAGTACTGACCTTGATGTGGTCATATGATGTGTGCTTTTTCAGGACAAATCCCCGTTCATTAGGCTTAACGGAGACAGATAAGCTTTCTGTTTCTCAAGTCAGTTGGTTAACGAAGCATTCAAGAAGGTGGAAACCTAAAAATGCCTACCCAGCTTTCGCCTGATAACGAAGTTCCGGAGATAAGGGTCAAGACCGCTTATAATGGGTGAGTGTGATTCGTTGTGTCAAGGCACCCCGACGATATTTCATATTAGTTATTCTTTAAAATAGATCCCAACTGACTCGCAAAGGGTCGAGATGCCTGAGGTATATGGGTGACTGTACATTCAATTCGGACAGTTGTCGTTTCCAAATTCTCGGTGAACTAGATCAGAAACGTTAATCAAAAATCTTGCTGTCCGCAGAGAATTTTAATTTAACTTCTTACCGGTTTAATCACTCTGGTTTCATAACTACCATCGTTTTTATATTCTTACGAAGTTAAATGAGATTCCTGATTTCAAACTATGATAGATGAACCATGTTTTGCGTGTATTTTCAAATCTGAATGATTCAGGGATGTAAGGAAAAACTCAGGCACTTTGTGTGGGAGGAAAGTTAATTGATGAATACACACTTCTTTCTGTATCTGTTTTAATGTGAGTAAGTGATTTTGTTTGTATAGAAGAGGAAGTCCGTGTCCCAATAGTTCATTTTACTTTCAGACATTCATTTGTGGTTGTATTCTTTCCAATCTTCTCAGAAATTTGAGTATAATGTTTGAAGAGCCCATCTCTATGGGCAAGACAGATGTTTTTTATGAGTACTTTGATGTCGCTGTGTTTAAAATAGATGGCCCTTAATCATTTGCATTGTGTGAGTATTATTTGTGTGCCCAGAATGTGTACGCTGGCTTTTCTTACATGTTTGTATTTTGTGATGCACTTCTGTAGGCCTGATCCCGTTTTTGGTGTCTTTTGAACTGTGCTATATACTCTATAAGGACACTGTGCAAGGACTTAATAGTCAACAAGGACAACTACCTACTGAGATCTTTTATGTATTTTAAATGTGACTTCTTGTGTACTCAACGTTATTCTATCTCATGGCACCACGTAGTAGCTACTCTTAAAATATTGAAAACAGTGTTCGCCTGCTAAGGCATTCACATGGATGGCCGCCTATTTTGTTTAACACCTGTTGTGCCAGCCAATCTGAAACTGCCCTAAACAAGGCAAAACACAGTATTGGCAAACTATAAAACAATAAAGCTTGTTTCTCCATAGAGACTGTTTATCTTTCAAAAACATTGATCACTGGTTGCTTTATGACCCTGCCATGAACTGAAAAAAAGCTTGTCTGGGTTGGTTACCAGTTGACTGTGAAATGTGTTAACACCCTTTAGATACCCATTGTTTTCCATGACTACTTTAAATTCAGTAGCTATCATGTTTGGTGAAGATAAGGGTACCAGGATATTACACATCCAGTTGTGGTGAAGTTTCTTGGAAACAAGGTCACTGATCTTGCTGAAATTCATTGCTGTGTACTTTTACATCCTAAGAAGTGGAACTTGGGATGCCATAACAAAATTGGTGAGGAGAAGGATGTTATATGTGTGTTTGACACCTGTGCATACTGGATAGTACGATGGCAGTTTCTATCTACCCTCAATGAGAGGGAAAATACTTTTGTGTTAAAGGAGACCACTCCCCAAAAAGAAGTAGTGTTGAGCTGTCGAAAGGCACACACAAAAGAAACGAAACTTGCTGGCTTTGGGAGTTGCGCTTTGATGAATTCGTCTGAAATGTCCACTCTCACATGTGTACACACACCTATGCCCCATGTGGGTGCTTCAACTTATAGACTAGTTATGGCCAATCAAAGGAATAAATTGAAGCTATGTGAGAGTTATTTCCAGAAATTCAGAAAAGTATTTGCTCACTTGGTTTTATAGTTTGTCTATTTATAGCAGAGCTATTTGTGTATTGAAAGGTCTTGAATGTTTTTGATTAGTATTGGATAAGAAATACACTGTTGGTTTATAATATTCATCATCTATTCAATCATGGGTCCTTACTTACCTGGGAGAGGGCACTGACAAAAGCAAAAGCCTTATTGTGTCCCCCTTCTGATAGATTTTGTTGGGAAACTTTACACATTTTTGTTTACTTCTGGTGGTCACGTCTTTCCACACTGTTTATTCCCATTAGGTGTTTGTAACTGCTGTATATGAACAAAAACATTGTGTTATGGCAGCGGGTATTTCATACTGTTATTTCTCTGAATTTGTAAATCTTGATGAAGTTATGTATTTTGACAGTTTAGTTTTCTATATTGTCTTTCATGTAGTTGTCACATTTTCTGTGTAATAATTAATGTGTTAAAATTGTGATGTGATAGAGTAAAATAGTTTCAAGTAAACTGTGTGACTGTAAATTATAATGGATATAAATCATTGTTTTTCTTGCAGGGAAATCATGATAACTTACATTGATCCACAAATCACAGTTGAGCAGTTATGTCAAGAGATGAGAGACATCTGTCGTTTTCCCCCAGACCAAGTCTTTACTATGAAATGGGTTGATGAGGAAGGTGCGTATTTAAATTTCTGACTGCATGTTACGTCCACAATGTATGACATGTTCTGTTGAATTAACACTGCTTGTTGTATATAATTAGGCACAATACTGAGAATTGTGACTAGTCTGTAACAAAACTTTTCTTAAAAATGTTTAAATTTACTTATAGAGATTCAGTGTATGACTGGGGACCATCAGTGAGGTTTCAGGAAATTAGTGTTTGATTTTCCCCCTTATTAGACAAAAAGCAACTTATTCAAAACGCTCCATTAGTGGGATACTTTCTTAGTGTTGTTTCGAGCTTTGTAATTTTTGTTGTATCATAAAGGGCTACCTTTGTATATTCATTGGAATGACAGGTTATCTTATCTCAACCATAAAGGGAAAACTTTGGAAATATTAAGAAACTTTCTGTTTGTTGAGTAATACATATTTCAAT
Source organism: Schistocerca serialis cubense (assembly GCF_023864345.2). NCBI lineage: Eukaryota > Metazoa > Arthropoda > Insecta > Orthoptera > Acrididae > Schistocerca > Schistocerca serialis. The sequence goes on along the minus strand of NC_064639.1, from coordinate 821,931,070 downwards.
ACTTTAATCGGTAGTAGCTCCACCCCTTCCAAGTTACCACACCTGATAATTGACAATTTCTTAAGTGGTAAAAAATGTGGAATAGTGATGTTTACCTGAAATGAGATTGAATGTCAGGAGAAGGCGTCTATTAATGTAATAAAAAGTTGGGTGTAAATGTAAACCAAAATACTATATGTCTTGCAGAAAGAGAGGTAGAGAACCATGTTTCAAAGCCTTTGTGTGAAGTTTATGTTGTTGTACGGTCAGTAATGGTTGGCTGTTTCAGGTCAACATGAAATATGCTGATCCAGCATATGTACTTATAACAGGAAAAGTTTATTGACTGATCAGTTACACAAATAAGTTGCTTGTAATGCAGATAGAAAATGCATATATAACAGGTACAGCGACTGAATTTGCAATGTGTTATAATGGAGACTACCCACTTTGTTTGCACTTTGTCAAATCTTTCTATAATATAATCTGCAGTAATACTTGCTCAGGGTAGTGATGCTATTACCACTACAAATATAATCCATAAATCCCAGTGGTGTCATTTGTGCTCACATATGGAGTGCGCTCCTATATTGCAGCATAATTTGGGCACACACTACTTGGTAACTTACTGCTAGCCTGCTTTCAATTTCATTTAGGTAGTATTCTGCATTGAAAGGCTGTATTGTTGATACAGGATAGTAACTGTAGCAAAAACAGTTATCAGATTCCAAGGCAGCATATCTGTAATGTGTAGTGGGTAACACATGTACGTTCTAGAAAGTGTTAGCCGTTGGTGCTAAGAGAAAGAATAAAAAGTGCCATAGAATTGAAACAATAATGGAGACTGTGAATGAATGTAACTTCGTCTTGGATCTAGAATGTTGAACTCTTAGTTTAGTTCATCACTTATTTAATGTGTTACAGGAATGACTACTTACCTATTTTCAATGAATTTTAATATCCTATGTATCAGAGTGATGGAATAGGCACAGGAATCTAAACCTTGAAGTCCAGATGATACATCAGTTTGCTAGTTAGCTTGAATGTTATTTAAATTAGTTCAAGGGGTCAACTGAACCATTACTGCGTGTCTGCTCCATCCTGTAATGTAATAGTGATGTGGCATCTGATATCAAATGTGTGCATTCAGTAAGAGAACAGAACTCTGACAATAAACCAGTGAATGTGAATATGAAATTGTGGATGTGGTGTTGGATTAATCAGTACTGTAGCTTGGGGTCTAGATTATGTTGGAATGTGACAGTAGGATTGAGTTGGCAAAGCACTGTTGAATCCTTCAGTTGATCCACTTTTTGTACAGGTTGATAGATACTGGCCTTGCTAACCGCAGCTGACTTTTGTTGTTGTTTTGGTCATCAACCCTAAAGTTCGTTTGATGCAGACCGTTCTTGTCGTGTCAGCTATCCTCTTCAGTTCAGCGTAACTCGTGCATCCTACAAATCATCAATTTAATTTAAGTATTTCTGTCTAGACTGGCTCCAGTGATTATTCGTACAGTTTTCAGCAACAATACATGTCATATGTGTTTACCAATTCTGTTCATTTCATCATGCTTTTTATGAGTCATTCATACTCATTGACTTGTTGTAGGGCATATTCATTCCTTGCTCAGTTAGTTCATCTTGTCTTTAACAATCTCCTGTAATATTGTGTTTCAAAGGTTTGTAATCATTTAGTTCGTCAAAATAGTTCAGTCTAAACTACCTTATCAACTGGGTTGAACAAGTGTGTATGGCTTAAATTTGTGATTTGTATAAAATATGGGCCATAAAATTATATATATTTCATTATACAGTGAGAGTATATTACGGTCACATAGAAGTCGGTTTCGGATTCATCTAAAGACTGTATTTTAGCATATTTTGTGCTTCTCTTTAAGTATGTTATCAGTTTACTTAAATTTTGAACTGTTAGTCAAAGTATAACACGCATTCAAGTTGTACTGATGATACTGAAATAATATCTAAAGCAGTTTCTTAGGTTTCTGGCTGTTCTCTGCTGACCTCAGTTGGTAATGACAAATTTGTAGTGATGCCTATTGCATGTGGTTAGACCAAAGCATTCTCAAGTATACTATATGCAGTATCCACTCGTAACCAATATTCATTGTCACCAAATACTACTCTGCTTCATGTAATTTTTCTGGAAGGTGTACCACCTGGCACAAACTACACAGCTGGGGTCAAGAGGAATATGCAGTAATGAGTCGTCGGCTTTCACTACTGCTGCAATGTTAATGGCTGCTGTGGCATTACCTTTTGAGGTGTAGATTCAATTTTTTTGTTAGTTGGTGAAGCCCACAAATGTAAAAGCACAGAAACATGGTTTTGGTCGCAAACTGATACGTAGCTTTGCCCAAAGTGTAGGATAGGTTGGAAGGTTACAGGGTGTTTGGTTGGCGAAGCCAACAAGTGGGAAACTGAGAATACGTGGTTGTGGGGACCTACTTGTCTGTAGCTTACATTGTTTGATAAATCTGCCATTAATATTGCATTATGTTTGCCCTGTTGTTTACAGCATTTGTCACATGTTTTCTGTGTTACTGGTGCAAGCTGACAGCCCTTATGGAATATTCCTCTTTATTCCACAACTGTACCCCCATTAGAAGTTGCAGTTATTTTGTAGATTTTTTATTGTTTGTCCATCATGAATTGTTTTATTAGGTTCTATTTTCCCTGATCATATCCTGTAAAAGTAAGTAGTAATTATATCATCCTTTCTATTTTTCTTGCTTAAAAGTAGTTGCTAAAAGAATGGATGGGCAATTATTAGTTCATACACAGAGAAATGTAAGGTAAATGCAGTCTCCATACTGAAATTTAACATATAATCTGAAAAACACAGTGTGAAACTCAACACCAGACAGGTTCCTTGACTCCACCCTCAGACCAGCAAGAGGGCATAATTACATTGGTTCCATTAGGTAAATGAACCTGTAAGATGGTTTTGTAGGATTTCATGTTGTGTTGGCAAACAGCTTTCACCTCGTAAGATTGTTGCAGCCTAGTTTATTCCCTGAACTAACAGGCAGAGGGCTTAGAGAATTACGTGTAATGACTGCTCGTACAAGTATATCAGTCAGGTGGGTAGAAAATTTGAGGTTAGTTTCATGAAACATTCATGTGGCTTGGGCTCTAACTCAGCTTTGGGTTCCCATTTTTCTGAGACAGTTCACTCTGTTACCAGTTATTCATCCTACCTTTCAGTGTTCCATAGCGAACATAAGGGCCGTGTTCTTAAAGTTCTAGAATAACTAGGGATTTACCGTACCTTAAAGTAATCTTCTCTCTCAGCACCCAAGTTGAATCAAAACATAAATTGATCTTAGTTAATTCTGATTAGCTCAGTGGGTAACCCTGCCTGTTCCTGGTTCCTGTTCACCATTTTGTGCATTGCCTCCTCTTGTGCTGCCTTGAGTCATTCCCCCCCCCCACCCCCCCCCCCCTGCCAAACTTCTTTGGGTTTTTTATGGTTTGATACTTCATGATTTTCTCTCTTTTAAGAGTTTTCAAAGTGTTTCAACATTTTAATAGTTAGCCACATTATGTGATTTATGTCTTTCAGTATTGTCTGGTTTATATTTTCTGTTGCAAGTATTTGACTTTGTAATCTCATGTGCACTCAGCTCCTAGATTTTTCTCGTACTCAGTGCGCCTTAGCTCTTCACTTCATGTGCCTTCTGCGTAGTGGCCCATCACTTGGTTCCCTGTTAGTGTGGGGTCAGCCATGGTGCTGCCCTGTACTCCACTCATCTGCTCCACTAGTACATGGTATGATTGTCTCTGTTTTCTTGCTTTCCCTCACTGCACCATACTTTAATGGTTTATTTATATTCCTTTTTGGTTCTGGCTATTGGGATCCCCTTTTGTATTAGTGTATTGTGGTTTCTGACATGATTTTTAGAATGGAGTGAAATTCTAGGAATCAGGGGAAAGTTTAGTATCAGTTGTACTCCAGTATCATGTTGTAACTTTAAGTACTGATCATTGCCACGTTTTATATTACTTGCATCCAGCCACCTTTGGCAATGATCTAATGTTCTCTCTATCCAAGGTTGTCACTTCCTGGTATTATTTCACAGTTTATTTATATTCAGACCTTCACTTTACAATTTAACTAACGAACTGGTTATGCTTTTTAAGTAAATAACCATACAGCCGCAGTAGTATTTGATGAGGTTTCGGGATTGCAGCCAGATCATGTTGACTTCTTGCCACAATATTTCAGCTGGCAAGCATCCAGCCATCTTCTGGTGAGTGTCCGCCACTGGAGACTGCAAGTTCCTGGTGTCAGATTTATAGCAAAAATTGGTGCAAAGGCACATGTGCATTGGCAGCTGTCACAGGAGCGTCCTCTATCAAAATCTGCACCCTCTGCAAATACTGTTCTATCTGTGGCACGCAGGCGCATGCTTAAAGGTGAAATTAAATGTCTGCCCTCTGTCGGATTGCGCACTTGCGTCTCAAAAATCCAGGTGTCAGATGTTGCCAGATGTGTCACTATGAATAAACTGTCATCTCTCAGAAGAGATTAGAGAGATCACCTGGTCCCAAACCTTGTCCAATTGAAAACTGCAGTCACAATTTATAAGATTTTGTGATTGATACAGTTCCATGGATTCTTTAATTATTGAATCCCAAAAAGTTCTCGGTGGGGCCAAGATTTTTGTGGTAGAAAAATCCTTAGTATGGCCTGTGGTAATTCAATGCCCAGCTTCGGCTGATTTAATGGGCTGCGAAAGGCAAGTGTGGCACTCATATTCAACGCACCTGTTGTAAACTGTGCATGTCGTGTGACCTATGTAAGCTTTGCTACACTGGCAAGGGATTTTGGAGATCCCGCCTTGTGTTCCCTTTGTTCTCTTTTGCAATCAGTACTGTAGAATACAAGAATGTTGAGGTCATCTGTATACAACTCATGATTTTGTCTTCCCATTTCACTGACACCGGTCATTCTGCCAGTTACTTACTGTTATTTTCCCGGCATAAAGAGTGTTGCGTGAAGTTTCAAGATCGGAGCTGGATGATGCCACAATATTTCCAGGATGAGATTTTCACTCTGCAGCGGAGTGTGCGCTGATATGAAACTTTCTGGCAGATTAAAACTGTGTGCCGGACCGAGACTCGAACTCGGGACCTTTGCCTTTCGCGGGCTAGTGCTCTACCAACTGAGCTACCCAAGCACGACTCACACCCCGTCCTCACAGCCTTACTTCTGCCAGTACCTCATCTCCTACCTCCCAAACTTAACAGAAGCTCTCCTGCGAAGTTCGCAGGAGAGCTTCTGTTAAGTTTGGGAGGTAGGAGATGAGGTACTGGCAGAAGTAAGGCTGTGAGGACGGGGTGTGAGTCGTGCTTGGGTAGCTCAGTTGGTAGAGCACTAGCCCGCGAAAGGCAAAGGTCCCGAGTTCGAGTCTCGGTCCGGCACACAGTTTTAATCTGCCAGGAAGTTTCGATGCCACAATGTTTCAATTGGCAACAGTTCAGCCATCTTCAAGTGAGTCTTTTGTGCTTTCTGCAGCACCTAAATTCAATCTACAAGAATATCAAATTTGCAATGGAATTGGGGAAAGACAATTGCCTGCTGTTTCTCGATGTCTTGGTCAGTGGGAAAGTGGATGTATCATTGGCCATTGTGTTTTCCATAAGCCCACACATACCCGACCTGTATTTGTTTGCATCTAACTGCCACCATCCATTACAAAATATGAACATCCTTCGAACATTCATGCACTGGGCAGATGTTATGTCTGATGGAGACGGCTTCGCAATAAAAATGGTAGTATGGTGTTGTTGACTGGGAGGTCCCATTCGGGTTTGGCCACCAAGTGCAAGTCTTATTTCACTCAACACCGATAAGGATGAAATGATGATGAGGACAACACAACACCGAGTCGATGAGTGGAGAAAATCTCCAACTTGGTCAGGGATCGAACCCGAGCCCGCTGCTTGAGAGGCAAGCACGTTACCACTCAGCTAAACAGGTGGACACAGCTTCGCAAAGGAGCTGGAACACCTACAGTCTGTGTTCAAAGATAATGGATATTCTCCACATCAGAACTGCACATCTTTAAGGAGGAAGAAACGTGACCACTGACAAGATAAAGAGGAGGAGGAGCAGCTGTTCAAGTCCATATGCCACCAGTATTTAACTGAAATTAAACAGAAGCATAAGGAAACATTATGCCAAAGTAATCTTCCACCCTGTGCTCTTCTCAGCTTGACAGAGGACAATGTGGGACTGCAGAGGGCTGGAATCTCCAGAATACCTTGCCAATGTGGAAAAGCCTACATTGGTTAGACATGTGCACAGTGTGCAAAAGGTGCATTGAACACGATCACCACACTTGCGTTTTACAGCCCAGCAAGTCAGCCATAGTCAAATATTGCTTCTCCACAGCATATTACGTGGATTATTCTGCCATGGAAATCTTGGTTGCAATGAGGTCCTTCTGAGATTCATTTATTAATGAATTGGTAGAATTAAGTAACTGGGGGAGCCCAATAATTTCTTTAATATCTACAGAAAGAAAACATTTCATGACTAGTGACATGTCCAGTGACAACTAGTTTTATTAATTCAATATCTGAATTTAACTCTGTGAGCCTGCATTTCAGCAGAGAGCGTGCATGCAGTGTCACCAATATGCATGCTCCTGCATACTACAGATGGACCAATATTTGAAGGGGATGCAAAACTTGACACAGGTTGCTTATGTAGTGGCTACCTTCATGCATGTATGTCTGCACCAATTTTTTTTATGTTAAGTCAACAACATGAACTAGCAATCTCAAGTGCTAAACACTCACCTGAAGATGGCTGAATGGTTGTCGGCCGAAATATCATGGCAAGAAGTGGACATCACAGGCTGCAGTTCCGGAACTTCATGGAATGCTTATCACTATTTCAGTTGGTGTACTTCTTTGTGTGCACCTGATTTGGAATATGTTTTTTCAGTATTTTTTCTCTCTGCTGCCCATTTTTTTTTTTTCTGCCCACCGTGGTTTCCATGTAGCTATTCCATTGGTTTGGTTTTACAATGTTTCTGACCTTGAATGTTTAACAGTCCTCAGTCCTCCTGTTAATTCCCTGGTTATGTGCTGCTGCATTTAATCCTTTCCCTACTGCTGATCCTCACTTTTATTCCTATCCTTTGACATGTCAACTTTGTATTCATGATTTCTTCTATTGTACACTATGAAGACTCTCCAAAATGTGATCTCCCAGGTTTTATCTATGTGATTGTTTCTCTGGTATTTACCTGTCTTGTTGATTCCATTTTATGAACAATATTTTGATGGCTGACTCAGCCATGTACATAAGGTGCTGTGAACTGTGTTTTTATGCTCACTTCCTGAACTGAGAACAGTGTGGTTGTGCATAATGTGGAATCACAAACCTGACCAAACTCTTGGAAGTACAGCATAACGCTTTAGAATGTTGAGCATCTAGTCAAAATTATACCTGTACATCTCTCTTACTGTTGTTAGAGTGAATTTGAATCCCCGGGACTTTTTTTTTTTGTCAACTTCCAGATAAACCAGACACAGTCATAAAGTATGACAGACTGCAGTTTGTGTGATACAAATATTTTAAATTGTTGTGACTCTAGGCTCCTCAGCTGGCCCTACACGAAATGTAGAGCCTGACTTGATGATTAGAGCACTAATAATTGAAATAAAAGAGTAAACATCTTCAAAGGTAGTTTCAAGTGTCATTAAAAATTAAGTGGAACTTCTCAAAACTACTAGTTACTCAGGCAGTACCCAAATTTAGCAGTGATTTAATGCAGTCTGATAAAAATAATCAATCTAAAACACTCCCAGAAAATATGAAGACTGAGCCACACTTCACTGGTTCATCACACACCTAACACACCTAGCAGTAAGTGAGTAAGATTCTCATTTGGTTGATTGCTTGGGATTCTTCAAATAATGTTTGTGGAGAGACTGTTCAGATCTAAAAGTCTTCACCAAATTATAGCATTGTAATTGAGGGACTTTACTGTCAGTATTCTGAACTTCGTGACGTTATCAATTTACTTAAGTTTCCTTATTTCATTATTGTTGAGGTCTTTTATGTTATGAGGTAGAGTTTAATTGTTGCAAACCTTTCATGTCTGTCCAATGTCTGTTACTGAAATACTCTTGGAGGATTGCAACAAATGATGAAATGCCGCTTGGTTCAGTAGCAACCTGTACAGTAAATCTCAAAAATTTTGTCTCTGTCTATGATGATGTTTTAATTTTAAACTTGGATATGTTATTGATGAGAGGCAGGGAAGTGGCAACATGTTGCTCAGTCTGTTCACTGAATGTTTCTGAACATTAATGTTTTCTTGCTTTGATGCACTGCAACTGCAGAATCAACTTGTCCCCCCCCCCCCCCCCCCCTCCCCATTGTTGCTACTGCATGGAACCTCTTTTGGACCCAATGTTAAAATAGTTGTTGCATGTTTGCACTTAACCTTAAAAATGTTTTATTTGTAATTACAATATTATGGAAAGGATAGATTGCTACACAAAATGTAAAGGAGACAGTGACCTGCAGACAGGCACAATGAAAAGACTGCTGTATATTTAAGCTTTCACCCAAAAGGCCTTATTCCAGAGTAGAAAGCTCGCACACATTCAGGCAAGTGCAATGCGTACACAAATGACCACTGTCTCTCTCTCCTTTCAAAAGGCACTATCCGTTGTGGAAAATCTTTTCACCACTAACCCTACCAACCATACTCAACACAAAATCAATACTGAACTCTGCCTGACTCATTTCACTTCTCCATCTGTCCGTGGTCCACCTCGCTACCCACAAATCGTCCTCCTGTTAACAAGTCAGGATTTCTTTGCTTGAAACCCTGCATCACCATCATTCCCCAAATCCCTGAACATGGAAGCCAACTACATATCCACAGAAAAAACTGCAATCCACCACCTAAAAGCTGATCCCGACCTTATAATTATACTTGCTCACAAAGCCTCCACCACTGAGGTTGCAAACTGCTGGGATTACTTGGCAGACGGACTTTGCAGCAGTCAGATTTATCCATATCTCATCCCATAACCTGTCCATGATGTGTCTCTCTCTCTCTCTCTCTCTCTCTCTCTCTCTCTCTCTCTCTCTCTCTCTCTCTCTCTCCCCCCCCCCCTCGCCCTCCTCGTCACACACACACACACACACACACACACACACACACACACACACACACACACACACACACACAAAAAAACCTCTACCACTCACTGCATTCCAAATTCCATAAACCCAACCAACCGGAACACACAATTGTGACTGGTTACTATGCCATCACTGTGCAAATCTCTGCTCTCGTGGACCAGCACCTTCACCTTATTACCTGTAACGTACTCCCACCCCCCCCCCCCCACCCCCCCCCATGCAAAAGACACCAACAGTTTCCTTTCCTTTACAATAGGGTGTCTTGCTCTGCTATATCATCTCTAATGCCCATGACCTTGCTGCTATGAAACACTACCTTCCGCAGCACCTGACTGACTCAAAATCTACAACCTCCTTCCTGGTCACCATCGCAGCCTATACTCTCACCCACAATTTTTTCACCCATGCAGTCATCACCAACAAACAAATCTGTGGTATTGCAGTGGGCACCTTTGTGGCACCAACCTATGCCAGTCTATTCATTGGCCCTTTAGAGGAATCCTTCCTAACCATCCAAAATCCCAAACCCCTCACCTGATTCAAACTGGATGATGAAATCTTTGTGATGTGGACTGAGGATGATGACACCCTATTCACATTCCTCCAGAATCTCAACACCACCCCCATTCATTTCACCTGGCCCCCCTCAGCCCAAGAAGCCCCCTTCCTTGATGTTGACTTCCACATCAATTACGGCTACATCAGTACTCCATCCATATCAAACTTACCAACAATCAGCAATACCTTTGCAGTTGTCATCCGTTCAGTACCAAGAAATCCATTTCATACAGCCTAGACACACATGGTCATCGCATCCAAGAGTACAGGGACATCAGCGAGAAATCGTGGCCATGTGTGTACACCCTGCTTGTGTGAATGTTGTTATACCTGTCTGCAAAAGTCTCCTCCATATTGTGTGTAGCAATTTATCCTGTTCACAGTATTGTTGTTATTCCATCGTGTACTTTTATTGGTTATTAAGTTGTGAATGTAGTTTTATCTCTTTGAGCTGAGGCTAGTTCCACAAACATGGTTTAATAAGGTAACATTTTGCATTTGATAAAAATGAACACCCTTTCTAGCAATTCTTGGATTTATCACTATGTCGAGTCTTGGGTCCTGTATGAATTTTTAGCAGCAAGACTTATTGTTATCCTCATGTCTCTGCGGTTGAATGATGAGCTGTTCCAAGAGGGCCACATACGCACATCAGCAAGAAAGTTTAGGCGTATATGAATTCCTGAACCACCTGAAGTTTCACCAACCTGGCATACTGTTCACAATGAAGGCAGAATATATGGAGCACCCCTATTCCTGGACACTGGACTCGCATTCGGAAGGACGACGGTTCAATCCCGCGTCCGGCCATCCTGATTTAGGTTTTCCGTGATTTCCCCATATCACTTTAGGCAAATGCCGGGATGGTTCCTTTGAAAGGGCACGGCCGATTTCCTTCCCCATCCTTCCCTAACCCGAGCTTGTGCTCCGTCTCTAATGACCTCGTTGTCGATGGGGCGTTAAACACTAATCTCCTCCTCCTCCTCCTCCCTATTCCTGGATATCACAGTGGGAAGAGGAGGTGAAGGCCCATTAGAAAATAATGTGCTCAGAAAGCATATATACGCATGCTTTCCACTGTCATTGTATCACACAAGAGTAGCAGTTTTATATTCACCAGCTGGCAGTTATAAGACAAAAGGATGAACAGTAGACACCAAAGCAATGACGTACATTGTGTATGCTGTCAGTATGTCAAAGGAATTCACAATTATCGTAGGACTCCAGAACATCAAGCGAATTTTCCACCTGCCTCCCAAGATGTCAGATTAATTAATACAAGTGAAAACCGAGCGAGGTGGCACAGTGGTTAGACACTGGACTCGCATTCGGGAGGACGACGGTTCAATCCCGCGTCCAGCCATTCTGATTTAGGTTTTCTGTGATTTCCCTAAATCGCTCCAGGCAAATGCCAGGATGGTTCCTTTGAAAGGGCACGGCCGACTTCCTTCCCCATCCCTCCCTAATCCGATGAGACTGATGACCTCGCTGTCTGGTCTCCTTCCCCAAACAACCCAACCCAATACATGTGAAAGGCTATCTGAAACTTTGCAAGTTGTGTGTCTACCATCTCCTCTACCAGTAAGGCAAAGAATACATTGATTACATGGCTCACACAATTGAGGAGAGATATCAAGGAAGCAAGTGACACACATAACTGTACCAACCTACCAAGTTAGTTGTTGTAGATCACTGCTTGGAAACTAGCCATGCCATGGGCTGAAATGATAAGGTACTTGGGCAGTCAGCTTTTTTCTTTGACTCTGTACTTAATGGAAGTTATAGGTATTTGACTTGACAGGGACCTGGGAACAAAAGTAGCAGATTCTATCTTACCATGTTACGGGATTCTGCCTTTGGCATACTGCATACTTAATGACACAGGATCTGATCCCAGTAAGGCAGTACCAAATGAATCACCAGAACATATGTCACTTTAGAAGCACAGCCAGTACCACCTGAGGAGAAGAATGCCAATAAGGGAAAAATTGATGCCTCACTGGTCGAGATCATCATCCATTTGGCATCGCATTTAGATGGCGCCAAGTCTTGTTGCCAAAAATTCATGCTGAAGCATTCACTCACCTAGCAGAACACTAAAGAAGAATTTTAATTACAAATTTTACTGGACCGCCTCCAGTTAATTTTTGTCTGTGCAATGAATTTGAGTGTTCATACCTATATAATGTATCCATAGTAACAAAAGAAGAAACATAGCATGCCACTGTGATAATGACAGACCTGTTACATGTTGGAAACAAACCAACTTTACTCATTGACTTGTTCTCTCTTGCAGGGGACCCATGCATTATTTCAACGCAGATGGAACTAGATGAGGCCATACGTCTTTATGAGGTCAACAAGGATTCTGAGCTCACCATTCATGGTAAGTATAAGACCAATATTTTTTATATCCTGAAATGCTTTGCAGGGAAGTTCATTGGAGAGAGAGGGAGAGAAGAAGATGCAGTTCTTATCCCAAGTACAACTCTTTATTTTTATTTACTATTATCATATATGTTTTACTGTGTGGTAGGCATACCATTATAAAAAATTTCCTTTCTTCCCACCATTTTATGTTGTGTATGAGTTGAAAGTGTGATTGTAACATGACAATCTATGAAAGGTACTTGGTGAACAAGAGCATGCACAGTGGGGCTAAGGGGGCAGCAGAGGGAAGCTGCACCCCTCTCTCCTCTTCCAGAAACAAATCAGCAACAGCCCAACTCATGTCGTGCCCCACCAGATGGACTGACTGACTTAACCGTTTAGTTAGAAGAAAGTCGGAGCATGTAATGAATATTGATTAGCAGTGAGTGTGTCCAGATCCGTATGGGCATGGAAGCACAGAGTTATTTCAGTACTGTCATTAAAAGATTTGTTGCGTTATCACCTGATAAGTACTTAAAAACCTAATACTTACCGATGTTTCAAGCAAGTTGCGATGGCCTTCTCAGTGCAGAAACTGTGTAGCTGAGGTGTGGGTGCATCAATATGTTGTTTTCTTGACTTAGTCACTAGACCACCAATATCACATTTATTAGATTTTGTTGACACTAAAATAACATTGGTGGGTGTAAGGAGAGAGGGCAGGACATGTGGGTAATGATTTCTTTGTTGCACAGCTTGTTGGCAATTGGTTGCCCACTACGAATCAAGCTTCCTGAGGGCAATGTTTTTACACTGTTAATGTTGGAAGGATGACATCAGTTGTCGGTACACTGTTTATTTAGCCAGTGGTTGCATTGTCTGATGAAACCACTGCCCTGCAGCTACACATAGCTATCATACTGGGATTTCTGGCAGCCAGGATGTTAGGAGCCTGTAGGTGATCTTCCCTGTTGGTGTTGTTAGGCTGCTTCAAGATTTCGACTGCCTCTTGTATTTTCCTTCTCTCTCTTTTTTTTCTCCATCATTTACAGTGAAACTATCATGAGCTTTCCCCCACTCCAACTAAGACCTTTTGTGTGCTGCATATCAGTTTTCAGTTAATATCAGTGGAATGTGATACATATTCCAGTTGGAGGAACACTCTCATATTTATGAGAAGCAATTTTTTTGTTTTAGTTGATTAATGTATCCTGTATAGAGTTGAGCCATATCAAAACAATGGTTCTGTAGTTTTGGTACAGAACATAAATGGTGTAGTAAATGATGTGATTACTGGTAACATTGATAGGAGTGAAACATAACTGAATGTGTAAGAGAGAAACTGGGAGCTAACAACTTCTCTTTGGTTTTTTATTTATTTGTTTTGCACATACTTAGAACTACACATTGTTCAGTGTTAGTCCAGTGTGTGTTTCACATCCTTAATTGTCTGTTTCTCTGCACTCACCAGGGAAAATACTCTTGATGAAAAGTGGTTCTGATGTTGTAACAAAGAATTTAATTTATCTGTGGCCAGACACATCTGTCCATGCATAGCGAGAGCATTTCAGCATTTTATCTCATATGTGATAGCAGCATGAACACACTGATGTTCAGCGTCCAGTAATGTGGTACCCTTGCTGTAGTGGTTAGGTGGCTCATAGCCAGGACAGATTAAATGAAAAACTATCTCCAACATTGATATCGAGGCTCCTGAAGCATAAACAGCTCTGTTGATGACATCATCTAAATCTGTCAGATATTGTCATCGGAGTATCTGACGAAATTCTTGCTGTGGTGTTCATGAGGTCACAGACATAGTAGGTATCGACATTTCATTAGTTGTTTCAGAAGTTTTCCTCGAAATTTTTCCTGATCTGTGTAAAGGTTCCAGAGCAACATGTGGGACACATTTCAGACAATCTACATCTGTGGTGGTTATCTCATAGACAAGTAACCATTGTCTTATGATATACATTTAGTTCTACAGTACTGAAACATGGCTTCTATCTTGCTTTCAGTGGTCCTTGTATTGAGCAATTCCCACACTTCAAAACAGTGATTCATGCTGAAATACACTGATCATTTACTAATGTTCTGTAGGTTATGCAGATCTTTATATATCCTCACTCAGCTTATAGAGAGTTCAGTGCTTCGAGTTCCAAGGGCAATCTAGTAAGACACTGGTTGGATAAGTAAACAAAGTAACCAAAATGAGCCAATGCCTGACAGGTATGCAACACACGTAATGTTGTACAGGCCATGCGGATAGGATTTTAACAGACCAAGTCAACTGGGAAAGCAACCATAGTCCATGCCTGCTTCTGATTGTCTGAAATAGCCTATGGTAGTTTTACAACTATAATCCTATTTAACTGATGTAGTATAATTGCTAACTAACAGAATAATATGACAACCAGTAACTGTTTTTTTATTTTATTAAAGTGGATTGGGCAGGTACCTGCAATACTTCTCTCTGTCTAAAACTCTGTATTTCTTGATTTGAAGCACTTTAGTTTATCTCCTGATGGAAACACCAGGTTGAGTCCATCTTCTGTTGAGGAATGTGCTCTGCATACTGTTCATTATGCGACTGAACTGAAACATCATATTGTTCTTGCTTTTTTTTTCCAAGGTAGTAGATACAGCAGCATATTAAATACTAGATAAGAAGGCATAGTTTTTTAATTTTGTGTGGTATGTAGTAAAATTATATGTGAGTGAAATGGATGTAACTAAAATTATTCAACTGTGGTGTGGTAGATACATGTATTTGTAGATTGGTAATCTAGAGATTCGGCGTGCAGTTGATGATGAGTATTAGGGATTTCTCCAACACTTGGTTCATCTCTTGGCAATACTCCATGCACCTCTAAAATATCAGTTCGCTTTTACTTTCAAATTCCAATTAAAGAATGAAGGTCCATCTGTAAATGAGAGGGTATGCTAGTCCTTATAGCAGAGCATGGCCATACGACCTGTAATACAAATGCATCTTATTAAAGCACGTGTTTTGAAGGCATTACTAAAGTACTGATGACAGGTTGAAGTCCAGCAAGGAAACAGGTGGTTTCTATGTAACTGTGGCTTATACAAACAGTAAATGCTCATTTAATGTCTACATCTACATAAATTTTCTGCAAGCCATATGGCACTTGGAGGAGCAAACAAAAAATTGCTGATTGCCAATATGCTTCTGTATCACCCCTAATTTCTCGTGTCTTCTCTTTGTGGTCCTTATGTGAAATGTTAAGTTGGAATTAGTAGAATCATTTGCTGTCAGCTACAAATGCCAATTCTCTAAATTTTCTCAGTAATGTTTCATGAAGAGAATATCACCTTCCCCCATGGGAATTTCTATTTGAGTTTACAAAGCATCTCTGTAATACTCATCTGTTGATTAAAACTGCTGGCAACAAATCTAGCAGAATGCCGCTGAATTTCTTCAGTATCTTCCTTTAGACACTTTTCCGTACACTACAGCTGCATCATCATAAAGTTACAGATTGTTGTCACTTATCTGTCTGATAATTTAAGTGTATAGAGAAGAAGAGTGGTCCTACTGCCCTTTGCTGGGACACACTTGACTGTGCCCTTGTCTCTGATGAACACTCGCCAACCAGGATAAAATATAAGGTTCAGTTACTTAAGAAGTCTTCAAGCCACTCAATTCTGGGAATCTATTCCATATGCCCAGATATTTATTGACAGTGTATAGTGGCACACTGTGTCTAACAATTTCTGGAATTGTAGAAATAGGCCATCTGTCTTGCTCTTTGTCTGTGGTTCACAGAATACCATGTAAGAAAAGGGCAATGTGAGTTCCATACAAGTAATTCTTTTTAAACCCATTCTGATTTATGGACTGAAGCTTTCCTGCCTCAAGGAAATTTATTATATTCATACTTAAGAATATGCTCAAGAATTAAGCAGCAAACCAATGTTAAGGATATTGGTGTATAATTTTGTGAGCCTGTTCTTTAACCGTTGTTAGATGCAGGAGTCACCAGCATTGGTTTTTTGTTTTTCCATTTGCTTTGGACTTTCTGATGGGTGAGGGATTCATGATAAATGCAAGCTGACTAATGGGCCAGTATCTGTAAAACTAAATTGTGATTCCATCCATCCCTGGTGACTTATTCGCTTTTTACTCTTTCAGTTACTTCTCAGAACCAGAAATGCATATTTCTCTGTCCTCCATATGGAAGTCTGTGAGACGGTCAAACAATGCTGCTATGTCTGTATGTTCCTCTTGCATAAATAATTTGTTAAATGTGCAGTTTAAAACTTCAGCTTTCCCTTTGCTGTCTTCTACTGCCACACCAGACTGGTTGGTGGCTGACTGGATAGAGTCCTTCAAGTCACTTGGTAATTTTACGTGCGACCAGAATTTTCTGTGGTTCTCAGCAAGATCTTTCACTGACGTATGACAGTGGAAGTTGTATGCTTCACACGTTGATCTTTTAATAGGCACACAAAGTTCTACTAATTTTTACTTGCCAATATCATTGTGCCCTTTTTTGAACTGTATGTGCAACAGTCTCTAATTCCTCATTGTTTTTCACATTTTGTTATTAATGTACCACTGTCACAGTGATATTCTGGGTTTTCTTGTGGTTATTTAGTAAGAACTGTTTCATGTCACTTGCAGACATTTCACTGAACTTGCTGCTTGATGAAGGAATTGGACATGTTTAAATTATTTCTTAAATTTATTCCCTATTATGCTTCCAAGTTCTTGGAATGATTTCTTCCATGTTGCCAGGAATAGTGCACTTATATCTGTCCTCCCCCCAAGCAGATGGTATGATATCTGAATGTGTTTAAAACACTATGGAAATAAGTCATCTTCCAGAATCCATTTTATGAAATTGTTACAATATGGAGGAGGCAATGAGTTGCAAACAGGCACAGTGGAAAGACTACTAAATGTTTAAGCTTTCAGCAAAAAGACCTTATTTAGAACTGTAAAGTGCGTGCGTGTGCGCACTAAGACGCCCCCCCCCCCCCCCCCACACACACACACAAAGGCGACTACTGTCTCCAGCCACTATGGTCAGACTGTGGTCTGTGACTAAGTCTGATGTGAGCCTCAATCTGAGATGTGTGGTGGGATTTGAGAGGGAAGTATGGGTTGGGGAATGGGAGGCTAGCAGGATACAAGTGGGGAGGGTGCTTTGCTCCCTGTGTGACCTTGCGGGATGGGGATGGGGTGGGGAAGGGATAGGGCTGCTGGATGCAGAGTCCGGATGTTGTGCTGCTGGGGGGAGGGGGGGGGAGGAGCAGAAAAAGAAGAGGGGAGTGGAGAGAAGGGGAGAAACATAGTGGGTGCATTGGCTGAATGGAAGGTTGTATGTAGTGCTGGAGGGCAGCATGGAAGGGGAAAGGTAAGTGGAGGACTGGTTCTAGTGAAGGATATTTTGTATGTAGAGGTCCCACCTGTGCAAGTCAGAAAATCTGGTGTTGGCAGGAAGGATCCAAATGTTGTTATTCCATCCGGACATTCCATTGTTTTCTATGAAATTGTGCTGGATTTATGTCTTGCATCATGTTCTAGTGACCATTAGGGACAATCCACAAGTCTTGCTACTGTAAATTTAGGATACTTAAATGAAAGGTTACTTTGAAACCAAAGGAAGTTACAAAGTTTTAAATAGTCTCATTATTTCAACACATTTATGAGATTATATAACAACAGTACATTGTGGTTCATATGTTGTAAGTGACATTCAAGATTACGGCACATGGCAGGAATGTTCCTGCCTGTGCCAATTGTTCACAAGGTATCATATGAATTGGGTATTCTGTAATGTGTGACTGCCAGTGACTTGCTACTGTTGCCAGCCCAGTAACTAACACAGTGTTCGATGCCACTGCTGACTGAAGGTCATATCACAGCCCATGGTGGCTACAAGAATGTAGATATGTACGTGATATGAAAAAAATTGCTCTGTTCTTTTATTATATCTTTACAAAAGTGTGTTGTATGTGGACAAAGAATACTAGGCTACATTTTTGGCAATTCCTCCATAGTGTTGTAGAAATAATATGTATTATTTAATTAATTCTGGAAGGTTTTTATGCAAGTTAGTGTTAGGTTCTCGGAGGGCTTTTCTTTTGTTAGTTAGTTAGTTTGTTACATTTCTGTTTCGTTTACAGTGAGAGCAATCCAGACAAAGATATTCTAGCATTTACATAAAAAAGCTCTAATAGTAATCGTAACAATTTATATCCCCATCATCATTATAAGGCATCCTTAAGCAGCTGTGATGAATATATGAGGCAACGAGTAGAAGAAAGATCACATTGATCCAACTTTGGTAGATAAGCAGGAAGTGTTTAATTGGTCAGCCGATAGTGCTCGATGGATTAAACCGGGTTGATACTGTAGATTTCAGAATGTGATAGTCTTGACAAAGCCACACAATGAGTGGAGAATGTTTTGAAAGAATTAGTATATTTTATGCACATCTAAAATGATCAAATTTTTCGAACATACTCATGAAACACTAAAATCAGTGTTATTAACTCATTCCCACTGTCCATAGAAATTGAGGGCACCTTGTGCTTTCCCTAACAGTCAGCACCTGAAGAATCCCTGAGTGCAGATTTCATGATGGTTACTTTGCAATCCATTTTTTCTGATCAGTGATGGCTTGAAGTTAGTTGCTTACACTTGAAGTAAGCTGCTAGAGGGATGTTACTGCTGAAAAACGTGTTAAAGATGTGATCAATTCCTGTGCACTCATTGTTGCAGTGTGCTTCCACAGTTGCCTTGACTGAAAAATTTTGTCATAAAATGGGGGACAGTTTGACTAATGAAGAAATTCTGGAGCTGCTTGTAGAATCTGGTTTCAAAATTGACCATGACGGTTTTGCAATCAATGACAGTATTTCTGAAACAGACAGTAATCTCCTTTTCTCCTTCATATTATAAGCAGGAGCCACACAAAGAAGTCAGAAGTGTAGGACTTCTGGGGGATTGTAGCAAGCACTCTGTCCCTACTGGAATGTGTTGAACATTTGTGGCAAAGCTTCAGATGGGTACACAGTTAATAAGTTCTAGCGTTAAAAGGTTTTATGGCTTTTCACATTTAACCAAATATAACATTGATGATGATAATTTATGGCAATGTTTGTCGACAAGATAAAGAATGCACCCTTTAACACTAGATTGCGTACTCACGGTAGTTCTCCTTGGCCGTTTTTTGGTACGACTTGGAAAGAGAGAAAAATCAATTAATGATCGCCGATGCGTTGGTTCTCAATTGTGTTCAGGAGACGTACAGATTGATTGCGCGAAAATAGTTTCTCATACGACCTCTTAAGCCGGATTGCTTTCACGCAATCAGACACTTCAATGAAATTACCTATGGGATCTATTTGAATAATAAAAAAAAATGCAAAACAGTGAAATTTTGTAAAAAAACATTGTCAGATCGGAAATTGAACACATTAATGGTCTCCTAAATACAATCGAGACACCGTGATGAAGAGCGAACCTGTAACAAAGTTCATTTAAACATAAACATTATTTGTGGTTAATTTAAAGAAAAGAATAAGCATAGATTTTCTGTACAGTGAAGCATCAATATATTCTCAAAGAAGAAAGGCGTTAAACTATAAACATTAACAAATTTACAATGAATACAAAACTTACTTTTTTATGTTTTTCTCATACATGGAGCCGTCCAACAATTGCTGCTTTTGTATGTCTGATATTTTGTAAAAACTAAATGTCCTGGCGTGCGCGTAAGTATTTTTTATCGTCACAAGGTTTACAAAAGCGGTTTTCTTTCTTGATGATAACGTGGTTTTCCACACTAAATGAAATATAACTTGTAGCGGTGCTACACAATACATCTTAACAAGTCGGCGACCAAACATCAAAGGTAATGAAGTACATGTTAACATATCGGCGACCAGAAGTACAACTAACTATAAAGACTCTAGAATTTTCCTAACAAATGATAAATTGCTCTTTCTTCTGTTTCGCAGCTTCTTGCTATCAAGCGCTGCGGCAATGATTTTAAATATCTGCGCCCAGTGAGTCATAGTGTTTAAAAGTACCTTTTTAAACGCTGGCCGCGCGTCTTGGTATAGGCGCACGTTATAAACAGATTTCGTTTCTTTACTCTCGCGTTGTCATCCTCAGTATCATTACAAACTACAGCTCGGTGGCTGTCCTTTTCTCATATGCAAAATGTCTGAAATCCAATAATATCACAAAGTGTGACTGGTAGTTTAGGCTTGAAATTGAAAGATATTTCAATAAATATGAACTTGGACAGGTAGATAGATATTTTTGAAACTGCAAGTGATATGTAAAATAAATAAATGTCACTTGACTATCAGCTTGGTGCACGCCTGTCTACTTGATAACATTTCGGTGGCTTATGTGTCAATTTCAGTGAGAGAGAGAGAGAGAGAGAGAGAGAGAGAGAGAGAGAGAGAGAGAGAGAGGGCACCGGGAATCGAATCTCAGATGTTCACCGTAGTAGCCAGTGCTGTGAACCACTAGAAGATTTATGTGGCCAGGGACATGCAGAGCTGGCCTGCAATCCTAAAGTGTGTAGCAGTTATTTCTTCATTGTCACATATTGTGGCTCTGCTTATTGTGTAGGATAGAAAACTCTTAACCCTGTCATGTAATCTTCTTCTTGTCTTCTCTTTGATGTTACCTCATTTGTTGCAATAGCAAAGTTATTTGGGTAGAAAATAATTACTATGCAGATGAAATTACTTATTACAACTGATAAACTGTAGTTTGTAACATTTTGGCAAGAAGGGGTACATATGATATGCCAATAGCACACTTGAAGTGGAATTGGGTGGGAGATGTAGAAATATTTATTATTTGTTTGTGGGATGACTTTTCTTTATTGATTAAAAGATGGTTCACGTTTATAGGAATTTTAGTGTTCTGGGAAATGAATCGTGACTTTCTAAAGCAGATTCAGCAATTGGAGGCTTGTTATTCTCTTCATGTTTTTGAAAGCTTTTGAGTCAAAGACAGCGACCCAAAGATAGACAATTTGTAATGTAAATTTTTTGTAGGACTCATATAAAAGACATGTTCACCATTTACTGTAGAAATTATTTATTTCACAGCTGCAATTCCAGTGGTAATTTTGCCTTGGAGTGTATCAAAATTGAAAAGTCTCCAACATGTATACATGTTCACATGTAAACAATGTGTAAGAACACTTGGGTTTATTGTGATTTGTGTTAAGGTTGGTAATGATCATGTTGTCGGGCTCAGTTCTGACAGTGACATTTGTGTGAATAAATAACACAATGAACCCTCAGTTATGTAATAATTCCTGACACAGTCACTCGCACGGATGACAGGTCTCATGTTCGATATAGATAGCATATTACAACACTTTGAACATTGTATATAAATGTTCATATATTTTCATCAAAGAATAACTTCAGAATTTCTATTTCTGTCTTTGTGATACGAGCTTCATTTTGGGTCCAGGTAAAGATTTTGTTCTAACATTGGTATGATATTTACTTTCCCTTCATCTAGTCACTCCATCTCTTTCTGACAGTAATACATCCTCTTGAATTAACATCTTCCCATGCTTCAAATTCATCATTTTGTGACACTTCTTGTTCTGTTCTGAATCTCATGTACACAATCCTCATTTTCTGAACCAGCAATATCACTTTCAGGATCTTCATCACTCAGCTTTTGGAATCATTCCAGACGTACATAAGGATCTCTGCTAAACCTTGTTCTAGGTTTTTTTACCTTTGACTTTTATTCAACAAACTAAAAGTGAAGAGAATATTTACTTTTTGTAGGTAAAAAGCAAATTAACTATTATTAGATTTGATATACCTAAAATTGTGCACATGAAAATAGGATTGAATCCAGAAAAACAATGATGTAACATAGACTTACTTCGTTTCGGACTGTTGTAGTGGACGTTGCTCAGATGACCAGTGTCCTCCTAGGTGTAATAATGTTTAAGAAAAAATGCCACTTGCATGACTGAAAACGTGTTGGCTGAAGCTAACATATGGAGAGTTAACAGAAAGGTACTGAAAATGGCATGAACTCAGTCTATCCGATTTGGACAAAACAGAGCAGGAAGATAATGTGGGTGAACAATGTGATCTGTGTGAGCAAGGAAGTGTTAAAAGTGGTTAATTACTGTTTTCTTTCCTGCAAGAAAAAAACCTGTATTTCGTACACAACTGTGGCTCAGAATGTTAGTTTTTGACACAATAGCATAATTTCTGTAGTCCGCGGTGAATTTGATGTCTCTTAAAATTATTTTAGATGAGTGTGAATCCACCCATGTGAAGTTACACTGTTGGCTGTCTGTTCTTCTGGCAGTTACCGCATCTTAAAGTTGTGGCCTTTCTGTTACATGTATATCTGATCTTCCTGTATTTTGTCGGCTGTCTTGGCTAGAAAACATGAACTAGCTGGTTACTCTTCTTGCTGCTGGAAATATGTTGCTTGACTGAAAGTGTGTGTGGTATCTGCAACAAATACAAAGAAGAAAAAGAAAAAAAATATTCATATTGACTCAGGTTTGAAAATGTACACAAACAATTAGCGGAATATGCACATCCGAGAAATAATGGAATATTTGATGCACTAGGAAAACTTCAAGAAATACTTATCAAGTTATCTGTATTAATATATTGCACACCAAGCTGCCATACTGCATTGGTAAAGAGGTTAGGTTGTTATTGCATTTTTTGTATTTTTCAGTTTCTTGATAGATTCTGTGTGAGGAGCTGTGATCCAGTACAAACTAAGAGGAAGCCTGTGAAAGGAGTTTTAAACATTAACTTAAATATGATCAGTATAAGTCTGCAACCCAGAGATATGCTTGTGCCAAACTTTCCATTTTTCTGACGGTCAGGAGGCAAATGCCACAGATAATCAAGTAATGGAGCCATTCAATCAAACTATTGCCTAACCACAGTGTAAGCTGGTTTTGTATTACAGCTGACCTGTTTATTCACAATAGAGTTAAGTCACAGATGGATCTCATTTACTAATGAAATGTTAGGAATGCAGCAGAGTTTTCCCGTACATTGTGTAAAAATGCCTGGAAGATGTGTCAGTCGACAGTTATGACAGCACCTCAGTTTTAGTATGGTGCAGTTTTAATATATCTGATTTATGCACTTGCATTTCTCACTTCATTTTTGCTGTGGAGTGTGGTTGTGAGATGTTAGCATGTGGGTCACTTCCTTGCAAGCTGAGATCCACCTTAAACAAGACATTGCTTGTGTCACTTCTTCCAGCTGTCTGTCACATTTGCAAGTCAATTTCAGCAGTAATGGGATAGGGATGGTGAAGGCAGAATTTTGGGTGAAACTGGAAGCCTCTAATTTGGACTTGCACATTGGCAGCAGATGTGCAATGCTTGTCTTTCCGAGACCCTGTGACTGATCAGTCATTGAGCAGGCCTATTTAGGATTACTGCTGCCCACCCTGAATGGAGAAGATCCTATAAAATGTGAGCTAAACATGGTAGTCACGAAGTATAACGATGATGCCGCGTCTCCTACTCTAACACCTGGAGAGTTTACTCGTAACACCTGCACAGTTAATGACAAGCAGCCAACTGCATATGATCACTTTGGCCTTACCATGAATGAATGTGTGCGGGGGGGGGGGGGGGGCAGGTATTCGCACAGTCTGCCCCAGGATCAGCAATTCCTGGGTTTAGTATATCCACCTTAGTCACAACACTGAAGTAAGTTTATCATTTTTCTTATCTTGGAGGCATCCTAGCTAAATGATGTACCTATAGATAGGATGTTGATAAAAGAATTGCAGCTGTCCACGCAGCATTTGGATGGTTAATGCTCAGAGTCTTCATGACTAAAGGTCTAAAACTCCATACCAAGCTCTTGGTGAACAGAGCTGATGTTATTTCCAAGCTCCTCTATGGCTACGAAACTTGTACAGTCTATTGCTGTGATATCAAAAAACTTGATTACTCTCACCAACAAAACAAGCTCTGCACTCTACCCCTCTCCATTGGCAGTGTGCACTGACAGTACTATAGGTCTAGACTAGTGACGAGCAGCCTGAAAACGACAAAGGTCTCAATTCCGAAGAGTTCTCAGATTCACGGGAACCAACTTTTCTTTTTATTTCTGAATTCAGTCCTCTGACTTTGGTTCTTTCTCCTGAGATAAAAAATTCTTGGATTGGTATTCATTTCTATTTTGTGTCCGCTGTCCCTTGCTACAGGAATTTGGTCTACAGCAGTGAGTGTTGCATTGAAAGATGGATTTTAAAATGTGGAAATTCTAGTATATTTACAGTACCACATAAAATCATGCTGTGAAATGACCCATTAACTAACAGTAATGATTTTGGAAGTGAAAGAAGATAAAATGTCTTGTTAGTAAGTTATATTGAAAACAATGAAGTAGTTTAAATACTTATGCTACTGGAAACAGCTATAATATTCGCGATTGCCATGAAAATATGGATAAATGCTGCTGGGATTGCCATGAATATTGGGCTTCTTTCTACCATGCCATGGAAAGCCACCAGGGGGCTAGTTTCAGTTGGCTCAGGGTAGCGCCAGTAACTGTTACAGTGTAGTGCTGATCGAGTCCTGTGTACAGGTGTGGATTTTAATATGTGATGTTGCTGAATACATTGCCCAGTATGGATCAGAGTCACTGTCAACAAAGTGCTGTGTTTGGTTCAGTGCGTTGTTGTTCAAGAAAACTTGTGATAAGATTTGAATCAATGTATTTTTCTGCATATATCGGGAAGGAGTGGAGCAGTGGCTGTCAGATATGTGACGTGTTCCAATGGCACTCGTTATCTGACCAAAAATCTGTGAAGTTAAAACAGCTGTAGCACATTTATTGGTGGGAGCGGGCGGCAGTAGGTAGAGAGCTAAGAGCTACTAGTGCCGAAAACTGCCAATGTTTATATCAGTTCCACAATTTATGGAGTCGCTAGGCTGGTAGGTAACTCCTGTGAACACTCGCTTCGTACGTACTAGGATTTCACTCTTGTTGTAACACTGAAGTGGCTAGTTGGGATGTGGATGTATCGTTAAAGTTCACGGCTGTGTATTCGATTTATTTTCGTTATCGAGAACGGGAACGGATTTCTCGATTCCTGAAAGTTCTCGTTTTCGTTCGCCTCTGCTACGCTGAACTCTTGTTGCCTCGCCCCCCCCCCCCCCCCCCCACCACCCCCACCCGCAGCGCCTGCAGGCGTCTGAAGTTACTATAATCAATAGTTTGGCTTTTTTGTTTTGTATGCTGGTATTCCGGTTGCTATGGGTTTATTTATCGATTGTCATTTTTTATTTGTAGTTCAGTGTTGCTGTTTGATTTGACATAATGTCGTTCTGTCATTTGGAGATAGTGAGTGGTGCTGTGGACGCTTGGGAATGGGGTGCCAAGTGGAAAATTGGGAACATTCTGGCATATTCTTCTGCCTGAATTCTGTGGAAGGGTGATACCAACTGAGGCAACCAGAAAAATTTGCGTCGTGTGTGGGGATAATGCCATTGGACAGAGCACGGCAAAGAAACGGTATTCTCGTTTTGAGGAGGATCTTTTTGACATCAGTGACTCTCCACGTTCAGGAAGACCTTGGAGTTTGAAGAAGACGGTTTAAACGCATTAGTGCAGATGCACTGTGGTCATTCCACCATCGTGCGGCATTTGCATGCGACGGGGAAGATTAAAAAATCGGATGTATGGGTACCGCTTCCCCTAATCCAAAATAAAAAAAAAATAAAAAATCGGCGGGTGGCCATACTTGTGTCTTTACGTGCTCGTCATTAATTGGTTCGGGAACAACATGGACCATTCCTATCCTCTATCGTTGCAGGTTACGAGAAACGGTGTCTTTATATCAACGTACACAGAAGAAAGGAATGTTTGATCCCAAACAAAGCAGCAACTCCCCGTGTAAAGACTACCGAACTGTTTCCCCAAGGTGTAACCACCACTGCTACCTTATCAACAACTGAGACGCCTTCCGGACTTATTCAAAGAACAACAGCCAGGAAGATTACGGGAAGTGATGCTACTCTACTATAATAGCCGCCCACATTCTGCTAGACTGTCGAGAAACATTGTACAGCAGGTGGGTTGGGAAGTCATTCCGTACCCAAGTCAAGTGATCTAGCGCTCTCAGATTTTCACCTTTTCCGCTCTCTATCGAAAACCTTCAAGAACTTTCTTTCCGATGAAAAAGCGGCCCGAGCATGGCTCGACGAGTTTTTCTCCTCAAGACAAGCGTTGGTAGATTGTTGTTAATAGTGAAGGATATTATGTTACTAATGACCGAATTCTCGATCGTGTGTTCCTTAAGCGTACGAAAAAACCCTACGAACTTAGGTTCCAGCCTGTCATCGTGCCCGTCTCTCCTCTGCGAATGGACTTCACGTGGCGCGACCAATACACCACGTGGCATTTGTTTTTACGCGGGGAACTAACTATAGTTACTGTGTGAAGCACCGCCCTCGTTTACCGCTGGATTACGTCGGCCACCTCCACAGTAAGCAGTTACGAGCACTGTGTGTCACGCTCTGTGTGTGTTTGTGTGTGCCCCACATGCAGTGAGGTAAATGATTAGGTCTCCGTTCCCGTCCGTAAAAGCTGTAATGAGCGATGCGGCATTTTCCTTATCGGTGGCCCTCCGTGGCTGGCGGGACACGGCTGCCCGCCGTTTTAATGGCCCTCCATCGGAGCCATTTGGGGCGGGGGCGTACGTGGCCACCATTTTATGGTTATTGCTCTCCGATTTCCCGGGGACGGCGGGAAGGACAGTCCAGCATTTGCTGCGGTCGTCAGTTCAGCTCTGCCACGTCTGTGACGTCAGCGGTTCGGGAAACACTGTCGCGTTAGCGCCAGTATTCTGCATCAGCCATTCACGACACGCCCACCAGCGAGAACATTTCTTTAAACTTGCGCTCGTAACATCACAGTTTAGCAGTTTGTATGTTTTACGGAGTAGTGACAGACGAAACTGCTACTGTTTCCTTAGTCGAGCGTAGTTGTGATTCCACGTAGTTTAGACACTGTTCAAAGCATCTCCAAAAACTTGAGTAGGACGTACATTTAACCATCTGTATTATTAAGCGACTATCCCAGGCATGGACCTCGGCTGCTGTTAGAGCTTGCATATCTAAAGGCTTACAAGGGTAGAAAAAAAATCGAATTTCAGTTTTGTATATTCGTTTTGTGTGCGTTCCTAAATCATTCATCCGATTGCGGTG
Source organism: Schistocerca serialis cubense (assembly GCF_023864345.2). Lineage (NCBI taxonomy): Eukaryota > Metazoa > Arthropoda > Insecta > Orthoptera > Acrididae > Schistocerca > Schistocerca serialis. The sequence continues at coordinate 821,903,723 of NC_064639.1, read as the reverse complement.
ACACGTTAGTGAGTTGTTGTTCTTTGCCCGCGACGGTTCCTGGTCGAAAAAAAGAAGAGTACGACACATGGTTCAGGAGGTATGACGTCATAAACAATGAAATGCCACTTCGCGAATATACCCAGACTTATGCATCCGCTATTTGAGTATGGGAGCACTTAGCGACTGACAACAAACTTTATATAATTTATAATTAAAAACATTTACGAAAACGTTTCTCGCCGACAGCCACCCCCCCCCCCCCAAAGATGCTGAAAGAAAAAAAGATTATCGCTTGCTACATTTTCGCTGTACATACCGTAAAAAATGCCATATCAGGCATGACGCGTTAATATATTACCTCGTTACTACCAACTCTATTGGCAACGTATTTTGTATACAGTGTCCATATATATCACTAAATGTGCCGGCAAACGTATATCTCTGTACGAGACACAGGTTCAGAAGATACGACGTCATAAACATTGAGATTCGTGAGAAACTGCCTCATCAGGCAGGACACTGTTTTATTACTTCTTAGTAGTGAAGTTATTGGCAACAAATTTCACAAACTTCTTAAAAAAAAAAAGTATATGAAACCACGGGAGTATTCCATTGCAACGTTGGATCAAACTTTAAAATCAGTCGTTCAAGACGCACCAGGCGGAGAAACCATAATATTGCGTATCCAAAAGCGCTTCAATACACAAATTGTAAAACGACTTTTTTTTCTTTCAATGGCACTGCAAAGCATGCAGGGTGCAGCTAGTGTTATATAATTAGTGACCAAATCTTCAGTACTAACATAATCTACTTACTAAGGGGATACTATTATGCTACAGGGTTAGCACATTAAGACAAGAATTACAGTTAGAAACTGTGTTTATACCTTGGGGCAGCCGCGCGGAGTGACCAAGCGGTTTGAGGCGCCATGTCACGGATTGTGCGGCCCCTCCCTTCAGAGGTTCGAGTCTTCCCTCGGGCATGGGCGTTATTAGCATAAGTTAGTTTAAGTAGTGTGTAAGTCTAGGGATCGATGACCTAAGCAGTTTGGTCCCTTAGGAATTCACACACATGTGAACATTTTTCTTGAGGCAGCATAATTCACGGCGTACAAACACGCAGACTATATTCATTCAGAATCTGAGAATGAGAGCACTTAGTGACTTGGAACAAACTTTATACATAATTTAAAATATTTACGAAATGTTGTCTCACTGAAACCGCCCAGAAAACAATGAGAGAAAACATGTGTAACGCTTACTCCATTTTCACTGTTCATGCTGTAAAACTGCCGCACCGGGCATGATGTTTTAATTTATTACTTCTTTACTACTAACTTTATTCGCAACGCGTTTTGCGGACAACATCCACAGATACTAGTGAATGTACCTGCAAAATTATATCATTCTACGACACACAGTTCAGGAGACATCAGAAGCGTCGAAATTCATGAAAAATTAGCTTTTGCTTTAAACGAAACGCAGATTGCACATAATATAGTCATACAGTGTTTGATAACGGGAGCACTTGTCCACGTCCTAGAAACTTTAAACGTAATATGTAACGTCTTCTCGCTTACATGCTTAGAGTCAAATGTTTAACACATTGACTCATAAGCAATCAGACGTTTGAAGTTGTTGTATACAAGGAGTTCGATTCTTTAAAGAATTGGAGGTTTACTGGTGGGATCTACTTGTTTAGATAGCTAAGGGACTGTGTAAGATGTCCTAACAACTGACTGCACACGCGTTACTCATTGCCAACCGGTCCAAAATATCTTCCGTTTTCGTCATTCATCCATAGAGTTACAATGTTTATGCAACACCGCGGGTGTCTCAAGAAATTGTTGTTTGAAAGACCCGACAGGTGCATGTAAATGCTCAATCTACTCGAGTGGCGGACACTGCAAGAGATATATTGGGCATCGTGGTGTGGTTTACGTTCCTAGAAGAGTCAAATATTATATTGCTTCTGTCTCCATGTATGTCGCGAAAAGAACATGGAGGTAAAATTAGAGGGATTTGTGCTCACATTGCAACAGGAAATGAGGAATGCCGTCGCTGTTGCCGCACATCATAAGGTGGCCTGCAGAGTATAGATGTGGATGTAGGAAATGTTCTGCCTTTGTGTGTGTTGTTGCCGAGTGGTTCGTTGCAATATAGTTTAGACGTTGGAAATCCGATCGGGAGGAAGCGGTTGCCAATAATCTCCGTCCGGCAACCCAGATGTACATTTTCCTTAATCTGTAGTTCAACCATGCGTAGACGGCCAATACCGCGGTTCGATCGCGTCTGCATTGTTACTTTGTGCCAGGAAGGGTTCTCAGCAAGGGAAGTGTCCAGGTGACTCGCAGTGAACCAAAGTGATATTGTTCGGGCACGGAGGAGATACAGAGAGACAGGAACTGTCGATGACATGCCTCGCTCAGGCCGCCCAAGGGCTGCTACTGCAGTGGATGACCGCTACCTACGGATTATGACTCGGAGGCACCCTGACAACAACGCCACCATGTTGAACAATGCTTTTCGTGCAGCCACAGGACGTCGTGTTACGACTCAAGCTGTGCGCAATAGGCTGCATAATGCGCAACTTCACTCCCGACGTCCACGGTGAGGTCCATCTTCGCAACCACGACACCATGCAGCGCGGCATAGAAGGGCCCAACAACATGCTGAATGGACTGCTCAGGATTGGCATAACATTCTCTTCACCGATGAGTGTCGCATATGCCTTCAACCAGACAATTGTCGGAGACGTGTTTGGAGGCAACCCGGTCAGGCTGAACGCCTTAGACACACTGTCCAGCGAGTGCAGCAAGGTGGAGGTTACCTGCTGTTTTGGGGTAGCGTTATGTGGGGCCGACGTACGCCGCTGGTGGTCATGAAAGGCGCCGCATCGGCTGTGCGATACGTGAATGCCATCCTCCGACCGACAGTGCAACCATGTCGGCAGCATATTGGCGAGGCATTCTTCTTCATGGACGACAATTCGCGCCTCCATCGTGTACATCTTGTGAATGACTTCCTTCAAGATAACGGCATCGCTCGACCAGAGTGGCCAGCACGTTCTCCAGACATGAACCGTATGGAACATGCCTGGGATAGATTGAAAAGGGCTGTTTATGGACGACGTGACCCACCAACCACACTGAGGGATCTACGCCGAATCGCCGTGGGACAATCTGGACCAACAGTGCCTTGATGAACTTTCGGATAGTACGCCACGACGAATACAGGCATGCATCAATGCAAGAGGACGTGCTACTGGATATTAGAGGTACCGGTGTATACAGCAATCTGGACTACCACGTCTGAAGGTCTCGCTGTGTGGTGGTACAACATGCAATGTAAGGTTTTCATGGGCAATAAGAAGGGCGGAAATGATGTTTATGTTGGTCTCTGTTTCAATTTTCTGTACAGGTTCCGGAATTCTTGAAACCGACATGATGCAAAACTTTTTTTTAATGTGTGTACTACCTCGAACGCCATTCTGATACGTAAAATGAGGTTAATAATTGCAAGTCGTTGATCGATATTTTGAAGTAGTTCCAAAATAAATAGTTTCTTGGCGTTATGTAGGCAGGAGTAACACCACCAGCAGTCGACCATTGGTGTAAACGCCCAGATGATGACCCCTACGCCGGGTTGAAACCGGTTGACGGTATAATAATAAGAAATGCGATTAAGACTGTTTTTGAATTATTGGTTCATTATACTAATCGCTGCTTCTCTCCACAACCATGTTTTCCAAAAATCTAGTTCCAAAATGTTGAATATTATCCTAAATCTTCATAAGACCTACTGAATTGACCTTTTAGTTATCTTGCATTTTTTACTGATGTACGCCGTTTGTTTTCTCTGGGTATAAGTACAGCGTAAACACATGATACCATTTCATAAATCATGTTTACCTCATTTGTTTTTTGTGTGGTTATGTCATCAGCCTTGAGGCTGGAATGATGCAGTTCCATATTTCTGTCGCGTGCCACTTGTCCACCTCATTTCAATATGACTACCGGAACACACAGCGTTGAAGATCAGTCTCATGTACTCCTGTCTAGGCGTGCCCGTGTGGTTCCTTTCCTTTAACGTCCCTTCAACTGCTGTTTCCACCAACGACACATATGTGCCCAACTATTCTCTCTCCCCGTTTTATTACGCTTCTTACTAGACGATGCATGAGATTTTCGTTGCTTCCTCGATCGAGCCACCTGACCTTCGAAATCTCCTGCAACACCTCACATTTCAAAGGTTACTAATCGTTTCGTTCCTGTCTTCCCAATTGTGCATTTTCGTACTCCACCTATCGATAGATCGGTCATGCGCGCCAACAGTTCTCGCCCGATTAACGAAAGTTCAATGCGCGCTTATTTGCGTTATCGGCCGAGTAAAATCGGTCAACCGAAAAATCGGTCATGTGTACCTAGCGTAATGGAATAATTTGATGACATCCTCTGAGAACAATGAACTATATGAAAGGCAGTCTGGATTGGTTTCTGTAACAAGGTTTGTTGAACATTAGGTCGGGGAGATTGGAACAGGTTGGCCCACATTTTGTTTTTCTTGGTTTCTTTCCAGTCTGTATTTAAGAAGTTTCCATTGATATTTTTATGCGCATAAATTGGTACATTACTTCAGCAATTTTACAACAAAGTCTCGTCACTATTTATCTATTCATAAAAAAATATTTAGTCCTGTAATGCACCTGGACCAACACACGTGCCGCACCCATGAGGCAAGTTACCAAGCAGTTGGGAAAAGTTAATCTTTAAGATTTTATCATTTACCCTTTGACATCGATTATTTAATTAAAAATATATCGACTTTGAGACTAAAAGACGTCGTCTTGGAGTGCACAAAGTATCTGAAGCAAGCAAAATTTCCTTTCACTGACAAGGAAACACAAAATGCGTGCCCTTGCTCGCTCGACAATCCAATTGTATTGACGCGTTTGTGGAAAGACGACGGTATTGTTGCCACCAACCTACATGGCAGACTATTCCAGTGTTTTTCAGCCATTTTGAATACGCGGCCCCTTTCCAACGAAGAATATTCTAGCGACTCCCAGAACCATAATACGTATATAATTTTCTTTGTATTGATACTATACTGATAGAGAAAGCAAATGCAATGTGAAAAGAGGTCGCAGTACTTTGCAGGCAGAGATACAATTATATTCTTTGCCGCGGTAGAGGCGTGGGGGTGAGAAGGGGTCAGCGGGGATATAGTCGCGCGTTTTTGGTCACTACAGTCAGGTGTCCGAGTATGCCAGCAAGTACGGACGTGACTTTTGTCTTGGCCCATCGCTCTGATCGAGCATAAAATGGACAAGTTTCTTAAAAGAGCTGTGCAGCCCTCCACGTCTGGTAAAAGTACGAAAGCGAATGAAAATCGAAAAAAAATAGACTTTATGACGCTGTGGTCCTTTCCCTCTCCCTGCAAACCTCTCAGAGGTAAATGCTATCTGTACAAGACTTTGTGACTCTCGCCGCTGTAGTTCCTTTCCGCAGAACTGGGAAGAGATCGATAGACATTGTGTAGCTTCTCGCTGCTGCAAGTGTTTGCATGCTTGAACTCTTCGACAGGTTTAAATTAAATTCGTATTCATTATTATAAATAAGTACCAGATCTGAACATGAGCGAATTTGTGAGATGCTTTCACAAAACCTTGTCATTTGTGTGTGATATTTATACCATAGCAGATGGTCATGCTGCAACTGCTTTGTTCTGTGACCGCGACCCCCTCAGCAAGGCTTTGCCGCCCCCCAGAGGGTCTCGACCCACAGGATGAAAGTCACTGATCTATTCTAAAAATAGTTTAACGAAATAATGCCAATTTTCCATCGTGCTCCTATGGCTAAAGTGTCTCGGCCTCCCCCAGTATTAGTAAGCTCATTGCCTTTGCTGAGGTATCACTTTCTTCTCAGAGTGTGTAGTCTCCCTTTCTGGAACCTGTCTTACCTCCACCCACACACTGGTTGAGATTTCAAAAATAAGCGCACCGGACTGAAAAATTAATCACTCCCCACTCCCTCCCAGTAGACTTCATTTTAAATCCGCGCAAAGAAGGGCTTTTCGACAGCGTCATTGGATGCAGGCTACAGGTTGAAAATCTCCCTTTTTTAAAGGAACTCCCTGGATGATAGAAATGATTTAGGGAAACTACGGAAACATATCATTGGATGATCACGCCGAGGTATGAGCTCCATTCGTGTTGCGAACGAGTTCAGTGACTTACGCACTGTGCCACCTTACTCTGTTTTAATATTTCGGCAGAGAGGTATATTATCTAAAATTGTAAAGATGCTTTATTTTGGTGAAGGGATGGATGGCAGTTTGGCAGAGGAGAGACTGCAGGAGACAAAAATGCTGCCATCGTTGCTACGAGAACACGCGCTAATGGCGGTATTGTTGTTGTCCAAGGCTGGGGCGGATGGACGATCGTTTAGTCATCTGTTTATAGTACCAGTTTGTTAGCCTAGTGGTATTGAAGCAAGTTTATAGACGATCGAAAACGACCAATTATCATATATGAAGGTTAGTGAAAGCTTTTCGATGTTTACAGTACTGTCTCGAACGACATTCTGATGCATAATGTAAGGTTAATAATTGCGAGTCGTTAATCGACATTTGGAGTACTGTAGTTCCGAAATATTGAATATTGTCCTAATTCTTCATAAGACGTGCTGAATTGACTTTTCAGTTATCTTGCACTTACTACTGGATGTACGCAGTTTTTTGTCTCTATTTATAATTAATGCGTAAACACGTGCTGCCATTTCATAATCATGTTTACCTCATCTGTTTTGTGTGTGGTTTAGTCATCAGCCTTGAGGCTGGAATGATGCAGTTCCATATTTCTGTCGCTTGCCACCTGTCCACCTCATTTCAACATGATTGCGGCACCCCATATAGTTGACGATCTGTCTTGTGTACTCCTATGTAGTCTACCGTTGCTTCACCTGCTGTTCCCACCGACGACATATATTGCAGTATGTGTCCAACTATTCTCTCTCTCTCTCTCTCTCTCTCTCTCTCTCTCTCTAATAATCGCCTCAGTTTCTTGGGGAAGAGTGTCGACAAGTTTCTTCAGGTATTCCATATCCACCGAAGACACTCATTGTAGATTAAATCTCAAATTCCTGGAATGTTGATTCCTACATTTCATGCACTGTTTCAAATAGTTCCGGGCATTTTCTATGGGATTACTCTCTGTTGATTCAATGGGGCAAGGTGTCTGAGTTTTCGTCACACATGGAACATTTGCGTGCAGCCCTGTGAACACGCCTCTTACCATTTTGGAAGACGGAAATGTCCACAACGTAGTTCCCATGTCTATGTAGAAAAAAGGGTTACCCTTGTTCACAGTCAATGTTAAAATAAACTTTCTGGTTCATGTTCGCGGTAATATGAATGAGTGGGCCCAGTGCGTCATAGGACCACTTCTGGCCTGAGATACACCCTCCACACTTCAGGTTAAACTGTTCTTTGGGTTATCAGTGCTCTCTAAGCCATGCATCATTTGAGAAGACAAAATCGCTACACTTAGTCAGCTGCTGTCAGTTTCTGAGTTGGTCCAACTTAACGCGCTTGTATGATCAACGGCCCTCTGCTAGGTACCTGACTGTCGATTGCGTGCAGTTCTCATGGCAATATTCGTTCTGAATTTGGTTGAGGTGGACATGCACCCAAGCCGATGGTTATTGACAGTTTGTGACACATGGTCTCGACCCGTCAGGATCTTCTTTCTACCATTGTTCTACAGTCATGTTACAACACGGCTGCGATTGGTACTCCATTATTCGAATACACGTTGGATAGACCATGTTGATGCACCAACGAATCGGATAACTTCATTCACGGTGTGATCATGGCAAGTCCAAACACAATAACTCTTTTCTACCATTCTGTCACGTCTCCATCTGGATCTATCTTACTTCGGTGATTCCTTACAACCGACTGACATAAACACACAACTTCACTGGCGGCACTTAACGACAGCGGCAATGAGTCACATGAGCAGCTGTACACCATCTACAGAGCTCCAAAGTGACCGTTGTGTTCATCCAAGAGGTCACTGATATTTTGCCCAGTGAGGTTGCAAAGAAGACCACTCGTAATTAAATTGTTGCATAATAAAGGTGCCATAGTACTGATAATGCGTTTCCAACATTACTTGTGCAGCAAACGCTGTTACCACCTCTTCCGTAGCATCTGTCGAGTACAGCTTCGGCAATTTCTCTTAGGAACTATGTTGCTGACTTAAAAATCTTGAATTCTTGGTGCTCCGCAGCTTACAGATATTTATTTAAGGACAACTGCAATACACGATGAGCAGCTCATGGTGTAGTGAAGACGTCTTTTAATAAAAATGTTGCTGACTGTTACGGTCGGGTCAGCATCTTACCAGACAACTTGGTCATTGCGTTCTCAAATTCGAGAGGAGTTGTCTTGGAATGTCTATTCGATCATCCGCCTTTAGATTTCCTTAGTTTGACTTCGTTACTTTAAGCGAATGCTGCAAAAGTTCCTTTCAGAGGCAACGATTAATTTATTCCCCCACACTTCTCCATCGGAGCTGGAGCCCCACTTCTGACTGACTTACTGTCGGCGAGACTAACCAGTATCAGCTGCCGCATTGCCACAGCGACGATGCCCTCCGACTTGGAGGTACTGAGTTGCGTCGACTACGTGCAGCAGCACCTCCGTGTCGGCAGCTTCGTCGTGAAGTAGCGGGTGGGCGGTGCCGCTGCTTCCTGGAGCGACAGGATCTGCGCCCGAGCTGCACTCAGCCTTCCGCGACTGCCAGCCAAGGAACGGAACACACATGAGGTGACTCACAGCAGCGTGCGAGGCGAACTGCCAGGCGCTTCCTGAAGACCCTGTGTGCTCCACTTACGTCGCTTGCATAGCGAAAGCGCGTGGGGATGCCGTCATGACGGAGTTGTAGTAGCACTGTGCACTTCGGAGGTTTGTAGAACGTTCCAGCGTCTGTCGTGTGACCACATGCGTCGTAACAATTGCTTTGTGCAGCAGTCTCATCTTTTATCGTGGCGCCGATTTCGTCGGATGCTCCTCCACTTTGCCGCTGGCATCAGGCTGTCACGGACAATGGCTGCTTCAGTCACACATCTCAGCATCTGGCGTCAGCCCGATATTTTGCAGTTCGTCTACGTTTAATGATACTTTAAATAACAGAGATAATTTATAGATGTAGAAGGACTTTTTTAGGGAAAGGCACACGGTTGTGAAATTTGATGACAAGAAAAATAACACATAATTACAAGGAAAGCGGGACTTGATGGGACGCTGTCACGTAATCTATTTAACATGTTAGTGCAGAAATTGAGAGGGAACTGTGTGGAAGCATAAGGTCGGATATGAGATGACCAGTAGGTATTTCACGCTTTTCGAATGGTGTAGCAGCCTTGGCTGAATTAGGGACACATTTGGAATCAAATGCTCACTGACTGGGAGATAACATCTGCAGGGTAGAACCTGGAATAAATTAGAAAAGACCTTCGACACACGTATGCGAATCAGGAATACCAGAGCTGACAGTTGTACACAATGTCTATTGTGGAAATGAGATCGGATTAAAGGGGTTGACGGAGAAAAGTGCTAATCCACAAGAACGTGTTTTCTGTTATTGCATATTATATGCTCGATTATACCGGTGAATTAGCACTCCACCGTCGAAGTTCCAGAGGTGGTATTATGTACCAGAATAAGAAAAAATTGTCTTGTAAACAAGGGCTCTAAAATGCATACAGTAGGAGCTATGATCACTTGTTCAATTGAAGGGATGTGTTTCACTTTAGTGTAGATGAATAAGTGCTCGTAGTTCTTAAGATATGCATTTTGGAGCTCATGTTCACTAGAGTCCTTTTGTTTTCGGCCATACTATCACCTCTGAAAGTTTGTCGGTATAATTCTGGTACACACTCTATACTAGAAGCGCGCTGTAGGCGTATATGTTGAAGCACTCGTTACCAGCATGTCATGAATGTGAAAACAAGCCGGCCGGTGTGGCCGAGCGGTTCTAGGCGCTTCAGTCTGGAACGGCGGGACCGCTACGGTCGCAGGTTCGAATCCTGCCCCGGGCATGGATGTGTGTGATGTCCTTAGGTTAGTTAGGTTTAAGTAGTTCTAAGTTCAAGGGGACTGATGACCTCAGATGTTAAGTCCCATAGTGCTCAGAGCCTTTTGAACCATTTTTGTGAAAACAAAACAGACTGATTAGAATAATACTTACGAAACTGACGCATAGCACTTTCTTCCGACGACCCCTTCGAGTTAGTCAACAGAAGGTAAGAAATAAAAAGGATGTCGTAGAGTACAACAAGCAGAAATAGCTCTAAACACGAAATATTTTCTTTATACAGACAGTCCAAATTATTTGTTGAGAATTATGGAATATAACATAGTGGTGGAGTGAAACATTTGCATTAGAAGCAGCGTAGTCGAGACTGGGATACGACGTGCCCGTAGAGTTCAAGAAAATCGTGAACGGATAAAAATATGCAACAAAAAAATACTGACTCGAATGGAAGTGAAATCTGACTTGGGGAAGATTTCAGCTACTGGAACGTATAGACCCCACATCTGTTGGTCATGTATTCATACAGGAATCTTTTATGTAAACAGGGTTTCAAAGGTGCAACGGAAGGGAAGAATACCATGGGACAGTCTCGGATGAACGGCGTTGATAAACTGATAAAGACGACTCTAATGAGTGCAGCGATTTGAAGACACGAGCTGAGGACAGAGTGGACAGGAGGATGACGACTGTAAACAAACAGTGTAGTTGACGACAGGAAGAAGAAGAAGAAGAAGAAGAAGAAGAAGAATAAGAACTGATATTATCTCTCGTGCACAAGTGGCGGTGGTATTTAGCTATGCCGTTGCGGGTATGTTCTTGTGCTGCGTGAGGGTGCGGTGTCTGCAGCGAGGCACCTAGCGGGGCTGCCACGCCCCATTCTGGAGCCACGCCAACTCCACTGCGCCCCCAGGTCTGTCGCTGTTTTTGCCGCGGCCAGCAACTGCCCAGCCACCAGGGCGCACCCCTGGGACTGCGCTGCTCAACCGGTCGTGCCCTCGTGCCCTCTTGGCTTCTTTATGTCATCACTAGCGTCTGGAGAACAAACTAGGCCGTCACAAACACGTCCGAATCGTCGTACGTAAGCGCTGTTATATTTTAATGTTTCCTTACAAATTCAGAAATGTTTCGCAGGACTCATAATTGAGAGGACTCTGGATCATAACTTGCGTAAACATCATCCCTCGAATCATGCAAGCCACTGGCACAATCATTTTTCTCTCGTGACTTTTGTAAAATGGCCGGGAGATCTTCCTTGTTTGACTTGTAAACGAGCTGTGGCTGTGGGTAAGACACTAGATCATATTCAGAAGGAGGAGGGTTTGAATCTCCATCCCTCCATCCAGATTTGTTTTCCGTTGTTCACCTCAAGCACTTAACTTTGATGCCAAAATGTAAGTGGTGTTGAAGGATGCAGTTCGAAGGGCGTACAGTCCAGTGTCGGTATGCAAGTCAGGCAAAATTGCCGTGAGCATTGAGCCAGTCATCCCACTCTCACCTCAAGTTGAAGATTTCCTTTTAGTAAAAAAACGTGTCTTGCTGCTTGAAGAAGACCGTAAGTGCCTGCTGTACACCCTCGTGCTACAGGAATCGTCGATCCTTCAAGGTCTTTTTAAATGGACCGAAGATGTGATAATCACGTGGGGAAAGATGAGGACTATAGGGCAAGTATTCGTGTCTCCCCCACGTGTCCGTATTGGACGATGTTGGCCTCCCAGACCAACTGGCTTGTGCCGAACCGCTACCAGCAAGGAACTTGGCGCACCATTCCACAGCGGTGGTTTTCGACAGACATGCTGTCCCATACACGCTCTTCATTCTCCGATGGATGGTCTACTGGCGTTTGTCCTTCGGCAACCAAGAAAAAAGTAACAGTGGGTTGGTCCTGTTTCGTCGCCATAGTTCACGTTCCTCCATTTTCCGCACTTAGATCAGAAAGACAGAAATGCCACACAAATCCCTTGCCTGCATGTCGGTGCTTGTACACCCGCATCGCAGTTGCGCTACGTTCCATGTGTGCTGCAACAACGCCCTCAAAGGGAGACTTTTTGATCGACCCCTTTATATTTAACTCAAAAAAAGCCATCGCCAGTTTTTTTCCAACCTTATGAGACTTCATCACTAGCTCGTCGGCGTGATGTCAGACTCTTAAGTTTTTCACTTTTAAACCTGTCGACGCCACTTATTAATAATAATAATAATAATAATCTTTATCAAGCGAAATTGGACTGTACTAGGTTACACAAAGCTTTATGGTTCTATTTTATAATTTTCCATGCAGCCTATTGTTTCTCTGTGAACTCTCTTTGTTTCTTCATTCCATTTTATTCTTCCACTGATGAGCCAAAATAGTATGACCATCTGGTTAAACAGCGTATTGACCCAAAGTTAGAACGCGATACAGCAGCGATTCCACTTGGCATAAATTCGACAAGCCCTTGGTAGGTGTCCAGGGATATTTGGCACCAGATAGCTACACACTTGTCATGCATTTCCCGTAAATTACGGGTCGATGGTGCGTGGTCGCCCAGCTTGCTCCCGACAACGTCCCAGTTGTGTACCGTTTAGTTCGTGTCAGGTGAATTTGGTGGCCAGGAACTCAACGTAAGTTCACTTTTCACTATCATGCTCCTAATACCACCGTAGCGCTGTTATAGCCTTATGACTAGAAATGTTATCCTGATGGCAGATACCATCGCAACCGTGGGAGGCATCAAACATGAATTCGAAGCAGGTGGCCTGCAGTAATGTTCGTGTAGTCTGGAGATGTAACTGGGCCTTCGGCCCCATGGAAGCCCAGGTGAATGTCCACTGTAGCATAATACTGCCCCCAGCGGCTCCCTGTTGCTGGGGATCTGTGGATGTGTTCATAAAACTTATTCTTTCCAGATGTCTTCCGCGAGGTTGAATAACTTTTCTGTTGTATTTTGCACTTTTAGGCTGTAGCCATCTTTCATCCTGTTTCATCCGGGAGTCTTTCCCATAATTTTGCGTCCGTCTTTAAATATGTTTTCCACGGAGAGATGATACTAGGTGAAGGTGGCATAAAGTGGCCAAGGCGGGAGAAGTGGCCATTGCGTATTTTTTCCTGGTTGTTTCTTTCGGTTCGATTGCTTCATCTGCGAACCGTTAATGCTGACATTGCGTCGATCTACAAAAGTGGCCACTCTACCCGTGGCAAAGTTCATTCTATCCCCGATTTTGAATTAATTAAGTAGTAGTATTTATAACCGTATCTGTTGTTACGTGTTGCCAAGGTTGTTTCGACTACGCTGTCGCTGGCAAGCCCTTACAGATTCTCCACACAGTCCGTATCTCTCACTATCCAGTTTCCTATTTTTGGAGCCCCGAGGAAAAACATTCGTGGCCGTGTACTGGGTACAATCATAGTTCCGTAGGGCAACCGCAAATATTTTCCATTAAGGTACCGTCTTGTCTCAAAGTGGAATAAAAATATTACCAGACTTGTCGATTAATTTTGAAATAACATAGTTAGTGTTTTTTTTTTTTTTCGTCTGTCTCTCTTTCGTTTGACTGCCTCTTACAGAATACAACTTGGAAACTGCTCGTATCTGACTGATCCCTAGTCCGGTAGAATCGTCTTATCTGGTGAGGTTCTACAACGTTGTAAAGACAGAATAACAACTCAATCGCTTATAGAGAAAAAGCTGAATGACATCAGGCGAAGGAAAGATAGTTTAATCCATTGATATAATTTTGAATCTCTTAGATTCTCAACAGAGTTCCTAAATTAGCTCATTTTTTTGTACGCCCCCCCCCCCCCCCCAAAAAGAATGAAATCTGAAATAGTGGCGTGGAAAAAAAAGGCACGTCAGTATTCATATCACGAATTCCAACTAACTTACTATTCAGCTTTAAAAGGCTCCAGCAGAGTGACTTTAAAAGAATCGTGTTTATTCTGCGGGCAGCAGCACGCAACGTTTTCTCGTGTTGGACAACTACTCCGCAGCCGAAAGCGAAACACTAAACGTAGGTTATAAGAATAAGCTTTGTACATTTTACAGCTTCTACAAAGGAGTTGATTAATTGCTTATTATTTACAATTCCGAAACCAGATGAAAAGAGACGAGGGAAGTGGGTCCTTTTCGGTCGATTATTGTATAAAAATACTAGATTCCGGTCGATCTCTGTCTCTTTCGTCTGTCTGTGTCGTCATTTGGACGTCAGCGTGGATTTGGAATATGCTTGGCACACTGTTCTCCCGGGCGATAACGTCTGCTTTTCTAAATCGGAACTGCTAATTCTCATTCAATTAGCTCCTCGGCAGAAGCCAGCTATCAAAATGTTCTGTCAGCATGGTGTCAGACACGTTGATCTCCCAGCTACGGTTCGTGCAGGAAGTAATCTTCCTGGTGTGCCTCACCGATCCCTACGTAACCCCCCCTCTCCCCCCCCCCCCCCCCACTCTCTCTCTCTCTCTCTCTCTCTCTCTCTCTCTCTCTCTCTCTCTCTCTGTCTCTCTCTCTCTCTCTCTCTCTCTCTCTCTCTGTCTCTCTCTCTCTCTCTCTCTCTCTCTCTCTCTCTCTCTCCCCCCCTCTCCCTCTCGAGCTCATGCTGTTATCTCTGATACAGCCATCAGTAAGGATTCATCAGATGCCCAATATGCGGACAATAACTTTTTATGGGCTGCTTTCCAAAGATATGTTGTTTGAACCGGATTGAGCACTCATCGATTATTTTGGTGTGCGCCAGTGCCATGCTACTGCACTGCATAAAGACGTCAGATCGATACCTACCCTCACGCCAGGGTGCGCAGAGTAGGCCACCGTTCCACAGGAAGCCTACCCTGACCGGATCACTAAAGTGTGTTTTTGCGAGATTGGTGAAGCTACTGTGAAGTTACCTGAGGGCCAAATCCCTACGGCTCCCGTAGTTGTTTTTGTGTGGCTGTCTCGACGGCTATGACACGCACTGCAATATCGCGTTTCTCTCGCCTTGTTGGTGCAGTCATTTCACCGGGTGTACGAGGAAAGTGCGCTGCATTGTGGAGCTGTTGCCGTAGTAAATTTTGCATTGTTTTTAGCACTTATATTTCCATCGCTCTCTCAGCGGCACCCGATGCGGCGCCGGGGTGAGGCGCTGGCGTATGCGTGATTCCCCCAGAGGGCAGCGCCGGGTCTGATTGATCACGGCGCGCGCCGTAAATCAGACGGAGCGTCGCTGTCATGCGCGTGACGTAGAGAGCGTCGAATCAGGCACCGCCTGATCACGCCGTCTCATCATAACGCCGCACCGACATCGATCCCGGTCGGAAGCTCCCCTGATTTCCGTGCTCCCCGATAAACACTGTGCTTGCACACCTTATAAGCCCGTCAGTCCGTCTGCTTTAGTCTCTAATCACACCGGAACGAGATCCCAGCTGACGCAGGCGTCTGCCGTAATCAGGGAGTGATTACTCGCCCTTCCATTGTCTCTCTCGTCTTCCCTTGTTAAACCGAAGCCTGTTTAAATACCTACTGTTCTTGTGTGAGGCAATCAGGTATTTGTCGTGACAACTTTACCATAGCGGCATTAACTGGTAGATATTACACACTGCCTGACAAGAAAAGTGAAGCATCTAGAAGACATGGTCTGATGGAAATGAAATTTCGTACACATACGCACGATCGGCAGGTATGTATATGATAAGTTAAAATTCTATGTGACAGGTAGAACGGTTACCAGAACGCATTAGTGTTGATTGCGTTTATTGTTGTTACCATGCCTGGTAGGGTATAATAAGGGACGTCAACAGCGTCAGATGTTTAGTGACCACTGAAGAATACGGACAAGGCACGTACTCATGTGAGACAGCGTTATCAGCACCCGACATAGTTTGAAAGTGACCCCAAAGTGGGCCTTGATTTGGCCGTCTGGTCGAATCCTACAGTATCCAAATTTGTATGGCATTCGAATGTGATGTTGGACTGCATGGGAACGTGAGAATAGGCATAAGCGTCTCCAAGATCCCGGCTAATCACATCTGAGTGCCACAGCAGAATATTGCCGAATTGTGCGCCAAGCACAGAGTAACCCCTTCACATCATGTTAACACCACAACACGAACGGCTACGTTTGGAGTGGTACCGAGACCGGGAAACACGAACTGCTGATCAATGGCGTCGCATTGTGTTCAGCGATGAATCGCGGTTCTGCACTACCTCTGATGACCATAGTCGCCGACCTGGGCCGAGATGCCCATCTTCCAATATTTTAGAGAGGTACAGCGATATAACACGTGGCGTCCTAGTGTGAGGAGTCATCGCGTGTGGCTCCAGGTCACGGCTGGTAGTGATTGAGGGGGAACTCTGACGCCGCAGTGGCACACCACAGATGTCCTGTTTTCTCGTGTGTTACGACTCATGCGACTGTATGTTGGTGCCATTTTTCAACAGGACAATGCTCCTCCACAGCAGGGACTTGTCTCTGTGAACTTCTGAGTGATGTTGAGGTACTCGGGTTACCGAGTATGTTGAATCCTGCCTAGTCGTCAACTATGGGGAGTCTAGGAAACTTGCTTTCTCGGATCGTTAGACAACAGATCATATTAATGAGTTTTATTACGAAGGGTAACTGACAATACTTAACTTTGTGTTAAACAGATGTGTCGGAAGCAAAGGACGACAGACGAAATACGATACTGAGGAGTCAGTATAACAGTTCCAAGATTGAGCTACATAGAATGTACGTGCAAAGTAATGAGCCTTGACGCTTCTATTCAAGTCGCTGGTCTTGAAGCTGCTCGTAGAACTGGGCCGCGGCCAAACGGGCGCAGCGCTTATGTAGATGCCACTGCTGTCGCGTTGTCATCAGCGTGCAATTGGCTGACGTCTTCTTCACAGCCCCCTCTGCTCTCTCGTTCCCGACTGGTGTGCAGGCGCTTAACTGTACGCCGTAACAGAGAAGATCGCCGTATATTTCCCCAAAAGAAGATGTGTGGAACCAGCTCGGACATCAACTCTGTCTCAGCGCCAGTAAGAAGGATATCAAGGACCAGTTACAACGGTTGGGGGCCAGCCTGCCTCAAGAGAGGTGCGCGCATCCAGGCCAGAGAGGGTGCAGCGTCGTATGGATAAATGGGCTCTTAGTAAAATCTTCTCGGTTTTCAAGCCGCGTCAGTTCGAATTGACGCAAGACTCCGAGGACACAAGTGGGCTCTCACTGCCAAGTTCCGTGTAGTTTTGACGGGATTTTGTAATCACCAAAATAACATCGCATACCCTCTCAACGTGTGAAATTTCATTTAGTGTCTTCCTCCCTTTCTGGGTGCAACACTTTTGTCAGGTATTTGGGGTAGCGGAGGGGCAACGTAATTTTCAAACGAAAATTATTGCGTTTTTTCCCCCTATCCCTCAGTTTCTTTGTTCTGGGTTGAATATTGCGAGCGACTATGGCAACGGTTTCAGATGTTTCTACGTATACAACATCGTTCTTAGGGTTTGCCACAAGCGAAACAAACGCTCCAGCACCATTTTCCAAAAGTGCAGAAGCACTTCCCCACCGGAATGCCAAGATACCACTTTTGACCTGTTTTGTGATTAGATTGACGATGTTTTGATCTTCAGCACTCGGGTAGGTTTAATACAATTCTCCAGTCCTGTTTCTTGCCAGCGAATTTGCTTCTCAGGTAACAAATCTTATCTACTATCTTCAGTTCCTCGTTCTTTGATCATTTCACTCGATATCTCGTGATTTATTTCGATTACACTCCATTACCATCTTTTTACTTTTGTTGGTGTTCATCTTAAAACTTCTTTTCATGACACTCTCCATTCCGTTCAATTGGTTTCTCAAGTCTTTCTGCTGTCTCAGACTAAATAACGAAGTTTGTGAACATTAATCTTTCCAAATTTCTTATTACTTTCTGTTATTGCTTGGTTCCTATAGAGATGGAATGAATGTCTCACACCCGTTGAGGCTTTATGTCAACACTGAATGGAACAGAATGGTGACGAAATTCATTCTCTGGTCGTGTATTGATATCGTAACTGTCCTGTTAACAAATATCTGGAAAATCAGATTGTTGTTGAGATCCAGGTACTGGAAATGCTAACGCAGACTCCTGGGAACGTAACGTATAATTTCTGGTCGCGACTCCCACGCAGTAAATTTTGCGTGACTCCACTGTAGTAGCCGGTGGGATTTCTGTTTTTCCGTACCGTTGATCCAGCGAAGGGACGTCACAGGATGACTACCTATAGCCCAATTAAAATAACTTGATTGTTGATGTCCGTCGCCGTTACAGTGTTGCTGCATCGTCTGTCGCTCGATTAAAGGCGACTCGCGAACGCGGCGGATCACTTGACAAGTGATAAAATGCTGTACATGTAACGCGGAACAGTGTTGGAAGCGGCTTCCGTCAGATGCGGCGGGCACGCGAACGACTCTGTCCACAGCATTTTAATTGACCGATGACTCAACTACGGTAGACGATGCGTTGTGTAACCATTAATATACACTCGTTTTCTATCGTAACCACAATGTGTGATGACCGAGCGAGGTGGCGCAGTGGTTAGACACTGGACTCGCATTCGGGAGGACGACAGTTCAATCCCGCGTCCGGCCATCCTGATTTAGGTTTTCCGTGATTTCCCTAAATCGCTCCAGGCAAATGCCGGGATGGTTCCTTTCAAAGGGCACGGCCGAATTCCTTCCCCGTCCTTCCCTAATCCGATGAGACCGATGACCTCGCTGTCTGGTCTCCTTCCCCAAACCAACCAACCAACCACAATGTGTGATGCATCCGAGAACACTGCTGTCAACAACCTGCGGCAGAACTATTAATCACGCTTGCTTTGTTCATGCCAGTTGTATAAAGCACAAACAAAAGACTGAAAAATTTCAGTTCCAGCACTACACGCGAACTGTACCTTTCCACTTTCGTCGATTACCAGAAACTACCCTCGTACGGACTATACAAGCTGACACGATTCCAGCCGATATGCAGTGCTAGTTGACACTTGGATTTGACACAGGCAAATTGCAAACGACAAAAAATGGTATAAGGAAAAATATTGCAAATAAAACGATGCTTTCTAAAACCATGCTGATTCGTTGACATAAGCTTCTAACTCTCAATAGAATTTATGATATTCGAACTGAGAATATGTTCAAGGGTTCTGCAGCAAACAGATGTTAGGGATATTGATTAGTAACGATGAAGAAAATCATGCGACAAAATATTAAAAAATTACATTTACCAATTAACTGAAAGTAATAATAATCAGTCAGTTTGATAAAGATTTACAATTAAATAAAATTTATCCGTTGATGGGATTCGAACCCATGATCCTCCGCACGTCAGGAATGATACTTAACCATAGTGCTATGGCACTACTAACTCTGAAGGTGACCTATGCGCGAGGCATACAACTACTACCACCGTCAAACCGTAGCAAAAGATCCGGCAGAGAACCCGAGAAAATTCTTGTCGTATACGAAATCGCTAAGTGGGTCCAAGGCTTCTACCCGGTCACTTGTTGTCCAACCTGGTGTGGCAGTTGATGATAGCAAAACGAATGCTGAAGTTTTAAATTTCACATTCAGGAAATAATTCACGCGGGAGAATCGTACAAACATACCGAGGTTTGACCATCGAACAACTTCTGTATGCGCGACATTGTAATAAGTATCCCTGGCGTAAGGAAACCACTCAAAGAGTTGAAAACAAATAAGTCACCTGGTCCGGATGGAATCCCAATTAGATTTTTCAGAGAGTACTCTAGGCAATGGCACCTTACTTAGCTTGCATTTATTGTGAATCTCTAACCCAGCGCTAAGTCCCAAGCGACCGGGGGAAAAAAAAGCAGAGGCGACTCCGGTGTGTAAGAAGGGCAAAAGAACGGACGAGCAAAATTAAAGATCAATATCCCTAACATCGGTCTGCTGCAGAATCCTTGAACATATTCTCAGTTCGAATATCATAAATTCTATTGAGACTTATCTTACGTCAACGAATCAGCATGGTTTTAGAAAGACAGGCTGTTAACGAAGGTACGAGCATGTGCAATAAGTTTGCAGGTATGTGAGTGGCTCAAAGATTTCGTAAATGATAGAACCAAGTATATTGTCCTCGGTGGCGAGTGTTAGAGACAAGGATATAGTCAGGAGTGCCCCAGGGAAGTATGTTAGGACCGCTATTATTCTCTACATAAGTAAATGATTTGGCGGACAGGATGGACAGCAGTCTGCTATTTTGTCAAAAACTAACATTTTGAGCCGGTGGCTGTGTACAGCAATTTGCTGATGATGCTGTGGTGTACGGTAAGGTGTCGAAATTGAGTGACTGTGGTGAGAAAGGCGAATGGTCGAATTCGGTTTATTGGGACAATTCTAGAACAGTGTGATTCATCCGTAAAGTAGGCCGCGTGTAGGTCGCTGGTGCGACTTATTCTTGAGTACTGCTAGAATGTTTGGGATCCGTACCAGATCGGACTGAAGGACATCGAAGCAATTCAGAGGCGGGCTGCTAGGTTTGTTACTGGTAGGTTCGAACAACACGCAGGTGTTACGGAATTGCTTCGGAAACTCAAATGGGAATCTCTGGAGAGAAGGTGTCAATCATTTCGAGGAATACTATGGAGAAAATACAGAGGACCGGCAATTGAAGCTAACTGTAGAAAGATTCTGTTGCTTGCAAGGTACATATATTGCCCGCAAGCACTACGAAGATACGATACGAAAAATTAGGGCTCATACGGAGGCATGTAGATACTCGTTTTCTTTCCTCTGTCGATTTTTGAGTGGAAGGGGAAAGGAAATGACGATTTGCAGTACCGAGGTACCCTCCACCACACGTCGTAATGTGGATTGCGGAGTGTAGATGTTGATCCAGTTAGTTGCCCTACACTACTAAATAGACGGCAAATCATCGAGTAAAACTGAAGTGATATCAGGTGTTCCCCGGGGAAGCGTCGTGGGACCTCTGCTGTTCCTGATCTACACTCCTGGAAATTGAAATAAGAACACCGTGAATTCATTGTCCCAGGAAGGGGAAACTTTATTGACACATTCCTGGGGTCAGATACATCACATGATCGCACTGACAGAACCACAGGCACATAGACACAGGCAACAGAGCATGCACAATGTCGGCACTAGTACATTGTATATCCACCTTTCGCAGCAATGCAGGCTGCTATTCTCCCATGGAGACGATCGTAGAGATGCTGGATGTAGTCCTGTGGAACGGCTTGCCATGCCATTTCCACCTGGCGCCTCAGTTGGACCAGCGTTCGTGCTGGATGTGCAGACCGCGTGAGACGACGCTTCATCCAGTCCCAAACATGCTCAATGGGGGACAGATCCGGAGATCTTGCTGACTTACACCTTCTAGAGCACGTTGGGTGGCACGGGATACATGCGGACGTGCATTGTCCTGTTGGAACAGCAAGTTCCCTTGCCGGTCTAGGAATGGTAGAACGATGGGTTCGATGACGGTTTGGATGTACCGTGCACTATTCAGTGTCCCCTCGACGATCACCAGTGGTGTACGGCCAGTGTAGGAGATCGCTCCCCACACCATGATGCCGGGTGTTGGCCTGTGTGCGTCGGTCGTATGCAGTCCTGATTGTGGCGCTCACCTGCACGGCGCCAAACACGCATACGACCATCATTGGCACCAAGGCAGAAGCGACTCTCATCGCTGAAGACGACACGTCTCCATTCGTCCCTCCATTCACGCCTGTCGCGACACCACTGGAGGCGGGCTGCACGATGTTTGGGCGTGAGCGGAAGACGGCCTAACGGTGTGCGGGACCGTAGCCCAGCTTCATGGAGACGGTTGCGAATGGTCCTCGCCGATACCCCAGGAGCAACAGTGTCCCTAATTTGCTGGGAAGTGGCGGTGCGGTCCCCTACGGCACTGCGTAGGATCCTACGGTCTTGGCGTGCATCCGTGCGTCGCTGCGGTCCGGTCCCAGGTCGACGGGCACGTGCACCTTCCGCCGACCACTGGCGACAACATCGATGTACTGTGGAGACCTCACGCCCCACGTGTTGAGCAATTCGGCGGTACGTCCACCCGGCCTCCTGCATGCCCACTATACGCCCTCGCTCAAAGTCCGTCAACTGCACATAAGGTTCACGTCCACGCTGTCGCGGCATGCTACCAGTGTTAAAGACTGCGATGGAGCTCCGTATGCCACGGCAAACTGGCTGACACTGACGGCGGCGGTGCACAAATGCTGCGCAGCTAGCGCCATTCGACGGCCAACACCGCGGTTCCTGGTGTGTCCGCTGTGCCGTGCGTGTGATCATTGCTTGTACAGCCCTCTCGCAGTGTCCGGAGCAAGTATGGTGGGTCTGACACACCGGTGTCAATGTGTTCTTTTTTCCATTTCCAGGAGTGTATATAAATGACATGGGTGACAATCTGAGCAGTTCTCTTATGTTGTTCGCAGATGATGCTGTAATTTACCGTCTAGTAAGGTCATCCGAAGACCAGTATCAGTTGCAAAGCGATTTAGAAAAGATTGCTGTATGGTGTGGCAGGTGGCAGTTGACGCTAAATAACGAAAAGTGTGAGGTGATCCACATGAGTTCCAAATGAAATCCGTTGGAATTCGATTACTCGATAAATAGTACAATTCTCAAGGCTGTCAATTCAACTAAGTACCTGGGTGTTAAAATTACGAACAACTTCAGTTGGAAAGACCACATAGATAATATTGTGGGGAAGGCGAGCCAAAGGTTGCGTTTCATTGGCAAGACACTTAGAAGATGCAACAAGTCCACTAAAGAGACAACTTACACTACACTCGTTCGTCCTCTGTTAGAATATTGCTGCGCGGTGTGGGATCCTTACCAGGTGGGATTGACGGAGGACATCGAAAGGGTGCAAAAAAGGGTCGTTTTGTATTATCACGTAATAGGGGAGAGAGTGTGGCAGATATGATACACGAGTTGGGATGGAAGTCATTAAAGCAAAGACGTTTTTCATCGCGGCGAGATCTATTTACGAAATTTCAGTCACCAACTTTCTCTTCCGAATGCGAAAATATTTTGTTGAGCCCAACCTACATAGGTAGGTAGGTCATCAAAATAAAATAAGAGAAATCAGAGCTCGAACAGAAAGGTTTAGGTGTTCGTGTTTCCCGCGCGCTGTTCGGGAGTGGAATGGTAGAGAGATAGTATGATTGTGGTTCGATGAACCCTCTGCCAAGCTCTTAAATGTGAATTGCAGAGTAGTCATGCAGATGTAGAATGGTTCAAATGGCTCTGAGCACTATGGGACTTAACTTCTGAGGTCATAAGTCCCCTAGAACTTAGAACTACGTAAACCTAACTAACCTAAGGACATCACACACATCCATACCGGAGGCAGGATTCGAACCTGCGACCGTAGCGGTCGCGCGGTTTCAGACGTAGCGCCTAGAACCGCCCGGCCACTCCGGCCGGCCCTACACTACCAGTTGCAACAGTGATTTGTTTCCTTCAAAAATTTCGGCCCCTTGCAATGTCATGTGATGGTGATTTGCTGTAGGCCGATTTCTGTGGTGATAATAACTGAATATGTGACGCCGAATCGCGTCTTGTGTAAAAGGATCCAGTAGTGTTTGGCTAATGCTGTATACGAAAAGTGCTTATTTCGTTACCATCGTTTTGTGTGTGTTGTGTTTTGGGTGATTATCATGCCTGATAAAATATGAAATAAAAGGGCCAAACCAAGGACTCGGGATCCAGACACACCAAGAACAAAAGCCAGACAATGAATTGGAAGTGAACTGACCATTTGTTGTGGCAGTTTGGCGAAGGCGAGCAGTTCGGGCGTGACATTGAGCGGTCTAATTGGATGCGTGAAGTGTTAAGTATCAAGTAATTTTAATCGGATTATTGATGTGCCGCAGTGTCTGTTTCACTACGACTAGAGTTCTGCGTCGACCTGTGAATTGCAGGGTCAAGGATGGAACAAAATTCTGACAATAGCTAGTGTGTGCAACTGGGGCAAGCATCTAGTGTTCTTGGGTGAGGTGCCGTTAACGAGACAGTGCGGGCCGGCCGGCTGGCTGTTATGGTGTCCTCAGCAAACAGCGGCGCCGGGCCGTGTTGACGCAGCGGCAAGCCCGCGCCGGGCGCACCTGCTGCCCGAGAGGCTCCGGGTCGTCGTCCAAACAGCGACTGGCGGGCCGCGGCTGTGGCGCGGGCCACTGGAAGCGTGTTCGCAGCTGACCAGACATTTGTGTCGAAGCGGATTTACGTCACAAATCAGTTTACAGTCGTGACTCGTGTAATCGCTCTTGATCCGTGATTGCGACGCCCACTAGGCAGGTCCATTTACACTGTTCGGTTTGGGTGGCGTATCCGCCTCTGTATGCGAGGACGCCAACGCACGGTTGTGTTGTGGCACTCAATTTTAACCACCATGTACACTCGTAAGACGAAAAACGACTCACTACGGATAAATTATCCGAATGAGACAGAAATCGGTAAATGTGATGTAAAGGTACAGACTATTCAATGATTACAATTTCAGAATGAAATCTCGCTTCGAACTGAGCCGGCGGGATACCAACGTAAATGTCGCCGTCATACATCCCAGGAACCAGGAGTGATGGTCTGTGGCGCCATCCCTTTTCATAGAAAGGCCTCTCTGTTTGTCATCCGCGGAATCCTTAAAAATGGTTCAAATGGCTCTGAGCACTATGGGACTTAACTTCTGAGGTCATCAGTCCCCTAGAACTTGGAACTACTTAAACCTAACTAACCTATGGACATCACACACATCCATGCCCGAGGCAGGATTCGAACCTGCGACAGTAGCGGTCGCGCGGTTCCAGACTGTAGCGCCTAGAACCGCTCGGCCACTCCGACCGGCGCGGAATCCTTACAGCACAGCACTACATCGACTATAATATACGCCCTGTTTTGTTGTATTTCGTGGCAAGCCATCCTGGACGGACGTTTCAGCAAGATAATGGCCGCCCGCACTCGGCGAGAGTTTCTGCTGCTCGTCTTCATGCTTGCCGATCCCTACCTAGTTCTGCAACGTCTCCAAATCTCTCCCAATTGAGAACGTTTAGAGCATTACGGGATTTTGACGCTCTGATCACGCACCAATTGGACAATTTTGGCATGATATCGTCAGGAGGAGATTCAACACCTCTATCAGTCAATGCCAAACCGAATAACTACTTACGTAAGGGCCGGGGATGGACCAAGGTTGCAGTGTATTTTGGAGGCGAGGGAAGACGGTCACTTGAAGTTATTGGTCACCATACTTCGTACCAGTATCGTAGCTTAAACTCCTAACCTCACCGCAGCTTTTCGTCGAGTGATCACTTGGCGATCTGTCTATTGGATGGGGAAGTTAGAATCTCTTCCATGTTGGTGAACAGCATTTTATAACACCCGAGAGGAGATCTGCTTGAGAACAGACGTATTAGCTCCCCAAGAAGTTATCGCAATCGTCTTGACCAGGATAGCTTGGGGGTGCAGTGTCTCTGGTCTTACACTAGAGAGTTAGGAAAAGTTATTGTTGTCTCTTAACTGACTCCCATATTTTCATTATATTTCACTGCTTCAGTTGCTAAGAAGTTTAATTTTATTCAGCTTGATATGAGTCGGAATGATAGGTGGAAACAAACCGAGTGTAGGGTACTGCCAGACATTCTGTAATCCGTCTGTGCAAAGCGTTATGGAATATATAAGGTGCCAATCGTAAACTATTTTTCTACGTAGCTGCTAGCATTTTATGGGAACTTGTTATTGCGTGGCACAAGTTTTTGTATGGCGTCCTCATGGTACGTTGGCGCTTGTGTTATCATCGACATGATAGCATGGCCTTTGAGCTCATCATCGTTGTTGAATTTTTGGCCACCAAGGTGCGTGTGCAGTTGAAATACGGGATGGAAGACAGTAGAGGCGAGGTCAGGGCCCTGTAACAGTTGTGTCTTTTGCGCAGTGTGGGGAATTGTCACGAATGAAAACAATACTTTGTGAGCTTTCCGTCAGATCACTTATTCTGTGTTGCGCGACGCAGTTTGATAAGCGTCTCGCACTAAATATTGTCATTAATTGTTCCACATCGCGGTGAGAAATGCGCCAGCAGTGCAACGTCTATCCCAAAAGACTCTGCACATTGCTTTTTTTTTTTTTTTTTTTTTTTTCCAATGAGGCAGTGTGCCTTCCATTCCATTGATTGCCGTTTCGATTGGATTGGAGGGAGGGGTTTCCATAGCGTCCCAAGTCCCATCCACGGTCACTGTCTTGCATAGAAAATCTTCATCATCTTTATTGTAATCTCCAGAAAAAGTCAAGCACCCGGAAGCTGTTACTGTGTTGGCTCTGTAAAAGTTTTTGTGTCTCAACGAACACACAATTTTCGCAAATTCTGTTTTTCAGAACCAGTTTTATGAAGAACTGATATTGAATTTTGCGGAAAGTTCTTAGAAATCTGGGATACTGCGAACTTGAGAGTGTTGTTGGTTTTTTACGATTTCAACTGCACGATCCAATTCCACATAACCAAACATATATGCCCACTTTGTTTTCGTACACTTTATGACGAATTTAATTGAACTGTTGGACCCATTTCCTTACCACTGAATAACTAATTAAATTTTCCCCGTAAACCTCTCAAATCTGTCGATGTCTATCAACCAGTTTAGTGTTCTTCGCACTCAGGAAACTAAATACAAATTTAATCTCTCAAGCGGCGGGATTTTCAGTCAACTTCCCGGTTCTACGCAAACACTATGCAGCATAAAGAACACACAGAGAACTCGAAATGGTTATTTGCTTCTCCTTGTCTCAAAGCAGTTACGAGTCATGAGCCGACTTTAGGCTGCGGAATGAAATGAAAACGGAACTTAACTTTCTGCGCGTACCACGTGTTACCTCGCCCCTACGCGCTCATTGCGTAAAAATTTCGGAGATAAAATACAAGAATCGCGTTTTACGTGCGCTGAATGTGTGAATGGAGTAGGAGAGAAGACAAATACGTCCAGTAATTGATACCGTCGTCTGTGCGCTGTTCTGTGGCTTGAAGTGTGTAAAAGGTGAAAGTATATGTAGCCTGTGCCTTGCTTTCCTGCGTCTCCATTTATTTTTTGTCCTTTGTGCGGAATGTGGCGAAAAACCGATGCGCACATTCCTTTCTGGCGGTGGCCAGTGAAACTGCTCACGGTGTAGCACCTTGTTATGGCGCCGAAAAACGCTCCGCAGGAAACGGGTGCATTTCTCCACAATTTATCGACTCAGCTACGAGGTTCCGGAGGTGGACGGAGAACGCCGTGAGCAACAGCGACCGCTGTAATTGTCTTCGTCGACATTTCGCGATCTTTGTGTGAGCTATAAACGTAATTTATAGGGTGCAGAAATAGTGCGCGGCCCGGTGGACACAGCCAGGCTGACTTCCCGCGAAGAACCACTGGCGAAAGAGTCATCACCGAAAGCGCCGGCTAGGTAAAAAAGGGAAAGAAGGAACTACGGATGAAACAGAGCTGAGAGCTTGCGTAAAAATGCAGGACTGCTGCATGTGAATACCTCGACGCTTGCTGGGTGGCGCAGTGGATTCGAGAGGATGGCGGTTCGGTTAACCAGATATAGATTTTGCGTGATTCCCGTAAACAGTTTAAAGCTAATTTCGTGACCGTTCCTTTAAAACGGCACGCCGATTTCCATCCCTACCCTTCATTAATACGGTGTAGTGTTCCGTTTCTAATACTCTCGTTTATGCCGGGACCTTAAACCGTGATCTTACTTCTTTTCGGCGCTTATTGGTGTCAGACAGTACGGAATTTTTGGGTAATAAATGGACAATTCCTGAGAACTCCAGGATACACCGTATTTCATAGTGTAGAGAGGTACAGAATATAAATACACTGATAAGCCATAATTTATGACCAGTGCCCACTGCGACGTTGGACGCCACCTGGTGGCGTTGCGAGCATGCGACGCGGTAACAAAAGTGTATAAGCGGAGTAGACACGGAAAGGGTATAGCCCTAACGAAGATACGGGTTGCAAATGGGGAAATCCATTGACATAGCGACTTCGACAAAGGGCAGATTATTATTACACAGAGTCTGTGAATGTGTATGTCGAAAATGGCGAACCTGGTCGAATGTTCACGTGCCACTCTTTCGAACATCTACGGAAAGAGGTAGAAGAACAGTGAAACTACCTCTAGGCGCTAAATGGTTGGACGTCCACGACTCTTCACAGAACATGGGGTTCGGAGGCTTGTCTGCTCTGTAAAGTAAGACAGATGGTAATCTGTGGCATCTCTGTAGAAAGAGCACAATGCTGGTGCACGCACAAGTGTTTCGGAGCACACCGATCGTCGTACCTTGTTGAACATGGAGCCCCGCAGCAGACCACCCTTGCGTGTTCACATGTCGACCCAACAACGTCGTCAGTTAGGATTGCAGTGGGAACGGGACCATCGGGACTCGACCGTCATTCAGTGGAAACGGATTGGCTTCTCGGGTGAATCACAATTTTGCTACACTAGGTCGATGGTCGTCTCCACAAACGTAGCTCAGAACGTGCAGCGCGCCACGGATGCAGGCTGGTGGGAGCAGTGTTATATTATGGGCTTGCGTGGGACCTGTGGTAATAGTCGAAGGCAAGCTCACAGCTGCGAACCACCTGCATCCTTTCATGCTTGACGTCTTCCCCACCGGCGATGTCATCTTTCAGCAGTATAATTGTCCCTGTCTCGGAGCCAGAACCATGATAATTGGTTTGAGGAGCATTATAGTGCACTCACTTTGATGTCTCGGCGACCGTATTCGTCTGATGTAAATCCTGTGGAAACCACCTGAGTCGCTATCGGGTGCCATCACCGCGTACGGAAGTCAGTGGTCCGTAATTTACTTGAATTACATAACCTGTGCGTAGACATATAATGCCACATACCTCCACAAACCTACCAACAAACTGTCGGATCCCTGATACGGAGAATCAGTGATGAATCTCTTTCCAAAGACAGACAAACGAGCTTTTGAGCAGGTCTTCATAATGTTTTGGTTCATCACTGTATATAGTAGATGAAAAAAAGTTCGATATATTAGTTGTTAATCGTTCTGTCGGTGGAGAAAAAAAAAAAGCTTGGTTTCGGCCTTGTTAGAATGTTTGTAAATCTGTACTGGACCATATATATCTGTAGGTTTACCCGTGGTCTCCAGTCTCGGTATTCGGTATGTTCACAAAATCTTCTCTTCACCTTTCGTTGCAGACCTTCACCAGAAAATAAAAAACAAAATAGCTTCACATATGTTGCAACTGATGGATAGTGTTTGACATTGCGTTGGCCATTACTTTAAAAGCATATTTATGTAATTACTCTTCGCACCACAACTATTCGAATTTAAATGTGTGTTTAAACGACTGCGTGTTACGTAAAAGAGTACAGGGTGATTATAATTAAACTTTCAAACCGCTGTAGAAGTAACACCACTGGTCAGAATGACTTTAAATTATAACGGAATATCGTCGGAGAAGGGGAAAAACGTATGGCAGAAGAAAATAAATAGTTGCAAAATGAAGCAGTATATGTCGTCGTGAGCATCATAATTTAATAGTGATCTACAAATGTCAAATGAATCATACAAGGCCTAAAGTGTACGTTTGACGTTAAACAAACTTTACTACTTCAGTGTGCATGGGTGTACATGTGTGTTACCGTTAGTTACGTAAGCCCAAGGACATATCGCATCGGATTGGAAAAATCGGTTTTTAATTGTCCTGAGGCCAAAAACCGCATAAAAAGTATCAATCAAAATCAAATCGCCGGCCGGGTGGCCGTGCGGTTCTAGGCGCTACAGTCTGGAACCGCGTGACCGCTACGGTCGCAGGCTCGAATCCTGCCTCGGGCATGGATGTGTGTGATGTCCTTAGGCTAGTTAGGTTTAAGTAGTTCTAAGTTCTAGGGGACTGATGAACTCAGATGTTAAGTCCCATAGTGCTCAGAGCCAAAATCAAATCGGATTATTAATTTCTGTGTGACTGGCGCAAAACATGTTCAATATGCTGTCTACCGTTTTCTGCAAAAAGTTAAAATCGAGAAACAGCATGTTCCACAACTGATCAACGTTTTTCCGAGGTCACGCTCAGAATGTGTTGCGCGATACGTGCCTTCAATGCAGCAAAGTTTGTACTCGGAACACTGAAAACATCTTTCAGATAGCCCCACAGCCAGCAGGCACCACACGGATTAAGATCAGGTGATCGGGACGGCCAGGCTGTAGGGAAATGGCGACTGATAATTCTAGCATTACCGAAATGGCGCTTCAGCAGATGCTTAACTGGATTTGCAGAGTGCGGAGGTGCGCCATCTTGCATAAAAATTATCCTATCCACACATCCACGCTGTTGGAGAGCTGGAATGACTTGGTTGCGCTTACGAGTGACGATAGAAGTAACAGGCCCGGAAGACCTGTCTTTTTGAAAAAATATGGCCCTATGATAAATGATGCCGTAAACCCGCACCACACAGAGACCTTCCCAGGATGAAGTGTTACTGGTTGATTTGCGTGTGGATTTTCCGTTGCCCGTATTCGACAACTCTGTGTATTGGCATATCCTGTCAGATGGAAGTGGGCTTCGTCTGTCCACAAAATCTTCCACGGCCAATCATTGTTCACTTCCATGCGAACAAGAAATTCTAAAGCAAAGATCTCTCTTGCAGGTCAGCAGGAAGCAACTCGTGCACATGGGTAATTTTGAATGAATACAAAGAAGGATGTTTTGTAGGATTTTACGCACCGTGCTCACAGGTATGTCCAATCTTCGGACAATTCTCCGTGCACTACACGTTTGCACACCATCACTCGTCTACTCCTGCATTGCTGTGACCACTGCTTCCACTGACATCGAAGCAATTCGTTTCCTCCCTCCACCAGGTCGCACACCGGAAGAACCCGTCTTTTAGGATTTCCGAATCATTTTCTCTAGACCCACGGCAGTCATCGGACCAATGCCTTTTTTCAAACTGTTCAGTGTCCGGAACTTCTGCAGAGCGACGTGTGCACAGTCATCATCCTTGTAATACAGCTTTACAAGCAGAGCTCGATCCTGCATTGAGACAGTCATGGCAAACGTTGCAGACGCGAAAGGCGTGTTTATACAAACTTCAATGGGTCGTGCGCATGACAGGTGTTTTCATTTACGTATTCTGACACATACATCGCCATGTAGTGATCAGTTTTCACACTATTTTTTTTTTCTTCTTCCAAACATTTCCCCCCTTCTCCGATAATATTCCGTTGCAATTTGACGTCATTCCGACCAGTGGTGTTATTTCTACAGCGTTTTGAAAGTTTAACTTTAATTATAATCACCCTGTATATAAAGTGTTGACTGACAATACGAAGAACAGCCTAGGTGAGAAATAGAAACATGCTAACATCGAATATAACTGTAAGTGATACAAAGTCTTCTGCGAGAATGCTTTGGGAGTGTGGTTTTACGTGGAAGTGGCTAATAAACGGAACAGACCAGAAGAGAACAGAAGCTTTCGAAATGTATTGCTTCAAAAGAATACTGAAGATTAGGTGGATCAATCGGGTAACTGATAAGTAGCACTGAATAGATTTCGGGAGGAAAGAAATTTAGGGCACGACTTTACTAAAGGAAAGGATAGGTTGGTAAGACAAATAGTGAGTCAGGTCTTGAAAGGAAGTGGGTGCGGGTGTGCGTGCGTGTGTGCGTACGGTGGGGGACGGGGGGAGGGAGGTAACAAGCCTTGACTGTATTAAGCAGGTACAAATAGATGTAACTTGAAGTATTTATCCTATCGCCGGATCCCTTCTTTTAGCCGATTTGTGCCACAAGTTTCTTTTCCCCCATTCCGATTCAGTAACTTGTTAGCTACTCGATCAAGCAGTCTAACATTTAGCATTCTTCTGAAGTACGACATTTCAAAATATTCTTTGCTCGTCACATTGTCTTCTTGCCTGGCCAGCGTATCGTCCCACGTTTCATTTCTGTACGAGGCTACATTCGAAACAAATCCTTTCAGAAAATACTTCTCAATACTGAAATTTATATTCGATGTTAGCAAATTTCTCTTTTATCAGTAATATTTTCCTTGCTGTTGCTAATCTGCGGTTTATATCCTCCCAATTTTGGCCGTCGTCTCTTACATTGCTGCCAAAATAGCAAAACTCGTCTACTACATTTCAACTTTTATTTCCTAATGTAATTCCCTCTCCACCGCTCTGTTTAATTCAGTTGCTTTTGTTGATGTTCATCCTATAGGCTCATTCCAAGACTCCATCCGTTCCGTTCAATTGCTCTTCCTAGCCTTTCGCCGTCTCTGACTAGATTACAATGCCAGCCGGCACACCGCAAGTTTTTATTTATTTGTTGAAATAGTCAGCAAGCGGTTGCACAGAAGTTTTATTCCCTTTACCTGTTTCAGGCACCTTGAGCCCTTCTTCATAAGGTTATAATTATCGTATTGTTTGCGAGTGTCAGAAATAACTCTGTTATCCCATTGGCAAGTTTCTCCTTGCTTGCTCTTATTGTACAGATAGAATAGCGTTGGGGATAGGTTACAACTCTGTGTCAGTGCCCTCCCTCGCACAAATACTGTTTCCTGTCACTCGTAAGACGCTGCCGTCTGGTTTGTGTACGAGTTGTAGCTACCGTTCGGCTCCCTATATTTTAATTTTGCTACCTTCAGAATTTCAGAGTGTATTTTCCAGTCGACATTGTCAAAAGCCGCCACCTTCGGAGAGACTGTCGCCATTGCGGCTGCACTGGGTATTGATGCCATTGGTCACCTTTTACTGTGATCCAGTCTTTCATTTCGTCTGAATTCGTCATCATATACTCCAACAGTGAATGTAGAACGTGTCACGTCACTTGTCGATAACATAACCTTGTTGTCACTGTGTTTCATTCTTTTTCTCAGCTTTGTAGATTCTGAGCTTAAGCGTAGGAGTTATCTCCCAACAGAATGACATCCTCCTAAGGACGAGCACGAATTCCTTAGAATTCCCGCGAAACCCAACTCCCGCTTTTCTAATATGAAATCGTGGAAGCCATAGATCAATCAGATAGATGCAGTACTTCCTGACAACCGAAAAGCATTTAGCACGGTAGCATACCAAAAATACGATCAGATGCGGTAGCAGATGAGATTTGTTATGTGATTTAGGGAGGACACATCATATCTTGGGTGGAGATCATCCCTGCATGTTAACCTACTCCCTATATGGTTACTCCCTACACGTCACCCCGATCCTTGGCGTCAGTCAGCATCAGCTTGGGAGAGACTTGTTGGTGCCTAATGTTAGGCTTGCGATGTAGGGAGTCATCATCGTGTCGTGACCTACGGCGCCAGTCCTGTGAGGCACCACCGTATCCACACGTCTTACGTGATGGGAGCGACGCGCCGTTCTGGCCACATTGTGCGGCAGCTCCGCCCCTTTGTTTGCAAATAGCGGACGCAGCCGAGCGCCCATGTGGGTGGGGTGGGCCGGGGCGTTCTTCCCGCGCGCTCGGCCGGCCGGATATCCCAGCTGTAACTCAGCCGGCGCATTGTGCTACAGCTCCAGGCCGCCGCGATAGCGCCGGTCTCTGGAGAGCGCCGCTATCGACACCACCTCCAGGGTGGACGTGGTGTGCAAGGTAATGGCTGCGCAGGAAACACAAGGTCGTTAGTGGACTCATAAAACAGGCATGTCGGTAACTATCCACAGTCAGTCAGGTGAAGTAACAATAATGAACCCTTATTTACTAAGCCCGTGTTCCTGTGGAAGACATACAGTCAGGCGTTTCCAAGAATATCATCTAGTCGATCCCAAAGACAGCCGAGTCATGTTAATATGAGAAATATAGTGCGAGAATGATCTGATTTCAAGACTCCGTATTTATTGATAAAAAATATCCTACAAACATGGGATAAATTGCAAAATACCCAAAATTTTTAAAGTTTTAGCTATGATATTATAAATGCTCTACTGTGTCCACCACCAGTAGCACGAACATCTAGACGATGGCTAAATAAAGTTTGCACAATGTATCTGCTTTTACGCAGGTTACGGCTGCTGTTATGCTGTTCGTCACTTCGTCACGAGGTAAAAGGTAGATGAACACACTTTCCTTCTCATATCCCAGAAGAAAAAAATCGCATGAGGCCATGCCAGGCGATCTTGGAGGCCAAGAATGCTGGGCAGTGTCTCAAGGTCCCTTGCGCTGTATCCAGCGTTAAGGCGGAATGTCATTGTGAAACAGACGTACGTTGTGCCAGTTTGGCGGAGCTCCATCCTGAATGAAGTCCTCGGGGCCCTACTGAAGTTGTGGAAAAAGCCAGTTCCGCAGCATTTGAAGATAGCTGATTCCAGTCACCATGTTATCCTCAAAAAGAGATGGGACCTTACACTTTTTGACGAGAATTGGCACAAAAAATGTTCATTTTCAGTGAGTCTCACCCTTGCTTAGTAGTGTCACGAGGATTCAGGAGTCCTCATTTGCGCACGTTATGTTGGTTTACTTTGCGGCTAACATCACGACATTGCTGAAGTCGTTTCCTTTTATCACCAACCCGAAGAACTTGCACTAATTGTAGCCTGTGTTGTTTATAGATCAAACGACGCCTTAGCACTCGTCAGACAGCCTTATGCGGCATTGCTAGTTCTCAGCTTGCGGGTCGAATAGACTTTCGTGGACTCCGCTCAAACGCTTACCGAATTCTTTGCACCATGTAATAAGAAGTGTGAGGTCGACCTGCACTCTTACCTTAGCACAAGCATCCTTTCTCTTAAAGTTGGCGATACCAACGACGAATGTTTCTGGGTGCAAGCAGATCAATGCCAAAGCGCCGAGGGTTCTATTAAGCGAACGCCATTTTGCTTCTGACTGGCTGCAAACTGAGAAGATGAATTGATTGATGTCGAACGACGATTTTCTGAAACTCTAGCGCACTCCCATTCAGACACATTTTCCTGCCGACACGTCCCATGTTTCGTAATTGCTACCGCCCAAAATCAGGTCATTCTTTTTGAAACACCCTCTACAATCTGCTTGACAGCTGATCAGAAGAAAAAAGGGCAGGATGGTAGTACATGTGTCGAGCCATCAGGTAGTAATTGTCATGGAACATGACAATTTATTAGATTAGAGGTCTCACTACAAAGTGCTATGCAGGCAGGTATTAGATTCAGAAGAAACTTCCACCCTTAGCAGAATTTTATTTCACACCTCGTCTTTCCGTGAATAGGTCGCCCCTTCTTAAAATATAAGCTGCTTATGGTGCGCTACACTAACAGCTCAGTGAAACTGAATATCGAGACGCGCCTTCAGTTCAGGCAAGGTTAACTGAATCAGAAGATTTTAGCCGTGAACCTAGCAACATGGCCGTCGTCAAGACAGTTGTCTAAACAAAACGACGGGGCAGGAACTGTCTCCGTAGATGGCAAGACTAATCGAGGAGGCAAATTCAAGCTCCCGGAAGTTGAACCCATGCTCGCTGCAGAACTTGTACCAAATTTAGAGGAACTTAGATATGCAAAAGAAGTGCAAGAAGAAACTATCATAATTTTATCAGACTCACGTTCAGCATTGATGATGTTACAATAGTACATCATCAACAATGCCAAAAATTACCCAGTATATCGGATTATAGAAGCAATTCAGGGGCTTTCACCCTTAAATAAGACGACCATCATGTTAAGTGTGAAAGCGCACAACAGAATAAAAGGAAATGAAAAAGTAGACGCTCTGACCAAGGAGCTGTATGCGTTGATTTAGTGATGTATGATAAAATGCCACCGGACGATATTCTTCGTACAATAAGGACTATAATCGGGGCCCGAAGCAATGAAAATCTCCAACAGTTTTTCGAAATTTAGGGGAGACGCGATGCCGCAAAGGTGTCTAACGTCCCATCAGGTCGTTGCTACCAAAACTGCAGATACAACAGAAACTTCATAGTGACAATGGCACGACTTCGCTTCAATCACGGGAGATTCCGACATCACCTCTACCGCCTCAACACGGTCACATCGTCTTCGTGTGAATGCGGCTGTGAGGATCATGATGAACACATTTTCTTTGGTGCCCTCTGGATGTTTCAGGGAACTACGAAACTATTATAGCGTCTGGTGATGTCTGGAAATGCCTTAGCTACAAACATTAAAACCAATTTAGCAACAGAAAACAAAACACGTGTGTTTACGTAGATCGTTTGCTTAAGTTTAGTTTAAATGGATGTAGCAGGTAATTGTTGTTTGTTTTTTTTCGTGGTCTTCGGCTGGCTGTGTGGATGATACCCAAAGCCATAAATAAATTAAAAAATAATTGGTGTTTCTGTGGACGGAGAATGTCATACACATAATCCCAAAGGCAGCCTGGGCATATTAATACGAGAAATATCGTACGTACAATCTCCTTGGCAGCTCAGGCCATCAGTCAATAACTTGCATGATACTAGAGGCAGATGTAGAGGTACACAGAGATTGGAATATATACAACAAATAATTCAAGCCTTTGTGTGTAAGCACTACTTAGAGTAAAACATTAGCCCAAGACAGGAAATCATGGCGCGCCGCGTCAATCAAAATTTCTCAGTAATCTTAGTTTCGTAAGGCCTAAGTTTTCGGTTACTATGCCGTTTTCTAGAAAAGGAGTCAATAACCAGAAAACTACATAGTTCGAAAATAAAATTTGTGCGAGACATGCAGGAGACACTTTCACGACACCAGAGTAGCCATGATTGCCGGTGTCGCGGTGACAGAGGTAGCCTGGCCACAGGCATACGTGATGTTAGTCCTGCTGCAAGCTGAGGGTTCCCAGTGGTCCTTGGTGACACAGCAAGTGACAACATGCGTCATGGTTTCGTCCCCGAAAGACGTTCGGTCGGCCACAGCTGCTCACGTAATGCGTCAACATGACGTGCGCCCGTAATACGCGAACGTTCCGAACTTGATCGAGGGGTGTGGGAACGTTCCACAGACCACTACTGAAAGCAGCGCGCTAATATATTGTGCCCTGTGCAGGAATCCGTCGGAATGTCCATCCAGCAGGACCACAATGTGACTCCGTCGAAATGGCTGCAGCTGTTCTGTAGGAGTGCGTACTCGTCGGCGGAGCATCGTTGAACCCTGGGATGAAGGGTGCACTGCTCACGTCTAAACTCAGCACAGTTATTGACTGCAGAGTCAAAGCAAAGGGTGCCCAGACAGGCCTCGTGAGCGCCATGTGGTCGCAGATGACCGTGACAGATGAATCAGTGACACAACCACCCCTCAATATGCACATATCATACCCAGGTGCCACTGAACACTCTTGTTGAGGATGTTGCGTTTTTCCAGCAGTGTAAATTACTAGGCGTTAACCAAGGGCTCGATAATACAGTACCAGTTGCAGTTCCTCCAAAGACGTGTAGCATATTGGCCAGTAAGTTTCCTCCAGCGAACTCGATCACCTGCCAGGTTTCCAGCTTCCCTGCAGTTCATGTCCGTGATTTAAACATCGTTGGCAAAAGTTCGTATCCAGGTATTACTAGGTCTTCCTCTACTTCTGTGTCCATCCGTTCCATCCGTTGGCTTCCACAACTGTACTGTTTGGGGATTCTGCAATCTTTCGTGCGTAAAATATTCCCCACAAGCTTCAGCCTTCTTTTAGCAACGAATTTATGCAGCTTGCGTAAACCACTTCTCACCACTTCATAATGTGAAGCAGGGTCATGATAGATGACCATCACAATTCGTTTCAAGTAACGGTGCTGAAAAACATTGAGCTTGTGTGCTGATTTTGTTGACTTTCCCAAGTCTCGCATGCGTAAATAGTCATCTGTAGGCGGATAGACAAATACAGCCGAATTTTTTTGCACATACATACAGAGTCTAGTTACCATATGGGCCACATTCGTGGAAAAAAAAGCGTTTCCAATTTTGCTCATGACACCTGCTTCTCATACGTAATCGTTACTGCAGATATGGCTGCCGAGATACGGAAATCGGTTAATATCTTGTAGTACATTCTGTTGCACTATAATTTGAGTAGGTATGCACTGGGGTGACAAAAATCACAGGATACCTCCTACCGCTGTGTCGAACCTCCTTTTGCCCGACATAATGCAGCAACTGGAGATCGCGTGGACTCAACAAATCGTTTGAAGACCCTTCCAGAAATGTTAAGTCATGCTGCCTCAGTAGCCCTCCATAATTGCGAAATTGTTGCCGGTACAGGATTTTGTGAACGAATCGACCTCTCGATTGTCCCATAAATGTTCGATCGGGCGACGTGGATGGCGTAATCATTCGCTCGAATTGTCGAGACTGTTTTTCAAACCAGTTGGGAACAATTGTTAGCCGTTGACATGGCGCATCGTCATCTATAGAAATTCCATCGTTTTTTGGAACATGAAGTCAATGAATGGCTGAAATGGTCTCCAAGTAGCCGAACATAACCATTTCAAGTCAATGATCTGTTCAGTTGTACCAGAGAACCCAGTCCATTCCATGTAAACACAGCCCACATCATCATATACCCATCACCAGCTCGCACAGTACCTTCGGCCCATGGCTTCATGGGGCCTGTACCACAATCGAACCCTACCGTCAGCTCTACCAACTGAAATCGGGACTCATTTGACCATACCACGGTTGTCCAGTCGTTCAGGGTCCAACCGATATCGTCAAAGCTAGGAGAGGCGGTGCATTTGGATAATTCCTTCGTGGTGCGTCGTCCCTTTAGTGTAGGCTCTACTACCTGCTGTTTCTGGAGCACTCGTAATGTAGACGTGATAGATGCAGGTGCAATGCCGCCGGCCGGAAATGTAAGCAGTGA